>NC_072041.1:1938270-2247253 GCF_027791375.1 Indicator indicator
TTACCACAAGTTACTGTAGTTTACAAGGCAGTAGTTCAGCAATGAAGTATTCAAATCTGAAAACAGAAAACAATGGCTTGAGAAATGAGGTTTTAGTCAAATTTCTGACCTGCAGGTCATGTAGAATTATCTTCCACAGTAAGAACAGCTTTGATATTCTGACAAACACTGTAGGACAAGTTAACAAAGGCGACCTCAAAAAGAAGACTGATAAGGAAACCATTTGCTAATGGCTATACCTGTCTTGGTTTTTCTCTGTACTAAGCTCACTACAGTTTTAATGAAAATTAAGATCTCTGAGAGGTGTCTGGAAACACACAGAAGCAGATGCCAGCTTCTCAAACCTGAGAATTTGCATGAGCTATTCCGCCAAGGAGAACATAGTTTAAAATTCATTATTTAAAAAAAAAAATACATTTTATCTTGACTGTTTGCTGGAATCAGATGTAATCAAGTGAATCAAGCCAAATGCAGCACATAATTTGACATTTCCTGGTTTACCAATACCTACAATGCTTTGACATACTTGTGTGGCCTATTTTTATCTGACCTCATACTACTGTACTCACAAACAGATCAGCATTCTGCTGAACTATGGAAAGTATTTATATAAAGAATCTTGATCTAGGATTGACTGCTATTAGAAGAGCTTAAAGCTTCTAGTCAACAAAGCTCCTAGAATGACACTTCCTCTCTTGTAGAACACCTTCAATTATTTCAGTAGAGCTCAAAAGCAAGGTGGGAAAAATCAGAAAAGCATGATTCAGGACAGCTGAGCAAACAGCACCTATCAAAACTTAAACACAGATTGTATTTACCTGAGCAGAAGACAGCATTTTTATATAGTAATTAAAATTCTCTGACATGGCTTAAATTTATACCCTTCCGTCTCTAAATTTGACATAAAATGTACAGATGTGACTGAAAACATGGCAGCCACTTACCCAAGAGCAAGAACTACTCAAGTGTGAAATAATGGCAGTGACAAGCATTGTAGTGGAAGGAGAGAGAGAAAAGGAGCAGGCTTATAAGTGGGATATCAAACCAACTGGTACTGTTCTGCAGAGTGCATCCTATTTATTTTAAATGTGCCAGAAGCATTTTAAAAAGAACTATCTTGAAGCCCTTCAGAATTGAAGTGTAGTGGAATTTTTCAACTGCTTTAAGGGAATAGCATTCTTGGTATGCAGAGACTGTGGCATCTACAAAGGAGCTGAAAAAGACTTGAAGTGTATGCTATTCTACTTTCATTTCCACAGGAGCTCTCTATAAATTATTAGGTATTATTTATGTGGAACAGCTCAGAGAGATGGATAGTTAATGTATTATCAGATTGAACCAACTTCCATAATGGTAGCCTATAGAGGCAGCCTGAGGGTGATAAAGGATGCACATCCATTAGAGAGTAGGCAAGACAATGTCAAAGCCACTATTTGTTGCAAGGACCAATAAAGTCAAACCCTTTGCTAAATCACTGTTGTTCCAACACAAATGGAGAGGAGAAAAAGAAAAGTCTTTCACATGGATCAGGATAACAAAAGCTGCATGCAGAAGAAATCTGAAAAGCCCAACAAGAGTGCTTAAAAAAATAATTAGCAATTTGCAGAAAGAAACCCTGGCTCCATTTTTTTTTTAAATAGCAGAACAAATAAATCAGAGACTCTTCATAGAATCATAGGCCAAATCATTAGCTATTTCATAAAAGCTGTGTGATTAACAGTGTGCAAATGTGAACTGCAAAAATCCTTTTAAAACATACCTCAGAGTCATCTTTAATGGTGTCGTGCTTCCGGTTTGAAGGAATGTAGGAAACTGGAAAAGAAATCAACCAAGGGGTGTGGTTAAGGCCTTGACTAGAGACAATTTAACAATGCATAAACAGAAAGATGATTTAGTAGCTTAGGGTCAGCAGTTAGCTTGAAATGCTACAGGACACTTGATCAAATTTTTCTTCCTTATTCTTGCAACCCCCACAGCAGATCTTAAGGTCGCTGCAGAAACAACCAACCCTGAGACAGTAAGAAATTCATCAGTGAACCTTTGAGCTCATAATAGTGTCTGACAAGGGCCAGAGTCATTTTGGAGAATGGGTATGACAAATGGGCCCTTCAAATCAGACAGGTTACACCACCAGGAATAATCCAAAACGAGTTCTCCAAATGAGACAAAATTAAAGAAATACTTCAAGGCTGAGAGTGCACTTTTATTAGCATCAGAGTTTGGATCCCAAGTGCAGGGGATTTAAGAAGTAAATCTATTGCTGCAAACTGCCCTGTGCTTAATTTCTCTAGAATGGTTTCAGAGGGTATGAATTTAAGATGAAACCAAACCAGATTATATGCTTCATAAATGTATTTACTATAACTGAGCTCCTGTGGAGCATTTATCCCATGGGACTAAAGGAAATCCAAAATAAACTTGACAGAAACCAAACAGGTAGAGTGGAAACTGAGCCTCCAAATGGGGAAAGACAAGTTCAAATTTCAGAAGTACTCACTTCCATCAGTTTCTTCTGAAGGGAGGTCAACTTCATCATTTTTATCATCTAACTGAGGTTCCTGGGAAGGCATGACCGAATCCTTGCAAAACACACAAGTTACACAGGTAAAAACCATTGGTTTATGCAGGCCCTCTGAAGTCAGTCTTGCCATACAGCAACCACACAATGAGAACCTTGCATGTGTACCTTCCAGGATGGTAACTGGATTTTGTAGGAAGTAGTTCTGAATACTGACACTTGGCAATGCACTAGAAAACCAGCCTACTGCCATGTCAACCATTCTCTGACACTACAACAGACGTTCAGCTCTCTTTTAAAAGTAAGATTAGTATATTTTATTGCAAAGTTCAAACTTCAATTCTATTTAAGACTCAGGAGTCTGTTTCACATGGAAGCTGAACAAAGTAAACACTTGAGCATGATGTTACACTCTCAATTTAGAGCACTGGCGTATTCCTTTCCTGTTTAAAAAACATGAATTGTTCCTCATTATGCAAGGCCATTGCATAAATTGGTGGAGATCACAGCACCAAGTAGTTGTAGGATATGTTTGGATCCTGGTCTCATTAACAACTCATGATGAGACTATTCCAGTAGGTACAGCAACATGCATAAATGAACTGGCAAAGAATCTAGTATTGTCAAGGCAAGTCACATGAAATGCCAGTAGAGACAAATACTGGCTTAGGTTTTAAGTTAAAAAAACCACGATGCAACCACCAGTGAGACACTGGTTATGGTCTGTGATAAGTATGGGGAAGGGCCAAAATTCAGGACACAGATGCATGTTGAAAGCCTAGGAAAGACACGAGCATTACCACTGGAAAATATGAGGAAGAAATGGAGAGGAAAAATGGAGAAACTGGGATGGCAAGAACATGAAAGCAACAAGCCTTTTAGCAAGCAGCAGAGCAAAAACGACACAAGTCCTTGGGTCTTAAAAGAACTCCATAGGCTAAGAGAGGAGCAAACACCAAGACTGTCAACAGCTGCTCCTATCTACCTGTAAAATACAGTATGTCTACTGGTGAAGTCACCTAAATCTCATCATAAGTTTTGTTTTCTTACTGTCTCTGCTGCTCACAATCCACAACCTCCCCACAGGCATTTCAGGAACCAAAACCCAGATACCACCCAGTGTTACAAATCTGTGACCTCAGACAGCATTGAATCACTTAGGATGCACATCCACAAACAGTAACACAGGAGACAAGGAAACACCTGAGCTTCATACAGAATGCAAACTTACCATATGCCTCTTGCAGGTCAGTGGCACAAGGATATGACAACGTTTATGGACCAACAGCTTGCAATTGATACACTTGTAGCCTTGCCTTCCGAGACCCCATATCCTTTCACTGCACTGGCCACAATACGCTCGCTGAAAGCCACAGAGTGCATTGTCAATTCCATTATCAGTTCCTTTCTGTAGGTGAGCAGGTAATTAGCAGCAAGAACTCATCCTAGTCACCTCCTAATAGATGTTCCATAATATTTCTTGGGAGTACCCAGGCACTCCCTAATGACTGAAGGTAACATTTTCACATGTAGAACTCTTAAATGCAGTCCTGTTTTAGTGAATGTGAAGAAAGCAACTACCTGAAGCATACAGCACACACTACAGCCTGTCATTAGCAAATCATTCTTAGACAATGAGCATATTCTGAATTTCACCTCCTGACACAGGTTACCCAAAACTGACAGGAATTTGTACTACACAGTTAAGCATGAAAAGTATCCAAACACTGCTTTGGAGAACACTGACAGCACCATGTTAGCAAAAACAAATTCAGTTATGAAAAATATGCTGTATCTACACCTATAAAACAGTACATCAGTAGAAACTTTGCATAACTAAACCTCTTCTCTCTCAAATCTGATGCAAAACCTCTGCTGGTTGCAACTTTTAATATCAAAACTAGCAGGCTTTTTGAATACACTTCACAAAATGGCATCTGAAGATGTGAAACCAAAATGAGAACAAATACAGGAGGCAGACATTCTACTGCTGACTTTAACAGGGCAAGGCTTGAAATACTTTTTCCAGTGTCTGTGTGCTGTGGTCATTTTATCCACTTCACCCAGAGTGCCAAACAGCAATGTGAGATTCTTACATGCCAAGAAGTCACCCAGTTTGGGTTAGCTCTCTCCACATTACCCAGAACTTACCCCTTATTCCCTATCTGCAAATGTTCTCCAGTAATTCCTGTGACAGGCTAAGACACTGCCTGTCACCCTGTGAGCTACACAGCCAGTCCTGCACTCATTCCCCTTTTTAGGCTTCCACAGAGCTCTGTAACTGTCCCAAAGCCACAAAACAGTGAAAGTCTGTTCCTCCCTAACTGCAAGTTAGAGTGTGGTTATTCAGATCCTCAGACTAATGAATCACACACGGTGTCCTGCCCAAAAATCCTTCTGCTGCTAGAAATCCTTGCTAGTAGTATTAGAAAAACATAAAAAATAAAAATCAGAAATATATTTAGAAAGAAAGAATGACCAAAGAATGGATCATTTAAAACCAAAAATACTTTGTGTTGCTCTTCTCAGTTATAGAAACCTCATGATGTTCAACAAGATCCAAGTTTCCATTCCTGCATGTGTTAATTCACCTGAATTATCTGAAAAAGTTTAAATGTATTATTTTGAAAATGAAATTGATTTATGAAAATAATGCTCCAATCTTAAAAACTCAGCATTAGAAGTTGGTATCTGGTAACAACAATGTAATTTCACGGTTTGTCAGCTTCATCGTTACCTTCAGCTGGTTATGGTTTGTGTTCTAGCTCCATGTATTTTCCTTCTATACAGACTTATAGGCAAAAAAAGTCTTGTCTAGGGCTGCTGACAAGTGGGCATGCTAACGAGGCTTCAAAATCTCTCTATATATATTCACTATTTGCCTGATTTCATTAAAACATCGTTATGTATAACATAGATTATTCATGAGGCAGGCACACACTCACAAAGCTTCAAAGTAGCATGTTTCAACTCGGTAATGAGTACCAAAAGCCAATTTTTTCACAACTAAGTAAGTGGCACACCATATAATACAAATACATGCTATCAAATAGATGACTTATTTTTTCCCCACATATCTAGTGAGAGGATACTGAGTTTTAAGGGGCTTTTCCTTCCTCCAGTGCAGTTCTGGGGTCAGGAATATTAGAGAAGAAAAAAAAAGAAAGTATAATTTCAGTCAAAAAGATGTTACTGCTGAATCAAATTTGACATTACCTCTCCTAGCTGTACTGGTTTGGGCTGGGCTTCACTTCTTAGGCATAATGGGATAAGTGAAGGAGGTGTCTTAGCCTTAAAGCTACATTCACTTGCTTGTGTGGATTAAGTCAGATTCTTAATGCAGTTGTATTTTAACTCAATGAACCAGCATTTTTTCCTTCTTAATCATATTCAAAACATTTAAAGCTAACATCAAGAGCTCTAATCCTTAAGAATGACAAAAAGTACTGAAGGTAATAGGTTGTGCTACAAGCAATGAAAAAACACATACAGAATGGAAAGGAGACAAGCTGCACTAAGTATTTATCAGTTTAAACAGTCCCTCAACCAACTTTTTTTCCTAGAGACTTCAAAAATAAATAATTACCACCAATCACATATTACTAACTCCACCCCAGATGCAAGGATTTCCAAGTTCTTCCTGACCCAAATAACACTGCACAGACTGAGAAGTCACATGAACAAGCATCTTGCTTCTCCTTTCTTTTCCACACTCAAACACAGAAAAAGCACAGGCTGAGAAAACAATTACCACAGAACATTACCAAACCCCAACGTTTTCTGCAACAGTACTCACTCTGTTAAAACGTTTGGCTTGAAACAAATGCCCATTCACTCGGTACAGCTTCCTCCATCTTCTGGCTCCACGGCGGTAGATTGATTCTAAGAAAGAAATTAAAAAGGTGTAAGGAAGCAGCATGGCAGCCCAGCAGCAGCAGACACACTTGGGTTAAGCAAGTTGTAGCTGCAAACAATCTTGCTCTTCTAAAGATCAACGCACAGCTGAAATCCCTGCCGGGCGTTGGATGTTTTTTTTCCGAGGCAGCTCTAAGTGACAGCTTCTGCAGGATGTGCTTTCACCACTGCCTCTCCCTTTTCTCTATCCCTGTCTCTTTTCCCTCACATGATCATAATCTTGTTACAGTTTCCTGGCTGTTCAGGCTCAGGTGAGACGGACAGATAACTGTTAAAGACACAGCTTCCTCTGGTCAAGTTACGATGTTGATCTCACTGCAGCACCTTCCTATGCAAATACTGAGGCTGGTTGGTGCCAATAATGCTTTAGCTGTGCTATATTAAAGATGTTGCAAATCCTGAGACTTCATTAATTGGCCTTATTTTTATCTAGCCATTAAACATTAGCAAGTAGCTCTTCTGTAAGGGAAACAGTTCAAGTGCAGGTCTGCAATTATTTCTAATGTATTCTAAAGATAACAAAACGAAACCATTTAATCAGCTTAAGCCAGACTTTCCAAGAAGTCCCACACAACAGCACCTAGCATCTACTACTACTGTGAGCATCCACTCACATCACCTTTGTTCCCACTTTTCACATAAGTGCCATTTCTGTGTGGCTGGCTAATTAGAAAATTGGGTATTTAATACTAAGCACTGAATACTAAGCATTGTGCCACACCACTCCCATCCACAGCTGCACACAGCAGTGATGGTGACACAAAACAGGGGGTGACGAGCAGAAGATTCAGCAGTGGTGTTAATGCTGACAACATTCTTGTGCTATCAAGAAGCTAAACAATTTTTGAAAAGCTAAATTTAGCAAGGTTTTCATTGCTGAAAAATTAGCTCTAATTGTACCTATTGGGAGATTCAAATTTAGGAGTTCTTGAAGCATACTATAATATTTAAACCTAACAAGTTTATATTAGAGAGAGACAAGTCTGACACATCCTCTTAAACATTTCCAGGAAAAGTGTTTTGCAGTGTTTCTATAGGCCTTGTAACAGTCTCTTGCTGGAAAAAAATGTGCAAGACTAGAAGAATTCTTCTGTCAGTATCACTATTTTACACCTATCTCCTGTAACATCAGGAGTAAGATTTTCCCAATACAAAGTTTGAACCATGTCTTCAAACTTATCCTACTTGTACTAGCCAAGTTAACACAATCGGCAGCTGGAAGACTACAAGCCACGAAGTAGAGAAGAGAGATGTGGAACTTGTATTTGATTCAAAAAGCTCTTCAAAAGCTGCTAAACAGAAACTCTAAAGCAGACAAAAAAATCCCCATTTTTCCTAAATGCTAAGAAAATTTAAAGGAGACCCCAGCAAAACTATTGCAAAGTTTTTGCCCAAAAATATGCTCAAACACAAAAAAAAAATCAGCAAAAAGCTTTTCACTATTTGCCAGGACCATTTTCACCAAGACAAAAAACAATTTCACAAGGATTTTTTTTTCCCAAAATAGCTAATTGATTCATTAGACAAAGCACCATATGGAAGCAACCTAACACATCTGTGTTCTGAATATTAGCTTATCACTGACATGAGGAATATTAAGTGAATGATAAGTTAACGAGCAGCTTGTGAGGATGAAGTCTGTAAATAAAGGAGCAAGTCACTTGCCTAATTAATGATAAATATTAAATTGAAGTTAAAGTTTTATATCAGGTACTTGAGGTAACAGTAACAAAAAATGAACTTAATATAGTGTAGGTTTCAAAAGTAGGAACCCTGACAATTTACTGCTCTGACTGCCACTGACTTAGTGCAAGGTCTAAGGCAAATCAACTCCAAATCCCCATCTCAAAGAGGAAGGCTAAGGGTGTCCTGGGCTGTGTTTAAGAGCAGCATTGGCAGCAGCTCAAGGGAGGTAACCCTTCCCCTCTACTCAGCACTAGTGAAGCCACAGCTGGAGCACTGTGCCCAGCTCTGGGCTCCCCAATTCAAAAGGGGCATGGTCCTCTCTCCATATTGGAGAGAGTTCAGACAAGGGCCATGAAGACACCTAAGGGGCTGAAGCATCTCTCGTACAAGGAAAGGCTGAGAGACCTGGGCCTGTTTAGTCTGAAGGGAAAGGATAATTGAGAGTCAGACAGCTTTCAGTGGTGCCCAGTGACAGGACGAGAGGCAACAGGCACAAACTGAAACAGAGGAGGCTGCATCTGAACATCAGGTAACCCTTCAAAGTGAGGATGACCAAGCACCAGGACAGGCTGCCCAGATTGGTGCAGAGATACTCAAAAGCCATCTGGACAAGATCGTGGGCAATCTCCTTAAAAAGTTTATTGAATAACGCACATTTTAGCCCAGTTCTATGTATCTAGCAATGCACACATGGAGGACATCCTCCCTACAAATTCACTTAAGGACAATGGCAGATAGTTAAAAGAAGTTTGGGGTTTTATTATTATTTTGAAGGATTATCAACTTCAAAAACCCCTAGAGCTATATTAGATCAAAGAAGCTATCGTGAACAAAAAACAGATTCTTGAAATGGCAGCAAGAATGTATCTTGAAACAAGAAACAGTTCATTGTCAGTCTTCTGTGTGATATATGAACAAATCTCTAATCTTAGTACGCATTTCACCCCTACTCTTCATATGGGAAAAGGATCCTTCTGAACCCAAACCAATGTTTTGGACCACGCTTCTAAAATAGTTCAGAATAAAGCAAAAAAGGGATTTTGTGATTCTTGATAACCAAGAACTAAAGCAAACTTGTACAGGCATGACTGATCACAGCCATTTAGGAAAAAAGAATGCCATCACAAAAGCATGAGTATTTAATTACTGTGCTTAATGAAAAGGGCCACTTTTTAATTTATTTTACAGTACACATCAGTTCACTTGTTGGACTGGAGTTAGCTGCTTGGAGGCTGAAGAAAATATAATACCCCTAATTAAACAAAGTAATCTTTCCTCTGATGGATATTAAAGACAAGCCTTTAATATCCCCTGATGGATATTAAAGACACGCAAAAAAATTTATGAATATTCATTTCGTACATGAACAAGTTCAGAGGAAAACTCAAAAGATACTTTATGCTGCTAACAAGGGGAACAAATTTTTTATTAGGGAACATAAATATATATTCTAAGCACAATCAATGTACTCAACTTTATCTACTTCCAAGATTGGAAAAATGAAGGATAAAAGATTATTTTCACGTTAGGATTACAAGGGAAAAAAAATCCTCAAACTGAATGCCTGAAACAAAACTAACTGGCTGTGCCTATATAAAAAGCAGTGTGAAACAACTGACTGTTGCTGTTGTGCAATTCTCCCCTCTGTTGTCAAGCTGTGCAACTACATCACTAGCAGCAATGCACAATGAACCTTGTAAATATGCTTGATACTAGTTTAGGGTTGGGGATCCTTTTTTTTTCATCATTGAAAAAATGCGGTAGAAAAAACTACGGAAAAAATAAATACACAAGAAAATTGTGGCTATAAAAAGGAATTTGTCTATTGTTCAGTGTCCATTGCAAATTACCTCATCTACAGATGCTACTCCCTCGATTCAGTAGCTACCTCCTCAGAACTTAGCAGAACGGATGTGAAGCTTGTCTCTGGAAACATAACTTGGTAAAGCAGGGAAGAAGAGAAAGCAGTACAATATTTTTTGAAATGACAATGTATTTTCCAAGTGCTGGAGAAGAGAAACAACTTAGAAGTCAGGTCTGACATGCATCAAGCCCAAAATACTGTTTTTCCTTCTGCAAGTCTAGAAATTTTTGTATTTTCCTGAACATGTAAGAGAATTCAGCAGATGCTTGAAAAACATGGTTTACAGCAATCAACAGCAGGAAGACGTCCACAAAAAAAATATTTCTTCTGCACTGGGATTTACAAATGCAATTCCAAAGTCAACCTTTATGTGATCAAACTATAATGAAATCTTCTACTATACTAAGCACAGAGATAATTTGCAATTGCTGCAAATCACTTCCCAGAGATTAATGCAACTTGTTTACAGGCCAATTACATTGCCCGCCAGCTGGACACTGTGAGAATGCCCAGTTTATGTTTTGTTCTTTTTATGTTTTGTTGAGCAGACAAGTGAGCATTCTTTCAAAACCAACTGATGAAATACAAGTAGGAAATTCATATTGGTATTTCAGATAGGCTGGATTAGATAAGAAGAAAACAGAAAATAATTACCTATAAAGACAGAAAAAGTAAATTCTGAAGAGCTATGAAGCATATTGTCATATTGTTTCACATAGCTGTTCCTTAACATGCCCCAAACTGAAACAATAAAACTGCTTTCTGAAGCATGTAACAGACATACATTGCATGGGATGATTATGGCCCTTCCTTTTATTGAGTAAGATTGCATGTACAATTGCAGAGATGAGAAAAAGAAAAGAGCATTCTTACCACATAGGTATTAAGTGCTTTCACCTCTTGCAGCTATTGAAATAGTCAGAAGATAACATTTTATTTTTATTCCATTTAATTTAAAACTCATTAACAGTTGGGGAACCATAACACCACCCTTTTCTTTTTCAACAGACAGTAAAATTAACTACAAAGCCAGATCAATCTCTATGAAAAATAAAACCAAATAAAAATCAGGTACAATTAAGATAGCAGTAATGGCATAGGGAGTGTACTGCATACAGCATCAGCAGAGAGCCAGTAAGGAAATAAAACTGTATCTCACTGAACACTAATATTTATCCAGCATTTATTGCCACACAGCTCTCATTCTGTTTGAATACCCTAGTCCTTGTTTACTCGTAAGGGGTCAACTGACTCCCACTTCAAGACTGCTAAAGGGAAAACCTCTCCTCCATATACAGTTCTCATGTGTGATCTCTGGGTTGCTCATATTCATATCCTTCTGTTAAAATGGCTCCATGCCACTGCAAGGTGGCAAGTCCCATTTCTGAAGACAATTCATTACTTCACAAGGCTTTTTCTACTGCTTGCTGAAGAACTAACTCCAAACTCAAACATTTTTCCATGCAAGGGTCATGGCTGCTTGATAAGGATCCTAACTTTAGGATGTTAAGTGAAATTTAAACTTAATTGAAAAATAACCTAGCAAAGTACACAAAGTCTAACTCAAGAAACCCTCACTCAATTCAGTTGCTGGGTGTCCCAATTTTGAGGCTCCCTGTGCCTGCCAGTGATCAGAGCCTGTTGCAGGTCGTTCTCAGAGTCTCTGGGTGACACATACGCATTTTCAAAGGCTGTCCCAAACAGAATAAAATGATGCTGTTTGTTGCTTTCATGTAAAAGAAGACATAATGAAAAGGGACAGAAGACAATTGGTGGTGAATCCATACTTCTGAAGGTGATTAATATTTTTGTTTCGGAAAGAAAAAAATTCACATTTTCCCTTCTCTAATTTGGCCTTCATGCGATTTTAAACATCATCCTCTTTCATGTGTAGTTGGCTCCTCTCTTTATAAAACCACAGTGGTTACATGCACCACAAAACCAAGCTTGCATTGCAATGTTAATCAAGTCCAAAAGGCTTCTTTTGATGGCTGCATCATATATTCTCACAAAATAAAAATCACTTCCATTAGAAGATGTAGTACAATGAAAACTAAATTTCATGTTCTACTAACATGAATTCAGGTGTGCATTAAAACATTTCTTAACCAAGCTAAAAGAGTACTGAACAGTACTGAAGGGATTTAACTTAGTACTTCAGCAAACCAAAAGAAGTTCTGAATATTGAAGCAATCTGTAGCAAAGGAACTTCAGCAGGAGATGAAGTGCTTCAGCACTAAACTCCATTTGTGCAACACAGATCCCTGAGCAGCATTTTGTTCACCTGAACTAATAAACTGGCACCTCATTGAGGTATGTTTGTGTCCACACATGGCTCGTTTTTCATGTTTACAAGTTTTACAGCTTCAACTAAACCTCTCTGATTTGTATTTAGCAAGCACTTAATGTAACAAAACCCACATTACTGAAGCCAAGCATGTTTTTCTAGAGTACATCTGCACATTGCAGGCTAAAACACTTCTGTACCTTAGTACATACACGAAGCACTGCTTTCTATGATCAGTGAAACTTTGGTTAACAGCCAGCCTGTGTCCTCTACATGGTCTGGAATTACTGAAGAAGGCAAAGCAAGGAGCAGCCCCATGAAGTTTCTATTTTCTAAGACTGTTGCTACTTCTATTAAACTGATGTTATCTCTTAAAGTCTTTTCCAGTGCATATGGAATTAACTCAATTTCCCTCCAGATAGGCATCAGCATCTATTTGATTACATCATCACTAAACATGCAAAACTGCTCCAAAAACCCACCAGCAAGTCAAGATGGATTTAACATGCATTTGAAATTCATGAAGCTTTCATAAGGTGGCCTTCGCAACGCCCTTGAAACCGCTATTAGGTTCCTAAGGCCTGTCAGGACATTTTCCCGGCCAAGCTGCTTTCCCTCACAGCGAGGTTCCGTTACTTCAGCTCACCATCCGCTCTAAACCAGTTCCACTTCCCTGCCCAATATTTACATTATTCCAGGATCAGCAGAACAAGAGGAACCCAGCTCAGCTATTGCTTCATAAAGGTCTACTTTATCTTTTCTAAGAAATCAGACTCCTGAGGATATTCCCCTGCACTATTTCCAATTTAATCAGTCGTCTGCTAATATTACACCCAGAAAAGTAGGTGATACCTCGGTGACAGAGGACACCATTACCTTGCAGCAGGACTCAATCTCCACATCACTTTTCAGACACGGTTTTGACAGACACCTTATTTTGCTTCATACTAGGAACAAAGCAAGCTGAAATCAAGTGCACAAGATGCCTATTCTTACTGTGTTACAGTTGGAGTTTTATGAATTGTTCAGTTTTTATTAGGCAATATATAAAACTAACCTGAGACATTCTCAAATTTGTGCTTTTACTCCTTCTGAGCTTCCTCTATACTACATGAGCACAGTATTTATACATGTTCCAAGTATAATATAAGTAGAGCTTGCAGCAATATAAAGTATCACTACACTTCTCATTACTTAGTCACAGTAGCTAAATAAAATGTGATTCATTTCAGGAGTTATTCATCATACCTATTATGTTCTGGATCAAATGACTGTGCACTAATTCTAACAGCAAACTGAGTAAATCACCCATCTGAGTTAATTCTTTCATGATGCAGAGAATTGTTTCCCAAGCAAATGACCTTCCATCCTAGAGCTTTTCATTCTTACAGGGGAAAAAAACCCTGGATATGGTAGTTTTAAGTACCTGTCCTTCCATCTGGTCTGTTAAAGGAAAGCTATAGTGTTTAATATGCCAAAGCAGCACAATTTAATCTTTCAAATCAGTGATGGTATTTGTCTTTCAGCTTTTGGAAGGAGGCTTTCAACTCACCCCACAGAGAAAAGGAAGATAATTATACCGGATGTGCAAAGTTTACACACTGCTTCCCACCTAAAACCCTTTTGATTTCTTCTGTGCTTTCCATTACCTGTGCATACTGTGAAATCTGCTGTGTAAAGACGTTTTATGATAGCTATTCCTCCTACCAAGTTTCAAGTCACACCAAGATAGTTGGTAGTGCTACTGCTAAAAATGATTGCACCTTGAAATTAATATATCAGTTCCAATCCCAGACCTATTGTTTCAGACTCCACAATATCAGTTTTATCACTGCCTGCCCAAGGTCTTCCACTCTTTGCAGTCTCTGTCAGTAAGAATAGTTTCTATCAGTTGACAATCTAAAGGACACAGAATCCTGTCCCAGTCACAAGGCACCTGTACCTGCTTTACTGAAGAACATGGGAAATGATAATCTGAATTACTGAAAGAATCATAGAACCATAAAATGCATTGCTATTATTAAAACGAGCATGTTATTGTAAAATTAAAGAGGACCATATTAAAATCTTGGAAGTTTTGCCTTCAGATAGCTTCAGGTTTCCTTTTAACTCTTTCCCCATTTAAGAATTCAAGGACAAGCACTCACAGATGCAGAAAAATTAGTAACAGAACTTCAGAATTACAAATGAGAGGCTTTCTGGCCAAATTGAGCAGCTCAGATTTTCTTTTCTCCCCATGACCCAAGTCACTACCTTCCCCCTGTGGTTTAAGGCCAGAACTGCACAATCTGTTCAACATTTAACTCTTGCACTCACAGTGATCATTAGGACTCACATGTCTCTTTCCCAAAAATACCCTTTTCAGCATATCTGAACTTAGCTGTTTTTAGAGGTTTTTTTACTTCAGATTTGTTTACCACCTGGATTTGTACTGACAGCAAATCTTCATGGCTAGTCAACAGCTATCACAACATTGTCCCACAAGGCTTCACTCCTGAGTGCTCTCCATTTCAAAACAGCAGCACCTGAAATCTCTCACATATGGTTTCTCACACAACAACCCAAAAATCCAAGAGGCAAGCAGTGAAGAGCCCATTTGTCATCCCTGCAGGTTCTGTTGCCATTTCTGTGGCTCACTTAAACATTAAGACCTGTAACTTTCATAGAGTATCTAATTCTAAGAAGTATTACACCAAATGCCAATAATACATAGTTAATCTTGATTGCATCATTTAGGAGGTTAGACATGAAAGAGCTTTTCAAACAACTGAAATGGACAGGCCTAACAAAGGTTTACAGGCTAAGGATGTCCATTAATTCCTCCAAACAGAAAAAGCTTCACCTTCTTGACAATTTTAGTGACCCCAAATGACAGAAATAGATTTACCAGCTCCTGAGAAGTACATAGATTGGAGGTATGAGAGATAATCCAGGGCAATGGAGCTAGACAGGACATGCAGGAGAAGTTTGCTAAAACCAGGTGACCTCTTCCCTGCACAGTTATACTACATTCTGAGCGACAGCTAAAGGGAGGGTGGAATAAATAAAGAAGACAGGTTGTTCATGATGACACCTTAAAAACTACCCCAAGCATTCCTTATTCCACTGTATTTTTAATTGTTAGTTTACAAACTGGTATACAAACATCTGCTAAAATGTCCAGTATCCAAAAGGGAGGCCTAGCTCTATTCTTCAGTACATTTCACAGCTAAGAAAAATGTTAACATTTTAGAAGTGAAAACATTAAATAAGCAAAACAGACTTTTAACTACAATTCTGTTTTCAGTAGTTTGCACTGTCTCATTCTCTACATGCATCTTTCAAATATGCCATGTATGATAGAGATGGGGAACAGTTAAGGCAGAGGAAGAGATTTCAGGTGTTCTTGAGAAACTATGACACAGCTATTTTCAATTCGTAAGCAACAAGATATCTCATACCAAAAACAGTACAATTTCCCTCTCTGACAGTTTAATTACTAAAAACCAGGAGAAGGTTACTAGCAGTTTCAAAATTGCCTAATTATCCAATGCAATCCAATCTATGCCTTCAGACTAGTCTCTATGGTCGCAATAGTTTCTTTCTTCATTGGGGGATGAAATTGGTTCACGTGCTCTGAATAACCTAATCACTGCTGCCAATACAGTGACAAACGAAAGGAAAAACCTACCTTATAAGCTAGAAAAATATTTACAGGCCACACTACTGTTGCCAGAAGCCTTTTAGAGCTATTTTGTATTATCAAGCAGAACATAAAGCAAATCTAACTACCTATACCTAAAAAAAAAAAACCCAGCTCACAACAATAATTAGGTTAGTAAGATACCTTTACTCAACCCCACAATTACATTTTCATGGCTTAAGGAAAAATGTCCAAATGCCTTATGTTAAAATACTGAGCAGATAAACAAAAAGCAGAAAAGACATCCACAACAGTATCAAAGAAAAAAAAAGCTACAAAAGCAGTCAGAAATACGAGATAATGAAACCATCAGGGCTACTGCCATACTAATGCTGTATTTGTATATTAAAAACACACTCAGTCTCTTTTGTGACATTAAAGGTTTTCTAGTCTGTATTTTCTATTTAATGAAGCCAACACTAAAATAATCCTAAAATTTGTTAGCACTAGTTCCTCAAATTCAAGCTGGATTTTGCCATTAAGTACAGATATCTACCAGTTCAGATATAAAAATGCACAAGTATACTAGCACAGTTTATTCTGACAAAATCAGTAACTAAGTAAACCTCAATTCAAAACAAGTATTTCACAATTAAAAAAACCCACAAGACAACCCCCTAAACACAATTCAACAACAAGGCATTAGTAAAAAGGATACTTCTAAATCATCTGCCTTGGTACCAGTAATCTTACAATAACCAGGCCCTGACCACATACCGTCAAGGTTTTTTGGATACATTTCTTTCATCAATCTCCAATACGAGCAGCAGCAGCATCACTCACTCTTCTGTTCTTTTCCTCCTAAAATACATCCCCCAAGAGTCCTTTCAATGCAATTTTCTCAGCATTTCTGAGAGGTCTCTCAGACACATCCCTACGCTCAAGAGGCAGCACGAATCTCTGCATTTGTAACA
This sequence comes from Indicator indicator, assembly GCF_027791375.1. Classification (NCBI taxonomy): domain Eukaryota; kingdom Metazoa; phylum Chordata; class Aves; order Piciformes; family Indicatoridae; genus Indicator; species Indicator indicator. The sequence continues at coordinate 1,955,137 of NC_072041.1, forward strand.
ATCTATGGCTGCAAAGGAGGGTGGCAGGCAAAGCAACTGTATCATAACCAAAATGCTGAGTTCTATTATCTCCTGCACCACACGTACACACACACACTGCATCAATGGCCTCGCTTCCTGACAGCAACCACAACGATGAGAGACAATCTACAGAAAAAGCATGCATTACTCACTGGATTTTATTCTTTAGCTTCTTCAGCATGGAATTCTTTATGCTTTACAACAGAGCAGGCATGAAATGAAACATTTTCCCTTTATTCCACTGATGCGGCTGTTTGAATACCATTAGATACCAAGGACAATAGGCAGGATCAGCTCGAACATTAAGAGCAAATATTTAATGGAAGACTGGTTACCCCTGTCTCTCCCTTTCACATCTCTGCCTCATGTATCCAGGCACGGGTGGTACTGGCTCCCTTGAGAGGCTGTAGCTAGCAGCTGAGGCACAAACTAAAACATGGCATGGATGTCAAGGAGCTGATGTCACACAAACAAGTATTTCTCGGATAAAAGCGGCAATTCCGTTAGGGGAAGTCCTACAAATCGATAGAAATCGTTCAGCTGCACATGCTTTGTTATACAATGTGCTGCAGCACCCAGAGTGAGAAACCAGAGCCAGAGCTGTCACTGCAAATAAGCTGAGGCTACAATAACTAAGTTCTAATCTGCCAATCAGACACCATGCTCTGTGCTGGGGTATCAGGCAGGCTGTCCCTTATGGGCACGAAAGGAAACGCACACCTAAACCTTTCAGAAACGCCCTGATGGCTGTAAATTCGAGAGGAATAGCTCAGCTACAATAAAAATATTTTTAAATGCAAAAGACTGGCCTAAAAGTCTGCCATCTTCAAAAGGAAACGTGAGAAAGCCTGCAAGGCTCCAGTCCAGCAGACGCGAGAAACACCTCGGAGAAGTCACATTCAGTGTCTGTGAAGAGATGCAGGGTGTTTAGAAATCCTGCCACCTCACAGCAGCACTGCCATTCCAGCCTGTGGGGATGGCTTCACTGGCTGAAGGTGAAAGGGACTGTTCTACACCACCAGCTACATATTTATAGTGGGGGCTGGGTCTGAGTAAAAAAAAAAAAAAAAAATAGAAAGAAAAGGAAAAAAGTGCAAAAGTTCCAGAGCAAAAGGAACAAAGTGAGAACACAAGTCCGCACAAGATTTTGTGAATTCTATCTTGCAGACAGTATCACATCAATGGAGGTAGGTTCTTCAAGCAGAAAATGAACTTTTCTTAAGACATGCAAACAGAATTGAAATGTTAGTCACGTGTTTTATTCCATTAATGGAGTGCAGCATTTATTTCAAGCTTTGCTGGCTGGGACAATCTCAAAACCATATCAATTTCACAATGCTCCAGAACAACTAGCAACTGTATTACTAGACTTCAACACAAATGCAAAACATTCACTATACATCTGCCCTCTTCTTCCAAACCTTCATTGTTCTGAACCAAGGGGAATTAAAAACCTAGAAGTCTACAAAAATTCACTGCAAATTATTTGCAATTCAAAAGATCACATGCTATTGCAAATAGTCACTCCATGGCCTAATAGGAGCAAATCAGAGCAATATATTGCAAAATTATTTAGCAATTGAATAGTTTTGTTTAAAAATTCCATTTCCAACTGTCTGCAGTTGTGTAACAAACTACAAGTCCACACTTAGAGACTGCTGATTTAAGCAGAATCCCATTCTGGACAGAGCAATTACTGTTTGTCTCTGGAAATAACTTGAGGCAAATTCCTAGGTTCCTTTACAGTGTAACCATGATGCTCTAGAGAAATGCATATGGAATATTCTCATTTTTTTCAGGATTTCTTGTGAACATAACAGTGATAAAGCCACATGAAAGAATTTGCAACACCAAATATTTCCTGCACAAAGTACAATGTTTCAGTCCTGTCAAAATAACCATTCTTTTAAATAAACTATATCACCAATACCAACAGCATTTCCATACTGCCTAAGCCAAGGAAATAAGACAAGCAATAGCACTGAGTACATCAGTATAAGCTAAATTAGCACTAATGCAATTGAACAGGTCTGTTGTAAAACAATCTGAAAATAGTTACAAGTAGGCCGTAACACCAGATTTCCAGCCAGGCCCCATGGATGCAAACAGACAATATGCATCAAATTAATACATTAAGAGAAACTCAACCACAAATCACTTACTGAGCATGTCTTACTGAACAGGCTTTTCAAACAAAGTTATGCTTCAACTTGACCTGTAAAACCATGGAGGGAGAAATACCCTATAGACAGAATAACCAGGTCATCTAAAACACACTAATCTATGTGCTTCTGTAGCTCATCTCATGGCTTCAGATAATTGAAACATCCTGCAAATTAACAAACTTTTGTACTAAAATATCTGCACTCCTAATGAGATTATTAAATTGCAGTGAACTTGATTGTGCCACACAAGCTACACAATGCTTGCTTAGCTCACCCTAAAAAGCAGCTGGGAAGACCATACAGGTACCTTCTTTTTTCTGGAAAAAATAAAATAAAATGGAGTGTTTCAAGGAAAATAATTTCTCTAGCATCTCTAATTAGTGCAGAAAACACTCATCAACCTAACTGGCTGAGCAAGGACAGCAGATAGTGTTCCACTTTTACTTGGATTTCTTTCTATAAGACAACTGTGGTAATGTACTCACAAAATGATAACTTTTTATAGTTAACCTTTCATCTGTTGTAGTTCCAATGTAAAATAAAAAAATCATATTTCAACTGTAATATTGTGTTATTCATTTCATCCCACTCCACCTTCTAAACTTCAGTAGAATGTCTCAGTAGAGCAATTATTAGTATGTTAGCATTATTCCTCTAATTAAAGTTATTATGCACAGCTATTGACCACAGCACTACACATTTTCAGCCAGCCTGTAAGGGCAGATCCTGATCAATTAAGTCTTCCCCTAGTACACATTACTTGCTTTTATCAGCAATTAATTTCATCTGCTTTTGTACCTCTGAAGAGAAGAGCAAAGTTCTTTCAATTCCTCAGTTAGCTTTTAATCCTACTACTGTGGCTGGCCAAGCAACATCTGGTAACTGTCACCCAGATACTCAAGTTTCCTTTCCTTAATATTTGCACAGATACAAAGCAATGTCCTGATGACTTCCCTTCACATGAAAAGGGACTCTACAGCTATGTCATCCCTCCATCCCTGTGCACTTTAAGTTACTGAAATGCAGGTAAACCACATCAATCATGATCAATCACATAGCCATCCTCTGGAGGTTTATCCACATTCCACAGCAATTTTTAGAGATTAATAACCTTTTTATGAAAAAGGCTGTATCTCCCTCTTCTTCAGTACCTCACTTCCTTTCCCTGCAAGTTAAGACACCAGAAGAACCACAAAAGCCAACCACACCTAAAATCCTGAGCTCTTTTTCTCCCAATGTATCAGCTGTTGGAAACATCCTCAGAAAAAAAAAAAAAAAAACAAACAGTACTTCAATGTTGATTTACATTCTATCTCTGTTGATAAAATATCAAACATTTTATATTATACTAAAAAAAAAATCACAACACAGGGTATATGTGACTTAAAACTGGAGAACATGTGAATACTCACTGTCTTCTCCTGGACAAGGCATGCCAGGTTTCTCTGGGGTGCTTGGGAACACTAAGAACAAAAACATTACATTTTTAAGTGAAAAGATTCTCAGTAGCATTTTTTTTCCTTGCATTTTAAATATATTTACACAGAGGCAATTTCTAGAAGCTTTTACTGAGAAATGAGGTAATGAAATTTGGTTCCATACAGGCAAGATCTTATACCTGACCACAGCATTAACAGATCTGTGCAGTTCACAATGTGAAGCCCACTCAAAGCCTACTGCATAGATTCAGCTTTGGGCTCAACATCTAAAAGAAGACTTTCTTCTTTACAGCATCCAACTACAGGGCACCAGCTATACAAAGAACGTTATTTGGTGGGCAAAGAAATGCTTCCAATTCCATATTTAATAAAGCTGTTAGGACTATCAAATGTATACAGGCTCTTGAACTGTGCAATACTTGCCATGAATAATCAGCCCTTCATCTCTGTTTTGACAGTACAAACGGAAGGCTTCCTCCAGCTCCATCTGAGATGAGATGGTACAGGGGTCACCTAACAAAGAAGCAATATATAAGCAAACTTACCACTGAAGAATTAAGCAGAGAACTTCAATTAGTTAGTAAGAAACACATCAGCCTCCAGGATTGCTTTTCTTTCAGTCATCGGTTATCAAAGTGGCACTTTGTTCAAAGCCAAAATTTATCAACACAATTGTTTTGCCTGTTAATTTTACCAAAACTGAGTAGACAAATATCCATGCTGGTTTGCAAGAGGACAACAAAATACAGAAGGGCACAGATATGCTTAAAGCTTTTTAGGATATGGCATAAATAAGTAAAGATCACTTCCTAGTAACCTGAAAATTTAAGCTGAACACTTTGCCAAGTTCTGCATTTTTAACTAATAGATTCAAAACCTTTGGAAGTTTTTACAGGTTAAAGAACTCCACTTCCAAGTTTGATTGTACTGATGGAACAACAAAAATAACTCCTAACAGCCATTTTCAAAACGCTGTCTCCACAGAGCAGAGGTCCCTTTTGCAAAGCAGTTATTTCCTCAGCCATTGGAATTAAATGTTTATTTGTTTTTAAATAACTGATAGGTGGCATACTGACAGCCACTTGTCATCACGGGTAATAGCCACACCTTTGGAACACTTACCTTCTTGTAAAAGACAAAGGCATAACTAATCTTTAACAGCTCTTCTAAGCCCTCTGCTGCAAGACAACCAGCTAACCTCTATGAAGTACAAATGTTTCATGCTTACTCCCCAACTTACTACTAAGTATTGCAAACATGCTACCTGAAGTTCTTGGGTTTATAATCACATTCATGACATTCTGTAGCACTCTGTGCACTTCTGGCTCCAACTCTTCTGCAGCAGTAGCCTGCCTATGAATTATGTGGTGGGTGAACTTCACATGTGCTGTTCTCTCTGCAACCTCACCACTGCATCCTTGATTTGATTCCTGTCACATTAGCCTCTCCATCAGTGGAGACTTACACAGTTTAATAAAAACAATGTTATTGAAAAAGTAATTTACTGCTGAGATCTTATCTCTCCCAGAATACCCTTCTTTCCTTCAGTGACTCACAAAAAAAAAATACATCTTCACATATCTCATTTTTGAAACAGAATCTAGTAAATACCATAAGCTGAGATATTTAAAAACAGCTCTGCTTTCATCCAACCATACAGCAAAAACCTCCCACACTGCAAAGTTCAATATTTGTTTCTTCAAACCTTTACCAACATCATCTACACATCTTCCAACAATATTTTCTGTTGAAGGAATGTATTTCAGGTTGTTCCAATCTTGTTTCCTGTATATTATTCCAGCCATATTATCATGACATGAGGAGCAGGTGTTTCCCCCATGGTAAGTGGCTGTTTGTTTATTGCTACCAAAAAAAAACCCTCAAAACAGAGTTCTAAAAATTTCAGTTTAGTGAAGTTTTGTAGAGAACTGAATTGAGTACCACAAGGCTTAAAACATCAGTGCAAAACAGAGGTAGAAGTTTGTCTTGTTCTGGATACTTGGTTTTTAAATGCTTGGCTAATCATGGTGGCTTCATCCCATCATTATGATCTCAAAACAGCATCCACTTAGGGTGAGGCTCATCATTAACAACAGAGGATGTAAATACATATTTCAAATACTGTTCTTGCTAATTTCCCATCTTTTTGGCTGACTTTGAGTCAGATCTAATTAGACAGTCATTGTTTTCACTCTGTAGGGTGGCTGACAGTTGATATTTAGGAGTAGGAGAAATGTCAGCTCCACCATTTTCTCAGCTGCTTGTGCTCACATGATTCGCTTCACCTTGTGAGAGTTATTTTAGTTAAAAGTAGGTAATTAATCCATAAATCCACTTAGGCAGACACACGTAAACTGCAGCACGTCACAATACACTGAAAGGAAGCAAACAAGCAGGGGTGTCACTCTCAGCAGCTTTGTGGGACACCCACTCTTTCCACAGCACACCTTGCCCACCATGTGTGACACATCACCACATGATACACAGGACAACAGATGAGACCAGTGTTGAGCCACATGAAAATCAAAGTTTAAATTTCTTATTTTAAAAATGTCTGGTTTGCCTTTTTTTTTTTTTTAATATACAGCCCAGGGTATATTTAACCCCTCTCTGAAGGCCACTGCTCTTGGTGATCTATAAATAGTGCAATAAGACAACATGAGACCAAAGAATGATTTGTACTGCAAATAACCATCCAGATTCCTTGTAATTTTATGGAATTTTGTTATGAGTGACTTATTCACAGTTCAAACATTCTGGATCTTGTAAAAAAACCAGAGAAATACTAAAAAAAAATCCTACGAGAAAATTAATTTTCTTTGGCTTTTTGGAAGCTTTTCTTTGTTCACTTAGCCATCAGCAATTGTTTCTGTTAAGTTAGTTCAAAGAGGACATCTGTTTGTGCAATCAGTCAAATGAACTCAAATTACATGTGGCAGTAAATGGAAACCTCATATGCAGAAACAGAGTAACTCACAAAACCTGTGAGGATTGAGGGCAGCCAAAGGAGCAGATGGGTTGAAACTTAACTTAGAATCAAGAATAAGGGTTGTACAGGTATGTATTTAATCAAGACTAGAAGAAAACACTTATCAGAACTGCAACTAAAAGGAGAAATGCATTGTTTTAATTTAAGTAAACCTCAAAAAGCCAATGGCACAACCAAACCAAGAAACAGTGAACAGGAATCACATCCTGAAAACCCACAACCAAGTTTTCCTTTTTCCTACAACAATCTTCCTTTAATTAGCAGTCACACAGTTCAAATAGCCAAGCACAAGCAATACAATTATTCTCTGTGCACTTCTGATGTTACTTTTTATTAGACTGCCCTGAAACTGCAGATTAGGAAACTGAAGTTAATACACTGGCCTCTGCGTTTCTTGGCAAACAGAAACATAAGGGTAAAAATTAGAAAGATTTGATACCACTCCTTGGTATCTTAAAAGGATTGATTCCTTGACTGCAGGTTACCTCCTTCCTCAGTTTTGAATTTTGAAATTGCAATCACCCACCAAATGATGCTACTCAGCTAAAAGAGCAGCCTGGGCTATTATTAGAAAACCATAACACCTAATTACAAAAGGTATCCAAACCAAACCAGGATTTGTTCATCTTCCTGCATTCAGTTGTGCTGCAGACCATGGCTTTGGCAAAGTGCAAGAGGAAAATAACTGAGCATTTGTGCAGCTGGGGAATTGCATGGAAGCTGTTCTCAACCTACTAGGCCAAGAGCTGTGCCCATCATGAGTTACAGATGCACTGCACTCCTGTTAACACATCAGCAGACACTGACATTCCAGAAGGAAGCACAACCCATAGCAAATGCATTCCGTGTCAAGTATCCTCATACAGTACTACTCACAACAACCAGAAGGCTCTAGCTTAAAGCTGCAGAGAACTGCCACATTTTACAGCAGAGAGAAATATGCAAACCCATCTCACATCATGAAGGTATTTCAGAGCCTACAGAAAGGGTAAAGAAAAGGTAAGTTTCTCTCCCATGCAACAGTCTGTGGAAGAAAAATAATAAACTGCTTTACATGTGAAGATAACTTAGAGCAATGACATCTGGCCACATCAACCTTTCTTGCAGGAACAGTGTAAGAAACAGTTTGATGATAAATCATTTTTACATGATTTTATTTTTGTGGAATATGGGGTTGATAAAACTTCACATTGTTTTTCCCTGCACATGCACACCACATCCCACCTCATTTTCTTTTTTCTGGAGACAATTTGTTTTAGATATCCTGTGCAATTTGCCCAGCACAATGGAGAAACAACTTATCTGAAGTAAGCTTTTACTGAATACCTACTATCTTTGAGAAAAAAGGTGTTCTGAAGTAGCAGTCAAGTGGAAAACAAACAAAACTATAAAAACAAATTCAAGTTGCTTTTATTTCATGCTTTGCTATTGTATTTTACATCAACAGGATATTAACAACCAACTTTGGAATGCTCCTTTAATTACAGACAACATCTACCCTCTAATTCTTGAACAGGGTATATTAGACCATTAATATAATCAACAGCATAACCAGTGTCAGTCACGCAGTTGCCAGGGACAACCACCATAAAAAGAGAAAAATTAATTATCTTTGCTCTACACCTACTTTGCATAATACACAAAAATGCCAGGAGGGTCAAACCCAAGCCTTCTGATAATACAATTGTTTCTCAGAGATATTCATTTGAGAGCTAAGTCAGTACTCAGAAGACACAAATGCCTGTGTGATTCTTGAAGCTGACAAGGGTACAAACACCAAAAGTGATCTTGCCAAGAATTTGAAGCTGAGAATTTGAAGGAGTACAGCATTAAGCCCATGAGAAACTGAATTTCAAACAAACTTAACATTCAGTATAAGTATGGAATAGTAAAATATTAAAGTTACATAAAGCATTAACTTCTATAGAAGTGAAATAGAAGGCTACTGAAATCAACCTTGATGTTTTGAGGCTGGTTGCTCCAAACTCCTTGCTTTAGAAGACAGGATGTTTAGGAAGAAAAAGTAATTCCCCTTCTTTGTACCACTATGACCAATGAACTTAGGAACACTCAAGTCTATTTCAGTACAGTACCTTCATCATCAATCCACTTGAGGGTAATGGGCTGCTCCTGTTGTAAGTTACACATCTCATGTACTTCATCACAAAGCTCATCATAGCTGATTGATGCATCCATGTTTGTGATCAGGATGTCCCTACATGTCATCAAAGCACAAGCTTTTATCAGAAAGTGTCTGCATTAGCCTGCATGTCCCAACAATTCCATTGGTGGACGCTAAGCTGCAAAGCTCCAACTTACAGAATCAGCACTCCTCATAGAAAACGCCCTGCTAATATAAGTTAGTTGCAGAATTCCATAGCATTACATTTAAGTGTTTAGCTGAAGAAAAATAATTCAGTATGGAGGAATTAACTGTATTAGGGATCTGCCTTTAGTGCATTTTTACTTGGATGAGTCAATTTCCCTTCTTATAACCAGCAGTATTGGAAGTGGTGTAAAAAAAAAATAAGAATTCAGTATTATCCAGGTACTTCTTCCACCAGGAGGTAAGTAAAATCTCAAATACTAAAATCCTTTTAAAATGCAGTGTTTTCCTCACATCCACTATACATTCGTTGGTCAGGTATCTGAAACTGGACACTACAAGTAATAAGAATTAAGTTATGTGTGAGCAGTTAAAGCCAAAGAACCATTCACACTGACAGCCTGTGTCCCCATTTAGAACCAGGTAACTTACAACACTTTATACTGCATCAGGGCTCTGTTTGAAACAGGTGATTTCAAGTCACCAGGTACAAGCCAGAGATGAACTGTGTAACTGAAATAATGACATGAGAATTACACAAGTTTGATTTCTTTTGCAATCCACTTAGGCAGTTATTTATACTGTGCTATGTTAGGCACTCTGTCACACCCAGAAACATGAATACCTAAGATACTGTGTGACTCCACACTCAAGGTGTTGCAGAACTTCCTCATGCTGAGATTTTTAGCTGGGGTATTGAAATCACACACTGAACTACTATTTCATGTTGGGTTTTTCTTTTTTTTTTTTTTTTAAGAGTTTGGAACTCTTGTTTTGTAAACTTGACAACTACTAGAGACCAGAGCTAATGTAAACTACTACCATGTAATGTAAACTACTACACAGTAGTAGTTCACTGTAAAACATCATAATTACTGATGAACATTATCACCTCTGCCATTTCTGCACAGACAAGTTAAGGATGCAAGAAATGGATTTACACCTGTCTCTGACCATGAGTGGTCACAGCAAACTACAGATCAGTAACTCAGTAACCCAAAATAAATGTATGTTGGTTTTTGCTTCCTTTCTCCTCTTTCAAGGGAAGGACAAACTATCAAGTCTCTTCCACAATCATCATGTTGCAGGTGTCTGGATGGTATTTTAATAGCCCAGAATTTTACCCGCCTGATCTGACATTAATTACAACTTTCCAAATGCCCTGCTCACTCTATCACTAGGTCAGACTGTGAACTCCTGCTCAACATGCCTCAGAATCAGACAGGACACAACAAAGAGGAGAGAACACACTGACTTACCCACTATAGTGTGTTTTTACTCGGATGAAGTCTTTGTTCAAATCAATTTTTGAGCCCATTCTGCTAGGCATGGTCTGTATTTAGCAGGCTAAATGAAATTATAAATATTCAGAAATAAGTTCATTCAAGGCAGACAGCTCATTTAATTCTGAAGTGAACAGCTTCATGTGTGAAATACCAGTTTCTCCACCAGGTGATTTTCAATCCAACTGCATGGAAAGAAAACCAGAACACAGATGAATATACACTACCAAACAAATGTCTTGTGCCACATTTTACAAGCACAAATAGCTTTACAGAGAACAGCAAATCAAAAGGAAAAATTACAAGACCATTAACCTGCACTGAAATTAAATAAGAGTAGTTAAAAATACTCTGCACAATGTATTTTTACAGAAACAGCCCACACATTTAAAGATATTTTGAAATAAAGCATCCAACAATTCCCTCCAGATCACAAACACTCTAAAGAAATCTCTACTTATTCATCAGCACATCTGGCTCTTTTCTTCTGAAGAGTGGAGTATGACAATTCAAAACAGCTTTTGTATACATTGAAGAATGCTATCAATTCATGTTGGTTACGAATTCACCCCAGAACATCAGAAGAGGAACTCCAAGGGACAATCTAAGTTACCTTCACGCCTGAAGTCCGACAAACATCCTGTTTATCCAAAACCACCACCACCTTCCCTTACACACGCCGTCAGGCAACCTCCCTAACCCCGCTGCCAGGGGAAGTGGGGCCACAGGTACCAAGGAAAGCCTCCACAACTCGGCCTCTCGACGTTCTCTTTCCTGCAGGGTCAGGAGGCGACACAGGGCACGACCGGGAGACGACAGCGTCGCTCGGGACGATGATCGCTCCCCACAGCTCCCCCACCCAACGTCTTCGGGATTGACCCTTCTTCCTACCTTGCTCCGACCATAGAGGGTCCCACCCCAGGGTCCCGCTTCGCTCCTGCTCCGCGAACCCGTCTAGAGCAGAGGACGTTATGCCTAGGGCCCGAGTCCCTGCAGGGCTCGGCTACACCCCCACGGCCCGAAGTTGTTCAAAGTCCCGCGAAGAAGTTTAAGGTCGGGCTTTGACTTCCCCGCCGGCGAGCTCCCGGAGAATAAGAGCGGCAGCGCGGCGGAAGACTCCAACTTCTTCCCCTCACCCGGCTCCCCTCCACACCGCTGCCTCCTCCCTCACCGCCCCTCCGCCGCCAGCTCCAGGGGCAACGGCGCCACCGCGCCGAACATGGCGGACTAAGAAGGTTAGCGCCCACAGCCAATAGAACACCTCCTACACTACCTGTCAGCCAATAGCAAGCTGCGACTCACCTGAAGCCAATCCCCAAAAGGATCCCGCCCACTTATGACCAATCATAGGCCTGGAACCGTTACCTGGGGGAGCAGGAGGGTCTCGGCCAATCAAAACCTATAGAGGACGCGGTAGGGGAATACCTGCAGCCAATCGGAGACGCAAGCGCGCCGCTCCCGCGAAGGCGGCGAGTGAGGTGACAGGTGCGGAGCGCTGGGACAGGCGGGCCGGGGCCGGCCCCGCGATAGAGACAGGCGGACCGGGACAGAGACAGGCGGGCCTTCCTCTTCTTCCTCCCCGTTCCCACGGAGTTATTCTGGCCGCTCTCCGAGGCCACGCTCCGCTTCGGTCCCGCCGGAGAGACTCGGTGCCTCGCCGTGCTCGCGCTCCGAGCTGCCGTGGCAAGAGGCGGCCCCAGGCCTGAAGGAGAGGCGGCTGCGACCGTTACCGCGCTGTGGGGAAGAGGAGCTCCCGCCTCTACCCTCCTCGGATCCCTCTGCAGAGGTAGTGAATTGTCCCGGCCGCCGCAGACTTCCCCAATGTGGCCTCGGTGGGAGGAACAGGGTAGCTCTGGTGACAGCGGAGGGCTCCCCGGGGCTCCTCCGGGCTCCTGGTGCCCCGTGCCGGGCGGGCGACAGAGGGCGCGGGGCCGCCTCAGGCAGGGCTGGGCTGGGGCGGTGCTGAGGCGAGAGGCGGAGCGGAGTTGAGCTGCCGCCAAGGCCGTCCGTCGGGGTGGCCTGGGAAGGAGCGGGTGTTGCTGTGGCCCTCCAGAAACGCTCTACCCGCAAACCAAACCGAAGCCCACCACCAAAACAACTCGTGCCAGCGCACAAACACCAATCCTGCAGCATGGCTGCCGCACCCGGGGCTGTCAGAACTGCTCCCAGGGAAAACTCGCACCCACAGAAGTAGGGAATTCCACATCAGAGCTCCCAGGAGTGCAAATAAAGCATCCAAACTTAAGAGTGTTCATTCAAAACTGTCAAAACAGGAACACTGAGGCCAAGATAATAAAAAGGAAATAGAAAACAGTGATAAACAATATTAGATTTCTGAGTGGACAGACAGAAGGGGACAGAGAAAACCCATGGCATATGTTGAACAAGTCTGTTGAGCAAGTGTGGAAAGTGGTTAATGCCCTTGGCTTTATGAAGTTGAGTGTGATCCGTTTTTTTCTTCTTAATGATACTTTGATCTTTTAATTTCTCACTGTGAATTGACTGTGATTAAACAACAGTCTCCTGTGTGAATGAAATGAGGGCTTTGCTGTCTCAGATGAAGGCATGGGAGAGTGAAGGCAGAGAGTCCTCTAGTGGAAATGCTGCTGGCTAAACATCTGTTTTCCTTGTGTATCTCACATCCATTTCCCAAGCAAATAAGCTATCCAAGCAAAAGGTTTGCTCTGGGGCTTTTGTTGATCTATTTATATTCACCATTGGGCAACTGCAACCCACCAGATTTGAAAACTAAACCAAACCAAGTTGTCACAGCTGTGAGATAGTTTTTTATTACCAGGAGCTCAGGAGTCATAATCTGAAAATGGAAAACAAACCCCCTGTGCTTAGTCTCCTGCTTTTACCCTGTGTACACCTACTTTGAGTTCTATTTAGACACCATTTAGCACTTACACAATGTCTTTAAGGGGGTTCGTTGGAGTGTGGTGTTGGTGAGTTTGCATCAGAGTAGCCCTGAGTGTCTTTCCGTCTTTCAAAAGTACAAAAAGTAACAGTAAACAGTAGTTTAAGTAGCAATAAAGTGGCAGAACTTATTCCCATCAGCCTAGATGTTTTCTCCGGCACCAAGGAAATGTACCAAATGGTTTCACTTATCAGCCTTTATTCTGAATTCTTTGAGTATCCACTGATCATTTTATCTTAATGGGAACTGTCAATATGGTTTCAAAACTAGCTTTCCAGTTTTACTGTGCTCCAAATTTCCTCCCCTAAAATGGAGAATATTATGTAAGCTTATGCCTACAAACAAAATTATTTTAGGGCAAATTAGACTTTGATCTCCCCATCACATCACTCTGACAACTTCAGCTCCTTGAGTTGTTGGATCAGGAGATAAAAGGTAGCACAGTTCTTCAGAACTGTGACTTGAGGCTTTGTCTGGTTTGTTATTGTTATTTTTCACTCACACAACTTCCTGAGTCCAAAAGATTAGCTGCATTTTTAGTGCTGGCAGAAAATGCCACAGTAATATTTTTACATCTTGCAGAGATATTTTGAAGTTGATCACTTAGTAGTATTGCTTTTATTTTAGAAGTTTCATTTGGAGTTGGCTTCTATTGTCTTCCCATTACAAGACTGCTTAAAGCCTTGGCTTTCTTAATAGTCGATTCCCACCCTGGGCAGATGGCTTTTTTGCTTTTTGTTTTTGTTTGTTTGTTTGTTTGTTTTTGAGAGGATTTGCCTTTCTCTTGTCTTCTCAATGTCAGTGTGGCGTATTAGCAATCAGGCTAATACTAACCTGGAGCTGCTGAACTCTCGGGTAGGTTATCTTATGGAGGACACACAAGAGCTCCCAGTGAAAAGTGTCAGGCTCTCAGGTTCTGCATCAGTTTGTGTTATTATCCCATCACCTTGTCTACAGTGGAGCTGCTCCTGTTTCATACAGGTATGGCCATGGTGATCATCTGGTGTCACACATGTTGGTTTCCAAATTTCCTGTCTCAGTCACTGTTTCCTCTGGCGGTGGTTGTGAAGCCTGTGTTATTTGAGCGTGTATAGCTGCACGTTTCCAGCAGATGGCAAGAGATTCCTAGGCAACCGGCTGGCAAACATGGTTGTATATACAAGTCCTGGAAGTGCATTCCGTAGTTTAACGCTACAGGCTGTTGAGAATTGTTCTTTAAATATTAGTTTAAAGGGGGAAAAAATTATTTGGGGTTAATGATACCATTATTCATATCTAGGAGGTTCTTAACTCACTGTAACTGCCAGGTGATGCCTCTCATCTCCAGAGCACTGTCTCTGGCTTACCAAGAGGCTTCCCTTTGAAAGAAATATATCTCTTCAGAAAGAAAGATCAAAGGATACAGATCTGTTATGGTTCATTTTATTTTACACAAGGGGATTCAGCAGCCATGAGCTCTGCCCTTGGAGGCTGGGAGCTGTTGTTGCCATATTAATGTTTACATCTCCCCTCTCCAGTGGTGTAAGAAAAAGCTCTCTGTTTTAATTTTAATGTGCACATAAAGTTGTGTAATTAATTAGCAAGTTGCACAGCTAAGGACCTTCATCACTTAAATGACTTGGAACTACAACTAAACAGCAGATACATGGAGAGAGATGGCTGCTATCTTCAAACAGAAATGGCAGTAGCCAGTTCTGGGTCACTCTAAAATGCAAATGCATCCCCACAGATCAACGCCTACAAACTGCTCTTCAGCCTACTTTGCTTTTGCCAAGCTGTTGTTTCTGTTGGAACTAGATGATCTTTAAGGTCCCTTCTAACCCAAGCCACTTTATGCTTCTGTGACAGTGACATAACTGAATCCAGTGAGAACAAATTTGGGCCAAATACCACTAAGTTTGGATAAAAATTGCACAGCAAAGCCTTAATATGTTTGAACATAAACTGGTGTAAAGCATATACCCTACACTACATCAGAAATCACCATGGCAATCCTTTGCAGATTTTCTGGCTGGATTGAATATTAGTGTTTTTCTATCCCATGCTAAAATAGACAAAATGAATAATGTCTCAAGACTATTTTAAGTCAACACCTCCCTTATTGGTCTTTATTATATAAGACAGAAGCACCCAGAAGCTAACTCACTTTTGTTGACAACACATTAGTCAGGAGGATAAAGAATTCTATGGGTAGCCCAGGAATTCTTTGCATATGTTTAAAAGCAAATAAATCCAAACCCATATACTTCTGTGTTTATTTGTTCTGAATAATTAAACAACCTGTTTCTGTAGAAACACAATTTTTGCCCCCTTTGTAGGTGATCCCCCAGCACACAATGCACTGTAAATCACAGGGGCTCCTTTCTCTGTGCTGCATAACCTGATCTTGATCCTTTATACCATTTTTGAAGGATAACAGTGAAAGAAACTACGGAGAAAGAAAATAGATGCTTCTGCCATCAAAGACCTGCAACTGTTGTTTGAGAGGATGGAAGAACATGGAGACAATTTTAAACAAAAAAGTCTTAGACCTTGGTTCCTCAAGAATCCTCTTCCTTGCTTTCCCTGGTCCATCCTAAATTCTTATTATTAGTCCTGCCAGGGTTCAGTTTGATTGAAAGACAGGCGTTCTTGGCTCCAAATACTCCAAATCCAGGATGTGTCTGAGGGATCCTTCAATAAGCACACACAGAAACACTACTGCAGGCAGTCTGGAAAGTATCACAGCTGATGTATTAAATGTTTCTTCTTTAAAAAGTACAGGTTCAGTTTTAAAATACTGTATGCACTGTAGTTCATGAACAATATCCAGAACCTACTGTCTCTTATATACCCATATGAGCCTGAATAGATAGAAGCTACACACACAACCTGCAAAGATGAGGTAGGATAATCTTAAATATATCAACAAAACATGCTAACTTTAAAGTGTACAGAAACAGATTTTTTGTGTTTAACTCCGAAAGAAATGTTGCAATAGAGGAAGAAGAGTCTAGATGGTTTATGACAGCAGATGTTTTACAGATTACTCTGTATTTCATCACTCAGTCTTTATTTAATCTTCAGACTGTAGTAATTATGATACTAGAATAGCTCAATGGCCTATATATTACTTTGCTACTTCCAGTTATGCCAGTTCCACACACCTAAAGATGCACAGGTTCAGCCACTCCATGGCAGACTTCATCCCAAAAAGGTGGAGATGGACACTGGGATAGAGGGATCTTTCCTTCCATGGAATTATGCATTGGCTGTTCCTAAATCTAGAGGAATCTAAGGAAGTTTCAGATGTCTCAGAAAGAAGGGATATTTGGGTTTCTTTTTTTGTTTCAGTGAACTCCAAATAACATCTGATTAGTCCTGTTGGTGCTATATTTTGTGACAGCCTGGGCTTGACTGTCTTCTCAGATTTGTCTTTGCTTTGCAGGACTTAGTTAAAGGAATAGCTGTGACATAAAGCTGGTATGAGGAGAGAACAGATCCCTAATGCATTATGTAACGATGGTCTTAGATCCTCACATTCCTTTCATTTAAGACACAAGTTAGAAAGCAGAAGGAGACAGTGCCTTTCTCATTTCAGCTACCAAACCCATCCACATAGACATGTTAATGGCCAATTTTTTATTCAGTTTTCATTAAGAAGAATCAGCTCTATGTGTCTGTAACATATTGCACACAATATTAGAACATCAAACTCCCTGTCAACCATTGCAAGTGTTTTCAGCTGCTGCAATAAAGTGGGCATCAGGGAGTTGCTTCAGATTATTTTTTTTTAATTTAAATTATTCTCAGAAACTTTCTGTAAGCTTTTTGTTATCTATTCTGCTTCACACACAGATATGCAGGGGTGCTGTTTTCCTCCTGATGTGAAGAGCTTTCTTAGGTTAATGACTGAGCATTTAAAATCAGAGCAATCTCTCTAAGGGGTTTGTTGTACCAACAGTAGAAGCCTCATTGAGTTCTATTGGTTTCACTACATTATCTATTGGATTAACAAACCAGCTAGGAACTGATGTGAGAGCTTTTACTTGAACTTGGACAAATGCTTTCCTTTTCACCCAGAAACAGGACAGGCATTTCTGTATATTAACCTCATTACAGTGCTGGCACTGCCAGCATTACTTTCCAACAAATCATGCAATATCTTGCTCTTCTTCATCTTGTGCTTTCTGATTCTTTTCAACCTCTTGAGGCAGTAACAGCTATTTGTTAACACAAATACAGTAGTCTGCATAAGTGCCCCATAGAAAGCATTCATGAGTACAGAATGGTACTTTCTCTTCTGTTGTCAAGGCCAAAGTAGACTTTTAGAAGCCCTTGGGCACTGAATAGGCAGATTTTCATTATGGGATGAAATCTCTGAGGTTATTTTGATTTTCCTTCTAATGCATTTTATCTTTCAGTTCAATTGTTGGAATGTCTATTTTGTCCGTTTATAGAAACTTGCAATTTCTGTATATCTACATTTTATTAACACTTCACATTTAGAATGGTTACATTAACACACATCCCACTCTTTTTCTCACAGACACAGCACTCCATAGAGCAGCACTCTAAATTGCTGCAAAGAGTACAAATGCTTTCAGGTACAGCACAAAAAAAAAAACTGCCTTCTGGCCATCACAGACTTTTTTCCCTTCCCCTCTCTGGACACAACTCATCCAAAGCTGGCATTCAACTGACATCAAATTTAGCTTGTTTGTCTTTATTAAGAGCATCATGAAATTTGAGTTGGATGAGGCATTGTCTTTAGATTCTGTTATATCTGAAGTATTCACGTCTGATGATTCTTACGTATGATAATTTTATAGGAAAAAAAGGTAAAGCACATGCAAAAGTACAGAAGATTCAAATTTATGCATCCCTCCAGTCATTACACCATACTCATGTACTGAAATTTCTCCTTAGAGGAGTTTGAATGGCATCTGACTTTTCTATTTCTGGCTCTGGAAACAGATTTAAGAAAATCCCACTCATATGTTGGAGGTGTTTTGTCTTCTACTCAGGCAAGTGCAGTACCAGTAGCTGAAACGCCTGTTCTCTCCTCTGAGTCACCTTGTTCCTGGAAGGGACACAATTGCCATATGTGCTCACAGTGCACACTCCTGACTGCCTGCAATGTTTGGAGACATTTTTTCCCCCTTTTATTTATGCTCTTGTCTACACCATTGTGATAGTCTAGCATTCTGGCTTTGGGGTTTTTTGAGGAAAAGATTGCTGCTGCCACCTTTTACTTTGATCAGTCACAACTGAGCTGTGCACCTTGAAGTCAAACTATATAAAAAATTCACTGACTAAATCTTTTCAAGAAGTCAGCAGGGCACACTGCCTGTGACTGCCTCGCAGATGGAGAAGCAACTCATTTTGTCCAAAACCACCATGTGATTACTCATCTGGCTTCAGTGTAAGGAGTTATGTCAGGTGCACAAACTCTTACTGCTGAAGTAATTAGATTAGACTTTGCCTTTAGAATATCTGCAGCCACCTTCTTACTAAGTGCTCTAAATAACCACCCACTGCAGACTGGAGGAAGAAAGGGGACTGAAGATATGTTGCTGTCCAGGATCGTGGAAAAAGCAATAACTTAGTAAGGAAAAGGCAGTGTAAAGTCATGCTTCTGCTGGTTTTATTCCACTCTGCACTTAATTGTTATATAAAACATTAAGAATGATTCAGAAGAAAGCAGGAGGAGTTGAATTTCCTTGGGGACAAAGTGGTAATGACCAAAACCACGTTTAGAAAAAAAAATGTAGCATTTCATCAACATCAGGAGCAAACACCAAGGAAAATAGAGAGAAGAGAAGCAGAAGAAAAAGGAGAAGCCTGATTACATGCATAAATTGAAGGAGATGCAGAGTTTCATTAGCTTTCTGGGTAAGGTGTAAAGCTTATGTGAGGCTCAGAAACTATGAAAAATAGCACCATGTGAGTACTGGTGGGGTGTACTTACCCAGCTGGAGGATAAGAGCTTCTGTCTTTCCTGAAGGATTTTCTTCTGTAACCTCAATGATATAGGAAAGAAATCAGAATCATTATCCCAGTTTTGCTGATGATGCAGTCAAATGACCCAACTAAGATTCCCCAATAAGTCAGTGCAAAATCTTGGAGCAGAATCAGGGTGTTTCAGTCCAGGGCTGGACTGGTGAGAACTTTGTAGAACAATATAGCTTGATGTCAGTTTGCTCTTTCCAGCACACTGTTGGCAGAGAGCTTTTCCATTATAACAGAAACTAAAGCTTGAGCTGAACCTAAGCCTGACTGACGATGAGAGCACAGTTTCTATTAGAGCTCAGTTCAGCATCAGTACTTTTTCTTCAAAGCATTCTCTTACTTCAGTGATATTGAACAAATCTGAAGTTCTAAATCTGTGTTAAAACACTCTGTCTTTCAGTGCTGGTCATATGAAATCAAACTGTATGTCACAGATAAGTAAGACAGGAGGAATGTGTGCACTCTGATCAAGTGCTTGTTTCATCCTTATTGCAATTGCAACTATCAATCATCAACCACTCTGTTCAAGATCCCCATCTTCAAAGCCCAGCACTGCTCTTCTCTTATCTACATCTTCTAGCTGTTTAATCTTGCACACCCTCTGCTCCCTTCCATCATAGCTTTCAGTCACTTGCTTTGCTTCCTTCTTTCCCTCTCTCTCATCTTTTGTCTCAGTCTCTATATTTAAAACAACCTCTCAACAAAATCCTCAAAGAATTAAACTGTCCTTTTAGCAGTGTTTTACTTTGGTTTCCTACACTGATAATATTTCAGTAGTTTAAATCCATATCCCAATGTATTTACTGTGGAGATTTTTAGAGATTAATTGTGAAAGTTGTATTTGCTGTGAATACCTTGTTCATTTCCTGGGTTCACTGGAATTATTTACAGAACAAAGTGGTTTTTTTTGCATGAATTGGGTAAGAGGATCTAATCCTGAATTAAGGAGTGTGTGTGAGTACCCAGAAATTTCATTGTCAAATAGTGGAAGTGAAGAAGTCTAACATATTCATTCAGCCTCTGAATAAAAACGGAGAAAATGTCCAAATCAATTGAGTAACTTAAAGCCATTTATTACTTTTTTTTTTTTTTTTTTTACTTCACTCAGCTGTTGAGGGACAGATGCAAAACCAGATGTTTTCAGAGGCACACGTGATAAACTCTCACTGAAAAATCAAAGAAATTAATTCTGAGTCTGAGTTCCTTCCTTAGCAAGCACCTTGACAATTTTTTCCTACCCTACATAGAAAGCCTGAGCTTTCCCTGAGTTTCTAAATCACTTTTGTCTTTTTTGGGGCCTACTAAACTAACAAATATTTCTGTGTTTAAGTGTTTAAACTTTCATTAGCTTAGATCTGAGACTAATGCAATCATCATTAACAAATCCATAGAATTTTCTGTAGTATATTTTATTTCATGCTGTTACTAGGAGCATTGAAATGTTCGGAATACTTTAGCCAAGACAAAGAATAAGTTAAGGAAAAGCCTCCACTCCCCTCTCTTCCTTTTTACTTTGTTCATCAGATTTTTATGATGAAAAATCCCAGCTTTACCACTGCTGTTAAACCTAGACCATCCCAGAGAAGGCCAGATGCAGAAAATCACTCCTGTGTGGAAGTGAGGAATTAGCTCTTCCATTACAAAAAAGGAAATGATCTGAGCGTGAAAAGCCAAATCTTCGTTACTGATCAGCCCTTAAAGTGGAGGAAACCCATGGTAATTTAAGATTTGAACTTCTGCTGCAAATATGTACATTTGAAAAATTGTCTGATGGTAACAGAAGAAACAAGGAGCCAGGATCATTTGGCAGAGCACAAATCAAGATTGGTCAGAAATGGCTGCTTTTAGGAGGAACTGATTGCAGGACTTCCTTGGCTTTAGCAATGTCTTGAGCTCCTTGGAAAATAATTTGAGAAGAGCTGGATCCATACAGTTTCAGCAAGGGCTTTCTAGTCTGTTGGCATTGCTCAGTTTGCAGCTCTTCACATGAGTGTTCTGGTTTGGTTTGGTGTTCACATCGTGTATGCAACCCAGTAGATAACATTGACTGCAGCAAAGGCTGCTGGGAACACAGCTCTGGCGTAAATATCAATGGTGTCGGCATCGATAGGCTTAAACAGGGACTTCAGACCACTCTTTTTATCCAGTTTCATGATCTGATGCTGTTTTCTTTCTCCAGTTTCTATTTCTATTGTACCATATGATCCAGGTAGGCTCCTGGGAATTCGGTGCTGCCTGTTGGAAATGACCAGTCCCTGGTTCACGCCAGCTATGGAAAGGGAAAACAGAACAATGGCGTTCTTCACGTTGATCTGCAAGGGAAAGAGGAGAACCTGTGACAGCCACATACAGGGCAAAGGTGGTGTACTCATCCAAGCTAGCCATGGCACTGACATGCTGAAATACCTATGGGATCCATAAGGGCTCATTTATCACTTGCCTTGACAGAAGGATGGCTGGAAGACTGAGCTACCAGCTCTAAACTCTGGTCATCCTTTTACGGGCTCTGAATCGCTAACGGACCACTGAGACAGCAGGCCTAGGCCCTCCCCACTGAAAACAAGTGACTGACCTTAAGGAGAGGGCAAGCCCATTGTGTGGCCAAAGCCAGTAGGCAGTTGTCAGGCTCTTGTCAAGTCTAATGGAATGTGGAGGTGGGACAGGAAAGCAGCAAAACCACCTGGAGTTTTTGGAAGAAGTTTCACCTAATGGACTCCTTTGTTCAGTTTCACTGGGCTTCATATCCACATAACTTATATCCATGCTCATCTGAATTTTCCCTGTGCAGTTCAGGTGTAAAATATGGCATCTCCAGGGCACAACAGTCAGGACTATAGTGTTTCTTTGGCTGAAATTTTTCTATTATGCTGTAGCAGAGATAAAAGAGTTTAGCAGAAGCTCTGAGAGATGGCCTTTTTTCCCCATCTCATCTAATATTGTTATCATGGCTTCGTTCTGACCCTACAGGAGCAACTCAGGGTTACCTTATCTTACACTTCCACAGCAGAAAAAGGTCCTAATGCAGGGTGATTTGCAAGCTTATTCGCAGTATTACACTTACTGACCTCTGCACTCTGCCTTCTCGCCTTGATCTTGTTCTTCTGCTTTTTCATGTAGTCAGCATTGAAATGTGCAAATGCATATTCTACCAGTGCAGCAAAGACAAACACATAGCAGATCCAGAAGTAGACATCAAGTGCCTTGATGGCAGATGCTCGTGGAAGCGATGATCGGGCACTGACCATCAGCGTAGTCATAGTAAGAACAGTAGTTATACCTGCAGTGCAGCATGAGAGAATTTACTTTAGCCTTCAGTGTACACTAGAAGGTGTATTTACTAAACTGAAGCTGAGGAATATTTTCACAGCAGAAGCCCCTTAAGAGAGCAGCTTCTGGTTTTCCAAAGAGGGGAGCTTGTTAAAAACAGTGCAGTTGTATGACTGAGGCAGCTTTGAACACGTTTTCTTTGGGTTTGCTCTAGACCAGGACAAAGGCAGAAGATTTCACCCTCAGAAACTTTTGGATCTGGACGTGCAGCTCAGGCAAACAGACCCACAAGCTCTAGGAACATTTTTTTGTCACTGTCCCAGTTCCTTCAAATCAATTTTTTCACACATCTGCCTCACACTCACTACTGCTTTCAACCATCTTTAGATGGTCGTTGTCTGTTCTCTACTGAAGGAGCTGCTCTGAAATTAAAACAGGAGGAAAATCTTTTAGCAGACCCTCTCTTCTGCCAATGGAGACATGGGGTTCATAAGCACAGCTTCATGGAAAATGAAGATTATTGGAGAGCATCATTGCAAGTCAGCATGCCCTTCCTTGTTAGCTCCCCCGACTGCTTTACCTAATGACACCCTGGCAGGCACAGCTGACTGGCTGATCCAGAAGGACACCCACGACATGGCCACTAGTAAGATAGAGGGAACGTAAGACTGAATGATGTAAACACCTCGATTGCGCCGAAGGTGGAAGTGGAGACTGAGCCTGGGAAACTGACCTGCTGGAAAAAAAGAGCAGACAAAGAAAGATTCCAACTGTGTGAATTACAGTTAAACTCATAATCAAAGTAACAGTTCCTATAATGACAGAGATCCATGTTCTTATCTTCCAGACAGGGATCACAAAAAGCTTTTTTGAATGTCACTCAATTAGTCTTCATGAACCCTGCACAAGGTGCTGCAGTTCTCATCAGCACTGTTAGCTAAGAATAGGTCAAATCATTTGTCTCAGGTCATATCAATGCCAGATCTGAAAATAAAATCATGAGTCTTCTTGAATAACAGTATTGCTTCAAAATGTGTACTGTCTTATCATCTGCTGTAGAAAGTCCTCCAGATACTAATTTTAGATTTTTTAAAAGGCCAAGTTAATTTCAAACTCAAAAAAAGAGCTTAGAGGAGATGTGCAGCATAAATGAGAATATGAATACATGAAAGAGGATGAAAAATCAGCAGGAAAGAAATGACTCCAATCTTTCACAAACATTGCAATAAACCCAGTGATAGGCGTACACACCACTGACTTCTACTGGATAGAATTAGAATGATATGACTGTACGTCATAAGCCTCATAACATCAGGGCTAATGGAAATTTTTCTTTATCCAAACTTACAAATTAGGTCAAGAAAATGTGAGCTGTAACTCAGGTGGTTTTTATCAAGTGCTGGCTGGCTACTCCATGCAGAATTTTGTCTAACATACAGAGCTAAAGGACATAATATGCTACAGTGGCTACCTGAAGACTTAGGTTGGCACGTTACATCTGTAAGCTGGAGAACACTTAACAGAAAGTGTTCTCTTTGTCTTATCTGACAGGTTCTTAAATTAGGTGCTTAAGAAGAAGGATTTTCTATTATAGATACAGGAGGTTTCCCTGTGCTGGAATAGGTCAGATAGTGTCTCTGAACTGAAGACAGATCCTGTTACCAGATTTGAAGTTCATCGTTTCTGTTGTGAACTGGTAATTGGTAATTGTGAATTGAGCGAGCTGCAGCTTGTCCAGCCCATGGATCTCATCCTGGTTTTCTGACCAGTGGTAGACAATGTCCTCTGAAGAGTAGCCATCTGCCAAAAGAAAGCTGAATAAACACAAAGTTTGAGGAGGAAATTAAGAACTTAGAGGACTCATAGTGGAAGTCCTGATTTTCATCAGTCCCATTGCAAACACGCTGTGATTTAGTTTGGATAATTCACTGTCCTGGCAACAGCAACATTGCCAGTGTCACATCAGGGTAGCTTTCCTACAGGGAGAATAATCCAAGTTGATTCCAGTTTGGCATGGGTGACAACTGGAAAATAACTGCTAGGGAGAGGTTCAGGGCACCAGGGGCATGAGAGAGGAGCGATATGCATGAGGGATTTCTGTAATATGCAAATTCAGAGGAAATCTTCGGTTAGTTTTGCTGTTAATGGACAACTTGCCTCTGCACCATTCATTTGTTTAAAGAGGGTTTTTTTCTACATGTTTGTTTCACTGAAATCAAACCCCTCCAATTCAATTAAAACCACCACCAGAACTCCCTGCAGAACTTGCTGGGAGAGAGAACTGATTGCTGGTTCCGTCTGCTGTCTCTGCATTTGGTGATTACACAAGTAAAACTGGAGATTGCTATTTCTGACAGGATAAAATGGTATTGTGGTTAATTGCCTAGAAAACAAAGTCAGTGCTAAAAAGCAAAAAGAGACACTTGCATCAAAAGGCCAGTGGATCTGCTCAGAAACTGCTCTTCACAGCCTCAGGAACCCTCAGGACCTGAAGGCTCCTTGATATAACACATACAAAAGGCAATTCCTTGGCATTGATTGGGTGGCCCCTGCTTGGGTCCATTGTGAATTTCATTCAGAAGTATTCATGCTTGCGGGAATTACACACAGACTGTAGATAAAATACAGCTAGGGCAAAATATGGATTCATTCTTCACCCTCCTATGTGAGTACAGAGGAATTTAAGCAAATCTAAGGAGGATTCTGGTTGCTTTCTGTCTAACAGGTATGGGAATGCCAAGGCAAATGGACCAGCCATGTCAGGGTTAGGCACAATGGCATTCATCAAAAGCAGGGAAATTTTTCTTTTTCCTGTTTTCTCATTAACATCACGTTTTGCCCATGGACTTCTCTACTTGCTTTCACTGGATGTGATGTAGAGCTCACTGAATGTTAGTGATTGTCACAGCTGCACTGGGTTTTACATCACACACCAAGTTCCAGACACTGGTCAGCAGGACTGTAGGTTGTTCATCTCCACTAAACTAAATCCTGCAGATTTGAATTGGATCAGAGCTGAACTGCTATGGAAAAGTCCACAGTCTGATGTCCCACACACACATTTATGCCCTTCTAAATCCCAAGGCATCCCTTAACATTTCATTGACTAAAGCAGAATCACTCCAGCAAACCCAGTACCATATATGCAGGCTTGAAACAAAACAGAGGTTCTGTGAAACACTGTACTCAGCCCTTACAGCTCTCCAAATCCAACATGCATTCCTGCTCATCCATTGGGTACTTGGAAAGGTCCATGTCACAGGCCACTGTTGAGGTAATCCTGTTCCAAGCAATGGGAACACCAGTTAGTTGCATTCAGATTGAGCCTTTTCTTCAGAACTCAAGACTAAGTGTAAAACTTTGAACCTTATTAAACCCTAATGCAGGAAACTATTTTCTGAATCCTTATGGCTATTGCCATAAGCCCAAAGGGAGGGGAAGTAGAAGAAAGGCCAAAGGACTTGTCTGATATCAGAGGATGCTTCAGATACTGATGATAACAAGGACTTTTCTGAATCAAATCTGCTCACTTCCACTGTCCCTAGGATCACTACCAAAGCCTTAAGAGTCACTTAAAATATCAAAGATCCACACTCAATTAACTTTAAATAGAGTTACTGAGTGCTAGCAAGAACACTCCAAAGTGAGGAAATACTGCTCTCCCTGTCTGAAAGATGGTGAATTTGATTCTAAACCAGGCTTGCAGTTCCCTTGGAAAATAGTGAGGGAGTGGAGAACAGAATCTTTGCTCTGTATTAGCATCTCCTTGCCTGGTGACCAAATAGTTACAAGATGCTTCTCTCCCATTAAGGGCATTGTGAAAGTTATCAGTGATTATGCAGGGGAAAATGTGTTAGCTGTGCCAAAGACGCCTTCCTGGCAGTGTAATCCTTGTAAAGGAGTCACTAGTCCTTCCATTTCAAATTAATAATTATTTGAGGAAATCATCCTAGGAAAACTGAGTGATTACTTGATAGTAATCTGTTCACAAAGTTCATTCATGCTGGAGTACTCTTGCACTCTCTCACTCACCTGATGCTGTATAAAATGACTCCATCTGGCTGGAGCCTGATCAGTTTGTTTTCCACAGTCACATCATGGAACCAGGCAGACTTGGCATTCACTATGAAAGTATCTGGCAACCAGAGCTTGTCCACAAAGCGGCTGTCTAAGCCCAGGGTTTCATTGGTGTGGTTGTAGGAGAGACGATCATCTCGCCAGCTCTGGTGCAAAAACACTGTCATGGTGTACTCCTGGGACAAGGAGAAGCCCAATTAAAAGGTGATGCCGGGCAAACACAATGATCAGACCTTGGGACTTGGTAAAAAAATATCATTGTATTAGTCTCAAAACGTACTAATTGCTTCCAGTACAAATAAGTATTTTTATAGCCAGTCAATCACAGAGCTGCCCCTGACATTTTAATTTCTGTCACATGCTTCTACCATGGATAAAGCCAAGCCCTCCAAATGAGCTATATGGAATGTGCTGCAGGAATTGCATTTGTCTTCATGAAGAAAATCAGTTTATGTATCTCCACAAGTACAACTTTTGGGTTTAAAGGATCTTCTTGTAGCAGTTTCTCCACTCCAAACGTGTTGGGGATCAGCTGTCTCTCAGATTGTTTTTCTACACTTTCTATCATTGCAGTTTACAGCTTGGTAGATTTAACTCATAACTTACCATGTTCACTTCTGAGATGTGGTCAATGCTGGCTACTTCAATTGCAAGAGCAACATTAACAGGAGGACCTGAGGAAAAAAATGTTTGAATGGGATGATGTACATCATCATAGCACCCATAAAAAGATAGATGACCCAAGATTGTTCCATACTGAGTGAATTCCTAAGTGTTTTCTGTGCTAAAGAACACTTTGCAAGTCAAATCTGCCTTAAAGCAAGAGATTTAAATCTTTTACAGATTGCACCCTCGATTCCCAAGAGAACACCTCTTTTGAGTGATAATGAGATATAACCACAACTACTGAAAATTATGGAATCCTTTCTGGAAACCACATCAGGCAGCAGTACTTCAAGCAGCTGCAGAAATTATCACCATTTAATATAATCTAACCCAAAATTCCTGCACCTTAGATAATCCGTGGTTTGATATTTGGATCAGCAATTCTTTTCCAGAACCAAGCAAATTGTTGATTGTCATTATTTCCACTATCCAACTAATAGATAATGACAACCTTATAATCGTGTAGAGGATGAAGTTCACATCAGAGGGTTGAAGAAAGTAAGAAAGAAAAGAGACATTCTTCTGCAAGTCTCACCTCCAATCCCAGGCCTGAAGTTCCGTGCATAGCCCTTCATTAAATCATCCAGGTTGGGTAACCAGGAGATTTCGATGTTGGAACCTATGTAATCTCCAATGTCATTCATAGCTCTAGGTAAAGAGAATAAGGATCTTTGGACACTTGGCCACGTTTACAAACAGAAAAAGAACAGAAAATGGAAGACATTGATTTCTCTTGTACCAGAGACCACTTACAGTATGATCAGCTATTTTGGGGGAAAATACTCTATAAAGGGAGGGAAACCTTGTCAGATATTTCTCCTTAAATCAAAACGTACTTCAGGCAAAACTGCAGCCTCTTTCTGGCGTATAAGCAATACTTCTTAAAGGTTTTCTCTTCAGAAATGTAAAGAAAGCATGAGGGAAACCAAGACACTATGTATACTACAGAAAATGCATCTGTGGATGCTGAAATGCAGCTATCTGCGTAGCAGGACACGGCAGCTCTGACAGCTCCCAGTACCACTATGGAACAGCTGAGCTCAAGAAGGATGAAGGCTGGTTTATTGTCAAATGTGACAGGAAAACAGTAAGAATTCCATAGCTGAAAGCAAATTTAACATCTTCACTACTGTGAAAAGTGCCATTGGGGCTGAGAAATATGAAAAGCAGTGCTAATAGGTGATGTACAAACACCTCTTACAAACAAAGGCAAGCTTCTCTTGTCTTCCTTAACTGTTTCAACTGAACTGGCAGATTTCATTTGAAGATCTGTGCCTGCTCACATAATTCCCCTTGCCAGCACTGACACTGACATGACAGGAACAGAGAACTGAAGGACTGTGACAACGTCTACCACAACTGTTTGTAAGGAGAAAAATTGCCAGTGGTTTGAGAGGGGCTGGATCTGAATGCAAATGCTTCTTCCAAACTGTCTGGGCACTGTTGTAGCATCTTCCACCACCTCCATCAACAAACACAGAATTTGAGAGGTACACATCACAGAAGAGAGAGAACTGATAAACATCCATGAAAGGCTGCACAATAATCTGTGTTTCTGCCTTGGTACTTATGTAACTTTCCTAGAGTGTCCATGCGACATTGACCCACATAAAGCACTTGGGTTTCCTCTTCAAAATATTTCAGCCTGGGCATTCAGCTCAGCACATGCAGAGTATCCTACAATAGCCAACTCTTCTTCTCACAGGGGACTGAAAGAAAAATCTTTGACTACCCTGGTCAGAAAATTTTAGAGTCAATTACATAAGGAAGGAGTTGTGGGATTATGATGTATAAATGCAAGTTCAGAGCAGCAGAGACACTGAACACTTGCACTAATGGAGCTGTCAGAGCTTCAGTGACCTTAAAGAACTGGGACACTGCTCCAATGGGAAACTTCATTAGTTCATGGCAAAAGGTTAAAACTGGGCATATACATTAAATGGCATTTATAAGGTTTCCTTCCCATCAGCACACTGCTGTATGTTCATCTCAAATCACTATCTCACATATTCCTCATGTTCCTTTATCTCTTCTGAGTAAGGATCTTGGAAGACTCAGAGCCATATTTTCAGCTACATAATTTGGAATAACAGAATTGATTTAGACAAGGGCTTTGAAGATTTATAACAGATGCTGACAGAGTTTTTTTCCTTCTTTATTGGGTCTCATCAACTATATAAACACTTCTTTCTATCAGACTGCTGCTTCCCATGTGCTGGTCTTTCAATCATCCAACTGTCAGTATTTATTTAAATGAAATTATAGTTTCATAACACTTGGCAAGATCCAGCTGCTACGGTCTGGCTTTCTTCTGCACTACCATAAAGCACTACAGGTCAGAAATACTTTCTTTTCTTTTCTTGTACATTCACTACCCTTTTCTGGAAATATTAAAGCTAGCAGGTTATACAGAAAACAAATAGTTGTAAATGAAGGCCTTGGCAGATTAGAGGAGACTGTTGAAAGGTTGGGAGAACCTTATGCTTTTAGATGCAAATAGTACAACAGTGCTAGGTACAAGGTGTATCATTTCAGTACCATGTCTGTGAGAGTTTAACCTGAGAAAAACAATGACACCAAATCCTGCTGCTCTCTGTTCACAATGGCTATTGCTACTTGTGTGCAGCAAGAACTCACCCCCAGGGAGCTGACTCCTAATCAGTCACTTGCTCTAAAAGCAATGTCACTGTGAGGACTGCCAGGAGCCTCAGCTTGTCTGAGAAAGCTCTTAGAGCAAGCAGCAGCTATTCTGTGTCAGTCTTGTATTTTAATGGCATTAAGGAAAGCCATACAGTTAAAAGAAGTTACAATGAGGAGCATTGGGTTAAACACTGCAGGCTAGGGCTTGCCATGTGTTTTAAGCAGATTACAATCTAGAGGGAGTTTTACTTAAATATCCATGACACAATTAAAAAGAATCTTGCTTCTATTATTAACAAAGCCTTAGGGTCAGATCATCAGTGTAACAAATGTGTTGAAGTTAGCAGAGCTATATGCACATAATGCCAGTGGGGGTTATTAATGTATTACAGCTGACATAATTTTATGGCTAGATTTACTTTGCTGATGTTTATACTACTGGTTCATTTTAAAACCTCTTTGAAATGGGCAACAACATTACTCAGTTGCTGCCATTCTCATACCCTCGCATGGTGCACAGACTGGCTCCTAGATACTCAAAGGGAAGATGTGAATCAAAATAACCTACAGTTTCATTTGCAAACAGCTCTCTCAGAGTTACCAAAAGCTTTTGATAATATTGGGCTTTGTTCCTGCAGATGATTAAGGGACTAGAGCATCTGTCACATGAGGAAAAGCTGAGAGCTGGGACTGTCAGCCTGGAGAAGGCTCAGGAGGGGATCTTGTATATAAATACTTGAAGGGAGGGTGTAAAGGCAGCAGGGCCAGGCTCTTTGCAGTGGTGCCCAGTGACAGGACCAGAGGCAGTGGGCACAAGCTGAACACTGGAGGTTCTGCTTGAACATCAGGAGATGCTTTTTCCACTGTGAGGGTGACTAAGCATTGGGACAGGCTGCCCAAAGAGGCTTGGAGATATTTAAATGCCACATGAACCTGGCCCTGAGCAACAGGCTCTGGGTGGCCCTGCTTGAACAGAGGGATGACCAGCTGACCGCCAGAGGTCCTTTCCAACCTCAACCATTCTGTGATTCTGTGAACCTATACAGTACCTTTAAACTACTCACTGATTGCTTTAAACATAGTCTTCACATGACATTTGTCAGACCAACATGTAGGCTGCTGGAGCAAGGGAGATAATACAGACATAAGAAGTAATGTAGCAGGGGCTGCAGGCATGGGTGTATGACCCAACATGGTGTAAACAAGTCCAGCATCTCCTTGTGTCAGTCTGATAAGTGCTCTTTAGGTCTTAAAGGCATCCCAGCTCCTGCAGCAGTAGAAACTTCCCATTCCCCTGCTTTTTGTCCCTCAAGAATATTAAGGGAGAGAGGAAATAGCAAACTCAAGAATATTATTCTACCAACAATATTTTCATTTCTTTTCTCTCTGATGAAGACAAAAGTGTGAATATTAGCAGACAGTAGAGCAGTGCTCACACCAGTTTGTGCTAATTCCTGTGAGCATTCCTCTAGACTTCTGTACATCTGGTACATGAAGGGTGGTGGGACAATTTCATTCATTCTTGACAAGCAGTTGGGTTTATATATGGCCTAAAATATGATTCATTTATTGTACCTGAAAAAGGATGAGGAGCACAGAAGAGATGCATTGGAAGGGATTAACTTTTTGTAGCGTAAGCAGTAAAGATGAAAAGAAAGGAAACTACTATTAGTTGATTCAGCAATTTCACTTCTCGATGTAAGCTGCTGTAAAGCTTGTTTTAGTAAGAAAAGGACTTTGTAAAATTAAGCTTCTGGTTTGTAAAATCCAAATGGCATAACAGCTCCTCACAAAGCTTATCTTCACATTGCACCAGGCCAAAGTGGGGTGCCTGGCTGACTGAATGGCAACACATCACTCTGGAAGTAATTCCCTAATCTAAAGCTGAGCAAGATGGGGGTTTATCCATATTCTGACTCTGTAAACATAATCATGTCAAGCAAATATTCTGGAGAATATATTGGCATCTGTTCATATCTGGAATTTAAATATTGTGAGAACTTCATCAGAGCTTGTTGTTAGCAGCAGAACACAGATGTTTAACCTATGAAGAGAACACTTCTCTTGCACACTAGACAAAGGGAAGAGGAAATCACCATTGGGGAGGGTAGCAAAACTGCCAAGTTATTTGCCTTTGATACAAGTTAGGGAAAGCAACTCCAAGCAATGAATCTCAAATATCTCTTTCAGGGCTAAGTACTACCAGTTCTAGAACAAAAAGTACACACATCCCAACAACCTTTTTGACCTCTTTCTTCCAGCTGTTTCAGGACCATTGCATTCTACTAACAGGGAGGGATCTGGAGGAGAAGCATCCATCAGCTTGGCCAGCACATCTTTAAAGGGCTTGTTAAGGTAAGTGAGGTCTTAGCCTGTCTTTACTATCTTCCAGAATGCTGCTTGAAAATGGTTGCTAGAAATTTATCAATATTACTAGAAAAATTCTGATCAATATTTAAATCACACCAAGGCAAGAGGCAATCAGCATATTGTGTGTGAATGAGTGCACTATTGCAGCTGAACCAGAGATGACATTAGCAATATTAATTTTGCACAGCAGTGCCAAAAGCTCAGCAGCAGTGCAAAAAGATCAGCAGCACTTCCAAGCCAGTGGCCAAGGAGGCTGATTTTAGGTCACATTTATAAGGAGAGGGCACTAACCGTTTAACACCTATAGCAGTAAGATGTAGAAAATTCCTTTTTGCATCTCCTGTTTCTTCTTTGAATTTGCTAAACTGATTCAAAGGGAACTGTGACATAGTTGTTATATGAATCTTTTAACCTGGTAGAAATACTGCTTGGACTGATCCTGGGGACTGGGATGGGGCACACATTATTTCTTCAAGATAATCTTTTGGAAGCAAATATCCCAGATGTCACTGCCACTCAAGAAAACTTTCTTCTTGGGGAAAAAAAGAGACAAGGAATATCCTGCAAGGTCAGTGAACAATCTGGCCTCTGTCAAACTCCAGGATTATCCAGAGCAATATGTGTATCCTTCCCATCTGCCATTCCTGACTCTGAGTGAAGCTCACTCTAAGTACATTTTGTGTTTTGAAATGTAATTGAAAAGGCATTAGGCTTAATTCATGGCAACCTTTGAACATAGAAGCCCTTATTTCCTCTCTCTGATTTCAAAGCTACAGAAAATTGACCACTGTCTAAGTATACTCATGTGTTAAAGCTGCTGTTTCCATGAAGAGAAGGAAAACCTGCAAGAGACACAACAATTCTATGCAAATGGGTGGAAGTCATCTAGGGTAGTAAAATCTTGAGTCTAAAAGATACACCCATTTGTAATTAAAGAATTAAAATCTCTCTCAGTAAAGAATTACCAAGTACAAACATACAAACCTACGCCCCAGAACTCCTCTCAGTAGCACTCTCTCCCCATGTAGATGAAGAAATACTTCACTAAGTGTATCTCAGCAGATGATCTCCTTTACTGTGACACATTTATTATTGCAGCATCCACAGTATATCAAACTCTGGTGAAATAATGGAAGCTAAGGTCTTTCCCCCATAGAGCTGCCAATCATTTAAATGCCAAATTTCTTGCCACTAATCACTGCCTCAAGCAGACCACAAAATACTGCTTTTTAAAACTGTTTACCTGCAAACAGCACTGGCATCAGCAGATGTGCTGATTTAGGCTGGATTGGGCTCATTCACCTCAGTCAAAGAGCACAGGACAGAGAAATTGCTTCAAATACAGCCCTGTAAAGCACCCTGAAAGTGTCTTTGAAAATGCCATGAGGAAGCAGGCTACACATATTCCCCACTTTCCTCCTCTGCCAAACCTTGATGTTATTTTAGGAAGCAGTTCTGCCTTTGAGAAGTCTTATGTCATCGCACTGAGTTCAGAACCTGCTGAAATGTTCTTCCTTTTTCAAATGTTTTTGCTTACACCTGAGAACTTGGTGTTGAATGGCCTCTGCCATCATAGCCACAGATCACATCATTCAGAAAACAGAATCAGAGCAATAAAATGTAGCTCTTGCCAGGTTTGCCCATTTTTATAAACCCACAATATTCATAAAATGCTGCTCTGCAGAGAAGCCCCTCTTACCAAAAAAAATTACATGTCAAATCACATTACAGAACTCCAAGGAAGAAGAATAAGAAGCTAATGTGCTTCTTGGGCCCTTGCAAGGAGAATTTTTCCATAGGTCACCTCTCAGTAATTTTACTGAAGTCAGGATACAATTTTGGGTTAGCTCTGTTAACTGCTGGGGAGTACACATGTAAGCAAGGTTACTAACTTTTCACAAGATGAAACAATGTTCTGCCATTGCCACACTAAGTCCTGACTTTGGGAAACTCTTGTACTTACCACATCAGCTTGCTTTGACCATTGTACCTCTTACACTTTGGCATATTTGAAAACCACTACAAACCCCTGTGCCACCAGTATATCTTTCTAACAAACAGATCATTGCTATTGTGTAACTGGAGGAAGAAAGTCAAGTAACTAGGTAATTAATCCAAATACATAGTAATTTATCCAACAAATTATAGGTTGCACATACCCTGGCAGTTGCTGTGCCTAGAAACATCCTTGAAAACAAAAGCTGAAAAGGCTGACTCGTCCTTAAAATTATTTTTCCCCCTTCTTTTATACTCAAACACCACTTTTCAACCAAAATGCTTAATGCAAGCCCAAGTGCTGACAGAGAAACAGGATCATTGAAACTGTGGGCAAGATCTGATGCCATTAGGTCATAAGCAGAATTTTTTCTGCCTTCACTCTAATATTGGATTCCTTCAGAGCACAAGGGTGTCAGGATCTGACCCTGGATAACAGATTCAAGGTCATAGGACAAACCATTATGTCAGTCCTGCATAAGAGCAGTTGACTTGACACTTCCTCTAATGCAAGATCCTTTTCCTTCCCAGTGAAAAAATCAGATCTCACTAATTAATTCTCCAAACCCTAACAGCAATGTTACATCTTACTACCATTATCACTTTGCTTCTGATACTCCTCCGAAGCTATTAATAATGTCTATAAAGTAGGAGTAGGAAGACCCCTTGAATACCACAGCCATCTCTGCTATGGAGGATGTAGGCACCTTTTTACATGCAGCAAGTTCTTTTTTACTCCCCCTTCTATTTTCATTGCATAATCATGGCCAGCTTTCTCCACACACAGCCTCCAGATCTGGAAAGAATATATAGAGAACATAGCTGGTTGCCTAGCTAACACCTTCAGAATCAATGTGACTGCAAAGTGCAAACATGGATCTTTACAATTGATTATTTTAAGAAATGGTTGGCGTTCTTCAAACATTTTTTCTAAGGCTTCTGCCAGTCTCTTCCTCATCTCTCAAGTTCAGGAGATGTAATGAACCCTTTAGAAAGGAATGTCTGTATTTGGGGATTTTTAAATTGTGCCTATGGAGGCCCTAAGCAGAGATGTTCAGTTTGTACCCCACTGGTTGTACTGGTTTTATGGATGAGTTTCATGCTCCAGCAGGCCCCCTACAGAGCTGTTTAAGGGGATGAGGCTGTGCAGTGCCATTACAAAAAGTGATTGCCCCCAATTTAGTGCAAGTGCCCTCGGGGAAAGGCTTCCACGGGCATCCTTTTAAAATATACCCCTTGATTAACCCAGTAACTGCTGCTTCATTGGCAGAAGTGCATCTTCTGCTAGAAAAAGAAGAAAAAAACAAATCAAAAAGAAAACAAAAAGATGGAACACATTGAGGAAACTCTTCAGACAAAACCCCTTTTTGTACTGAACACTCACTCAGACAGTCACAACCCTTAAACACAGGGCATCCCTGGGCAAAATTGGGAATGAGAGCTAAGGAGAGATGCACAGCCACAGCCAGATCTGGCATTTTTTCACCCCACCACACCAAAAGAAGGGCTAAGGCCAGGCTAGGAATGAATAATACAGTGTTTTCTTACCTGATACACCTGTGCTGTTGGGTGCAGAGTAGAACCAAGGCAGGAAAAACCCAGGTAAGAAATTCCATTTTAATCCCATTTATTAGACACTGGCAAACAAAACCCAAGTGTCCTGGCTCCCTTGGCAGCTCCCGAGCTCCAGTAGTGTTGCCATCCTCGCCGTGCTAAGTTGAGCTGAGTTTGAAGCGATGTATTGCTGCTCAGCAGCAGCAGTTCCCACAGCTTGGGCAGTGTCCCGGAGCCATACAGGCAACCAGCAGTGCGGGGCAGGGAGCGGGGCAGCTCCTGCTGCGGCTGCCCCTCGGTCCGGTTCCGCGCCTCACCCCCGCCCGGCGCGGCTGCCTGGCTCCGGCATCACTCTTCTGCTGCCTTCAGGAGCGCTCGGCGCTTCCCCCGGCCGGGCCGCCCGGCTGCGAAGCTGCTTGCCGAGGAGAAGCTCCAAAATGCCCGATGAATCCCACCGAGCGCGGCGGGCGACGAACCACAAGCGCACCGGGGACAGCGGACATGTCCTGGGAGAACGCTCACGGGGAGCAGGCAGAAGGCGCAGCCCGGGCTGAGGGCAGAGGCACCGCGGTCATGGAGCAGCCTGGAGCGAGGGGCACCGAGCGCAGGTTCAGCCGGCACCGGGCGGCATGGGAACCGCCGAGTGCCGCCGAGTGCTGCGAGCTGCCACCGCCCCCGCCGCCGCCCCCCGCTCCTCCCCGTGCCAATCCCGGCGGCACAGCTCCGGGGCGGCCGCAGTCGGAGGGAAGCCTTCCGAGGGAAGAGGGAATATCGACAAGGGGGACTCTGGTGAGGGGAAACTGCCACCTCCTCGCCTTCTCAAAACTGTCCCGGGACGCTACAGCCGCGGACGAGGCAGATCCGAGGTTTGCCAAACTTCTGCCCCGTCGCTTTCCAAGGAGCTGCTCTGAAGTGCAATGCCCCAGGCCAGTCCAGCAGGCAGGGCGCTTGGGAAACTGCCCTGCCGATGCTCCGTCCCAGGGCTGCTGGGGGCTGGCATCCTCAGAGTTCGGTAATGCCCTGCACCGTTCTCCCCGCGTGCGCGGCACACGCCCGGGACCTCTGCTCGCTCGGAGCGATCGAGACTCGGCACAAGAGGGTCCGGGAGGCAGCCCGGCCAGGCTCTTCGGGAGTACGGTTTCAGCTTGACTTGTCGGTCAAAGTCGCCTTTCTTCTCCATATTCGCTCTTTCCTTCTCTCCTCCTCCACCTCCTCTGCTTTTTCCGTGCTGTTCAATCTAGAATGACAATTTCAAACCAACCCACAAAGGAAATTCTGGGAAGGAGACATTTAAAAGGAATTGTATCGTAAAGCAAACCTGAATGTGCAGGTTTGCACATTAAGCAAATGAAAAGGATGCACATGGGGTAAAGTGTTTATCTTTCTGTATGCTTAACTTCGTGTTCTCATTTACTACCAGTATTTCAAATAGCAGCTAAGGGGTGGTGGGTGAGGGGAGAATAACAGCCCCGTGGATCCAGGAATGTTCAGATGTACACAACACACACAACATGCAAGATCATATGAACATGTAAAAATGAGGTGGAGAAGTCCTTTTCTTTCTGATCTTTTCCTTCCTCTGCACATTCCAGTGGAGAGCTAATGCATGCTAAAGAGAAAAAGACCAAAACTTAAACTCCAGTAGTTGGACTGCTGCATGATAACTGTTTTTCTGGAGGAGGGACACCAAAACATTTCTAATGGTCTTTACAAGATGAGATACAGAGCAGAATGATTTTGTGTCTCTGTATAACAGAACAGATTTACACCTTTCAGGGCATTTTCAATTTTTTTTTTCCCCCATATTTTCCCTTCTCTGAAGGTTGGTGTTCCAACAAGCTCTGTACCTCCTCTGAGAAGTCCTTGGTATAGTTTTGCTCTCACTAGACAGCTCTCACCTCATTTCCCAGTAAAACAGCAAAAGTTGTACATTTAGGAGTGTGTATAACAGATGTGAGTGTGTTGGTCTAGGTGCATCATGCCAAGGCATGCTGGAAGGAATAGATGTTGCTACATAACTGACCATTACACCAAGTGAAAATACAATGGCAGCCCTCTGAAAGGATCTTTACCAAAACAAAGGTGTTTCTGCCACAGCTACTATTTCAGCACTTGCTCACTTTGATCCCACAAAGAAGTTCTCTGCTGTCAGTGGTTCTGCAAAAAAGAGGAAAAGTATCACTCACTTATTTCCTCTAAATTCATTAAGGAAATTCCCTTTCTTACATATTCTTCTACCACTGTGCTCCTTTTCCAGTGGCTCTACAGCCCAAACCAATAACGTGATCACCACAAAAACTTCCATGCAGTTGTGATGGGAATATGTTTAAATTGAGGATTTTAATACATTTTCTGGAAAAAAAAAATTAAAAATCTGGGAATCAAGATATAATGTCAGGGTTCTGACTGCCCCTGGGAAAAAAGTAACTGTCCCATTCACTTCACTGGGCATAGCACTAGGATATTTAACCAAATGCTGAAATCATCTTGGATAATCATGAGTTTATACTATAGATTTGGATTCATTATGTCATCATGGATACAAAAAACAGGTACAGGGATTTTCCCATCACAATCATAATAGTGCCTGGGTCTAACAAAATGTTTTTTTCACAGGACTGATTTAGCTACCACTTTTTGTCTATACTGTAGCAAAAAAATGATGTTCAAAGATCCATTCCCACAAAATCCTAAAAGAAATATGTAACTTCTCTCAGATAAATCAATTAAATTTGATGCATATAGGCCTTAATTACAGCCTCTGTATTAGACAGAAGAAGGACAAATGCTAGGTCATTCAGCCTTGGGTTTAGTTGATCCTGCCACCCAATACCTATCTAAGCAAAACAAGCTGTTACATATATCTACACTCAAAATTAATTATTCCTATTAGCCAAGGGGAAGAGAGATAAAATAATAATGATCAACAATATATTTAATTTCCTGCAGTTCTAGCAGAATATCCCAAATTCTCTACAGTCAATGACAGATTAAAATTGCTCAAGAGATAGATTAAAAAACCAATTAAAATTGCTATTAAAACATCAAAACAAAAACAAATAAATAAGCTGCCCAAACCTTTCTCATCTAATCCTCTTGAAAATAATTAAAGCTTTCCTTTAGCTACTGGCTGGGAACTGTCAAATGTTCTTAAAAAGATGGCCCATGATACCAAATGCTCCTTAAGCCCTTTTGTCACTGCTAAATGACTGCCTCTCCCTGATCCCTATGGCTGTGGGCTCTGGCTCCTCTGGAGGTACCCATCCTGGGGGCTGACCTTGCATATGGAGCTCAGCTGCATCAGCAGAGAGCACGGGAAGTCAAACCATGCTCCAGCACGATCAGGTTGCAGGTCAGAGCTACACAGTTTGGAACAAAATGCAGACTTTGCTGCTGTACGCAGAAAGCTAGAGCAGAGCTGGCAAAGCAACCTACTAATGTCCAACGTGGCACCTTGGTCAGCACCTCCATGGCACCTGACCATGGCAGTCCATCAGAGGTTGATGGGCTACAGCCACACCTGGATAATTATGCACATAAATACCATTGAAACATTAGTAGTTGTTATTAGTATACTAACAATTACTGATTTGGGAGGTATTTACCATTTCTCAAGTAGTAAGAAAAGGTCTTTGAATTAACATTTTACTAAAATTAAACCCAGAAAGTCCCATTTCAGAATCCATCAAGAATTTTTCTTCTGGGACATCTAACAAGTATGACTTTTTTTCTTGACCACAGTCACCTATACTTTTGTAACTGCTACCATACCATTTATTGGAGAGCATCATTTGATGAGGTTGAGGAGAAATATGCTCAGTGATTTGGACCAAATAATGAGTTTTTGTTGTCCTTTATTACCTCAGGATGTTGAGAGCACTGCAAAAGGTCATTATTTAGCTTTCTTTCACAGTTGCACTGCATTGCCTGATATTTTTAACAGATCATTTTCTAAACAGGACAGGTGGTTTTGCTGCCAGCAAAGCAAAGATGTCATATTGTCACAGATAATTTTTAGAGGCAAAAACAGTACCACATGGATCATTAGTTTTACTCTCCCACGATTCCACACAAACAGCTCCGGAAAGACTCTTGTGGCAACATTATCAAATATCTCCAGATACACAAATTACACACATGCCTATTTCTAGAAATGAGATTTGGGGATATCAGTAGCAGTCACATGGTGGGAATATTTAGCTCATTTCAGAGGTGGTACCATGCTTCCACTGTATGCCTGTCCTGTGGCCCCAACACAGATGTGTCTGTATTGACTAAGTATCAGTCTAACCACAACATTCATTTTCCTTTCACTTAGAGCACTGGCTGAGAAATCCAGTTTTTATCTGTTTCCAGATAAATGTTCTGTAGAACATCCCCTTCCTCCCTCAGTCAGCATAGATTTAAATTTTTTATAACCATGAAGCACACTGTGGCTAGACACTTTGCCTTCTTTTTCGCTCTGTGACTTGGGATGAAATTCCCCACCTTGCCCTTGTGTTAGTTCCAGGACTGGAGATGATTCTCTTACTCCAGATGTGTTGCTTTCAGTGCTGCACTCCCAGCTGATGTCATCCCAGGCCATTCCTCTGTGGACCTCCCTGAGAGTAAATGCCCCTCTCATTCTTTCTTACTCCAGCTGATGTAGTAAGATAATGATGAGACAGTGGCAAGATGCTTATCAATATTTTGCCATTGTTTACAGTCCAGCATTGATCTGTATCACAGATTAGAGGCAGACAAGTTTTATGTAATGTGAGATGAACCACACTGGGGGGAAAAAAAAAAAAGATTCCATTATTGGCATGTTTTCTGCCTAAAAGCTAGAAAGCTCCATATATGAGCTACTGTCACCTTGGAAACGTTCAGAAAAGAAATGCCAAGTGCCTGTAGAAGCACAGTGTGTGGCCACACAGCAAACACAACTGGCCAGTTCTACCAAGTTCCAAACTGATCATGAGCTGGTACTAAAGTAATTTCACTGACATACCTCTAAATTTAACCCCACAGTGAGAAACCAGCAGGTTTTCCATTTATACATGCTTCATGACCCAGCTTCCTAGAGGTGTGTCACTGCTGGTCAGTTCCTACAAAATCTACAAGAGCATCAGCTGATGCCTTTTTGTACATCTCCTGGAGCTTAGAGCTGGAGTGGATCTACTGACTTTAAGTTGATAGACATAGATTGTGGCTCGGGAGATAAGAACTTGTCAGGGGATCCACAATTTAGCATCCTCAGAGGAACTGCAGGTATCTTTTCTTACTTCTGTGTGGAGGATAAAAATCTAGATTGCCCTTCCCTGGTGACAAAGTATTCACCTGACACCAAACCAAGCCCAGTGGGCACGAAATCCTGCAGGCAGCTACAGCTGGTAGAATGCACTCTGAACCCTCTGCAGCTGATTGC
The DNA here is from genome assembly GCF_027791375.1 of Indicator indicator. Taxonomy (NCBI): domain Eukaryota; kingdom Metazoa; phylum Chordata; class Aves; order Piciformes; family Indicatoridae; genus Indicator; species Indicator indicator. The sequence goes on from NC_072041.1 coordinate 1,996,247, forward strand.
AAGGGGGTTGTTTTAAAACTTGAATAACAAAACATCTTGTATCTCTGTATTAAGATGGATTAGCAATCTGAACTTTGTTCTAGTTCAGAGTGAATACTACATCAACATTTCCTAGGGAACAACAACTCCATGCCAAATCGTCTCTGCATGCCATGTCTCTGGCTGCAGCAGTGGTTATAATCCATTATGGCCTACAGCAGTTGCCCATCAGCTCTTCTCTCATTCCAGTGCTAGTTAGGGTTTTAGGAAACTTAGAGGTTATGTTGTATTTATTTAATGTTAAAACTACAGTTACTAATTTTGGTTGTTAAGAAAATTGTCCAAACAGCTGGAGACTGAATAAAACACCCCGATTAAAATATCATAAGAAACTGAAAATCCATGATATTACCAGGTGTTCTTAGAAGTGTTTTCCTGAGGAAAAAAAAAATCATGCTGGGATCTTTTACATCCTGGCTATATGAGTATGAGAACCAGCAAGTTCAGAGTTAACAAGTTTCATCTATTCTAGGTCTGCAGAGAGCTATACAGTTAATCACTGCATATTTTTAGCCTACATCTTGTAGCTTTAATCCTGCAAATGTCTGTATGTAATTTGTTTTATGTAATATGAATAGATGCTATAAAATCATGATTTTGCCATCTCTAGAGCTAAGAATGTCCACATCTTTCAAAAGAATGAGAGCCTGCAGTGTAAGTGTAAGACAGTGAATTGGTCACTGTGAGTAAAATACACTTTATATGGTGGGTGCCAGTGGAAATAAACAGTTAGACAAGCAGCATGTGGTTGTGTATACACTGTCCTAAAATCCAGACCTTGCTTTTCATAGCAACTATTAAAAAATCACAGAAATGTGGCTTACAACTGAGGAACATTTTCAATTACATAAATTTGAGAATGCCTTCCATCTCTACGTCCAGATCTGGGTGTATTTCTGTAGAGAGCTCCACTTATAGAACGATGTCCCAGTATTTTAATAACCGAGTCACTTTGAATCTTTGAACAGCTGAATTTCTCTACCATGTCACTTAGTGCCAAGAGTAAGGGGACAAGAATCTGCTTTTCTTTGACTGGAACTGCACAGAAGGTAAGGATGGAATGGAACAGAAAGGAGATCTACACGTGGTAGCAAACACACAGGTGCAGGAGAACTCTGAAGAGCAGAGTATTCCGACTGAGATACGAATACAGACATGAAGCTTTAGTAAATGACTGCAGATCACCTAAATACTTTTTCATGTCATGATTTTGTGCATATTGTGGCAATCAGAGAAGTGTTAGAAGGAACCTCAAAACCTGCAGTTTGCTATGGCTGGAGGAAGCATTCAGAACCTGATATGAGAAATGGGCAGCATGATCAGCACACAGGATTTTTGCAGTAACAACCTTTAATTAGTAAGTGATGGTGAAGTCCCTCTGTCAGAATAGCACAGGCTTGTTTTTGAAAAGACAGCTTCGTTCTGGGTTGAAGTTTGGAAATCTTTGGTATTGTCTAACCTCAGATCTGTATGACCTGTGCAGTGCAGAGTCATGTGAATTCCCTCCAATGATGGGGTACGATCAGAATGCCTACAACGTATAATGTAGAATAAAGACAAAGCTAAAGCTTACCAGGCAAACCTAGGAAGCTGTTGTTTCATAGCAGTGCATATTTTAACCTACACTACTAAAAATACACATCAAGCAGGGGAAAAAACCAAACTGATCAACGGTTCAGCTCCCTCATTAGCTCCAATACACCCACGAACACCTTCCCCACATCTTCTCACTCGGCCCACTCCTAACCGCACCCTCAGAAGGCAGAATTTAAAGGCAGGTGCATGCCCGCGCTGCTCGCAGCCGCCATTTGGCGAAGCAGGAGAGCGCCTGGGGGCGGGCGGCCCTGCAGTCGTTGAGGGCGGGACACGGGGCGGGGACAGCCTCTTGCAAGCCGTTTTCACCGGCCGCTCGCTCGCTCGTCGGGCTGGCTCTGGGGCTGTGCTGGTGGATTCGGAGGCCGCCGGATTCGCCGCGGTGAGGCCGCGGGGGGCGGCGGGAGCGGCCCCTCGGGCCCTGCTTCTCCCTTACCGCCGCTGCCTCTGGCCCCCAACCGGGCAGGGGCTGGTTCGGGCGGTGGTTAACGGGCGGGAGGCTCTTCCGCAGCCGCGCTGCGGGTCCCGGGTTGGGCTTGGGGCAGTGGGCACGGTAGTGCCTTGTGCCCGCAGTTGTGCGTGCTGTTGCCAGTGGCGAGATGGTGTTTTGACAAGGCGGAATGCCAAACCCTAGTAGCAGTGTGGCTCTCGCTGCTTGGGCCTCCCACCGTACTGCAGGCTTTGGGCTGTTACCCAAAACTCTGCTGCCTTGAGTTGTGCTGCAGTGCCTGAGCAGAAAGCATTTTGGCTACTGCTGGTGCCTTGGCAGCTCATTCTGTGTTTGTGGTACCTTGTAGTGTCACTAAAGTCCCTAAATCAACCCTAACACAGTGCAGGAATTCTGGCTTGGTTTTAAGGTGGTTATTACCATTTAATTTATTCCTTCTAATTCCATGGTGTGTTTTCCCTGCTCCTTAACTACAGAAAATAGTTATCTCTTGCAGCTTATGTTTTGAGTTCTGTGGAAGGATTTACAGAAATGCATTCAAAAGCTGGACCACAACCTTCGTTAGAATTAATCCTACGTACAAATCTCTGTATGAGTAAGAACTTGCTGAAACACTCAGCCATGTGGCAGTAACTCATTCTAGATGACATACGGAATTTACTGAATGCCACTAAAATGTAGCAACAACTGAGAATAGTTTACTTACTGCTTAAGATGCAGGAGCAAGTAGTGTTTGTTGGAGTTGTTCCCTAATGGTCCTGGGTGAAGAGGCTGAGGAAGTGGATAAAATATATTGCAGAAAGTTTGTTTTATTATTTTACTGATTGTTATTCAAAAGAATTAAGAAAAAGCCTTCTCTATAAGAGATGAGTAAAAGTTGCTGTAATGTGTGGCTAGCACAAAGGGCTGTGATTGTACCCAGTTCACAGGTGTTTACTAATCACTCTCAATTACCTCAACATGCAGGTGGAGATAGTCAAAGATGTTCTTCTCTTTCTCAGCCTGGTCACTTGGAAAGAGCTGTCAGTATGGAAGATGATGTCAGTTACAATGAGGAAGAAGAGCAAAAATCTCCTCTGCCATTTCTGGAAGATGAAAAAAGGGAAGGCAAAGCTGGTCAGTTCTGTAGTGTGGAAGAACACTGGGCAGGTGACAATGAGGAGTTGTTTTGATACCACACATGTCATCTAGTAAACAGGAAGAGTAGGGTTCTGGAGCTGACTGATGCTGCATGCAGTGGTTCCATAGGGTGTTCTCTAGTGTTACACCACCCAGCTGTAACTGAACCACATCCAACCTGTTGTTTCCTCAGCACTAAATTCTCTACCTTGCACTTCTATGAGGCATTTTCATTCACAGTTATTGGTGGTAAAAATCTGACATTTGACTGTATGGCCATTGGATTGTTGATGATGAAGGTGGAGAGAGTTGCTGGTGAGGTGTGTAACAGCACTCCTGGGGCATTTGCCATAGGATTTTTTTCTGTGTATGTTGCAGTAATGCTGTAAAATCTCTGATTCTTCATGTTTGGACTTGACAGCAAGTACACTAGAGCTTTGTATTTAAAAGCTCCAAGTCTGCTAAATGTCTTTTAATATTTGTTAGAATACAAGCTTGAGGAAGAGTCGTCTGCTGGTGGCAAGATGGGAGACAAGTACACTTGTGAAGGAGCTGAAGACGAATCTGATTCCTGCATGTAAGTAGCTTGTTACCAGTTCTAACAGACCTTTCCTGTATAGTGTTAAATTGCCTTTGCCTTAATTCAGCTGTGCATTTTTGTCAGATTAGTCATAGGCAATGTAGACCTTTCCACAAACAATAAATTAAGTTGGTTACTACTGTTAATGAGCTGAGTAAGATAGAGACAGGCTCTGGGCAGGCTTTAATCTGAAGCTGTGGTAGCTATGTACACATAACATAGTGATGACACCACAATAATGTGAGCTAATTGGCTCTGAGTAGCCTGTGATCATGTGTGGTGTTGGTGTCCCTTTCTACTTGTAGAGCATCAGGAGCTGCTGGAAAAGAAAAGTTTGTCCATGGAAGAGCATCAGTGTTGGATTGTAATTTCTTTAATATACATCAAGTGTTGTACTGCTATGTAGAGTCCATTAGCACAGGATCGATATGATGGTGGATTGGTGCTGCACTGATTTTACAATTAGGTGGTACAGTGGATTTATTCCTGAAGAAATAGATTTAGGTGTAACTGGGGTCATGCATGAAAAGGAATTCAGGGGTTGAATGTCACCTTCAGTAGTTGCTGCTCTCTTCACAAAGATCAGTGCACAGTTTGGCTTACTTTAATGAGGCTGCTAATGCTTGCCCTGGAATGACCTGGTACAGGGTTATACAGCAGGGTGGAAAGCTCCAGCACTCTTTATTAATCCATGTATGTGGGAAGTTGCATAGCACATATGGCTGCTGCTGGTAAATGTGGGCAGTGTTACCATTATCAGCAGAGAAACTCCAAATGCACTAAAACCATTTGAAGCTAAGGCCAAACCCAAGCCTGCAGCCTTGTTTCTGCTCTGTGTTTAAGTAGACCACAGTGATAACAGAAGAGCAGCTTAGCCCACATACTGCTCAGCTGTATGTAATGTGTTTCAAACCAGTTTAGAATGTTCCTTTTAATGTTTCAAGCTATTAGAGCTTGCAAACCCTGGGTATAATGAAGAGGAGCCACAGGTATTTCAAAACAAAAATGTGTAATGAATGCATTAAATGTAGGTATAAATGTTTAGCATTAGATACCTAAAATTCTTGGCTTAAGTGCATGTCTGTACACTCCTGGTACATATTATATTCTTTTTTTTCTGGTCATGTTTGTAACAGTTCTGCTAGAATAAGAGGAGACCAGAGAACAGTAAACCCATAGATGTGTAAGGGAATGATGTACTAAGTTTTTGGTTTCTCACTGCATTTTCATGGCTGATTGTGTGCTTCTATTCCAAGGGGAAGCTTGGAACATGATTTGGGTGACATTCATGATGTTCAGCCTGTGAAGTCTATAGATAGAATCTCCATATTAGCCTTACAGAGAAAGCTGAAAGAACTCCGTGACCTAACCAAAGAGAAGGAACTTGCAGTCCATAAAACCAGGTTGGTGTTGAAGCAAACATAATCTATCACCACCCAATACTGGGATGCTCTCTCTCTTCTAAATGTTAGTTTATAGTTTGTTTTTTTTTTTCCCCATGAAAGGTCCATGATGTAAACACTTTTTAAATAAAGTAAAAAAACCCTACAAAATGAACAATGTGTTTGCTTCTTGCAGAGACAAGCTGAGTACCTGTCAGCTGCAGCTCAGGATGCTGGCAATGCAGCTGGATTATTTAGACACTGAAATGGAGAAAGAGGAGGAGGCTGGCAATGTGTAGGTTGAGTATTTCTGGCTGCCAAAGACTGCAGGCATCCACTGTGTTTCTGTGTCTGTAATTAATGAGTTCAACTTCCCTGCTTTAATCTCTTTGTATTGTTGAACAGCTGATAGAATTTTTAAGCACATATATTAAAGATGTTGATAGATCTGTGGTGAAGCCTGTTGATATTCTCAGGTTAAGAGTTAACTGCATTAGCTTGGAAGGCTGTTCTAAGGATATTGCTCTTCCAGCCAGTGACCAGAGCAGTGCCTTCAGTCCCAGGCTGTTGAGCACCAGTGCTGCAGACATGTTACTGCTGCCATGTTTTCAGCATTAATTCCTCCTTTGGAAATAAAGAAGGATGGGAGTCATTGATCTCTCTGCTTTCTAGTCCAAAGGTCATGTTCTGTTAGGCAAATCAGTGCAGAGAGCAGTAGAAACTTCAGGGGTAGATAGGAAAGAGGCAAGTACTGTAAAATAGAACAACAATGGGATGTTAAATCAGTGTAGCCCACTGCTCTCAGCTGTGTTTGTCAGGGTCTTAGTCACTTCTGTTCAGTTTGTTGAACCAAGCCCAATGTGCTGTGGCAGTTTTAAGAGGTCACAGGTTTGCTTCTGATAATATTGCCATCAGGATTTCTCCATGTATATATATATGTATATATATGCCTTTTTGTGGTTTGTTACATGTTGTGAAATGCAGGAATGCCTTTCAGGAGCAGCTCTGCATACAGGAGCTGTTCTGAAACACTTCAGCTATCAAGTGGGAGGCAATTTACTGTACTCTTCACATTTGGTTTAAATAGAAAGAAGTGGGTGGCCTGTGTGCCAGGAACCAGTGTATTGTGACCAAACCTTGCAGCTGCATGTTGTGACCTGTGTTGGTCTTCCTGTTAGTGTACTGCTGAATGACAAAGGTGGATTAGCTGCCAAAGGGGAGTAGCTGCTTAAACAAAATGAGGAGTTGAATGCTGATGAGAATCCTGGGATGGGTGTTGAGATGGTAACAAATCCCAACCAAGAAGAGCATTGCAGAAGTTTTTATGCTTGGGATGGGCCAAACAGAGATCTGGGTGTGCAGTTTTGACAGTCTATATGTTTAGAAGTGAATAGTGGAGTTAAGAAGGCTTGATGAAGTTCTGGCTTATGAAGCTCAAAGGCAATAACAGAAATGCTGCCTACCATGAGTGCTGCTGCTGCCCAGTGCTGGCATTTTGAAGTTGGAGTAGTAACTGCATGCAGAAGAACTTTTTCCTGTTTCCATTTCAAGGAAGGGACTTTGTTGAATGCAGTCACTTCACTCTCTGTTGATTCTGGCCACTAGTTTTCCTGTGAAAATAGAAAATAAACACTGTGACAATGCTGCCATGGCAGGCAAAGCTCATGGAATGCTGCAATGCCATTTGAAAAGCCAAACCAGTCTAGGTTCACCTAAACTTAGTGTCATTAACAGTACTACTCTTATCAGCTTGCAAATAAACATTCAGCTTTTGAAACACTACTCCTCTGTGAATTTCAACAGTGTGGAGAAAGTTGCACCTCTGAATGAGGAATGGACACTTTGAAGCCTAAGTAAGAGACTGTGCAAAAAGTACCAGAATTCTAATACATAAGTCTCAGCCTCAAAGCTATTTTTCCTGTTTCTGATCTTGTTGGGTTGGTTTATTATTTTTTTTAACCTTAATAGTTCCTATGTCATTCTGATTGTTCCTTTTTGCTGTTAACAGTGCAGCCTTGTCCTACCTTCAGGCAGTGCACAGAAGAGTGTGCACTGAACTGGAGAAAGAGAAGGCTTTGGAAATGAAAATTACTTTGACACTAAAAGAAAACACGTAAGTGGGGGAATGAGAGCAGTGTGATTGGAGTCAATCTTTATTATGATCTTATGCTCTTTAAGGGATTCAAAAGTTAATCACTTCAGAAGTTGCTTGTAAATATTGAACTGTATTATTTGAGGTCATGTGACTTGAGTGCAAGGTGAAGGATCTTGAGCAACTTGAAGCCTAAACGGTTTGTTGGTTAGAAAATGGATTGCAGTGGCTCAATCCCTGAATTAGTTTTGTACACAAAGTAAGTTTTGAATTTGTTTGGATTTGTCCATAAATTGTATCCCTAAACAGGCCTCATTTTAAATGGGAAATAAGATGGACTGAAATAAACCTGTCTGTGACACTGATCTGAGTGTAAATGCTTCTAATTTATGCCTCTTAGTGGTTTCTTGGGAGCATAAATGAAATGACTGGAATTGAGAATGATGGAGACATCACAGTGGAGCTGTGTTTTTATGCTGAGTTAATGTTGCTGCTTGTAACTGATCATTCACTCATGCTACATTATTTGTTTATATAAGCCAGAACAAAGCTGTCTTTTGCAGCAGGCAACAGGTGGGTCTGTTTCTATTTTGGCACCAGAGGCAGAACTGCTAATGCCCCACTGCATCAGAGGAGGAACATGAGCAGAAGCTTACAGCTGTGGCTGGCCAGGATGCAGCACCTTCTGCTGCAGGGTTGGGTCACAGCTTTCAAGTGCTTGACTCATTTATTGTGATCAGCAATGACTCTCTGAACCTGCTGATGTGTCCCTAGCATGTCTGAGTTCCTTCAGCAAAGCACAGAAGGGTCAAAGCCATGGCCTGTGGCTCAAGTTGGTTACTGCTGAAGAAAAAGCTGATTTTCTAATTGTTTGGTTTCATATTTTCTTATGGATGTTGTGAATTTGAGCAACAGAACTTTCAGCTTTACTTTTTACCTTTTTTTTAACTGATGCTTTTGCTGTCTCTGAAATGGGGTATGCTATGAGATAAGCCTTATAGGTGCAATACCTGTGTCACTAACAAGGTATGATTTTAAATATAATGAAAAACAAAACAAAACAAAACAAAAAAACTTGTCTGGATTTTCATTTTCACTGTAGATCCTTTCTTACCTGACAGCCTTGAGTGAAGGGATGTCAGTATTTCAGTGGAAACAGCTGACACTTTGTTTTAAAGGCTTGAGATATGGCAGATAGAAACTGAGCTGGGAAAATACGAGATCCTTCATGATCAACTCAAAAAGGATGAGGAGGAATTGGAGATGCAATACCAAGAACGAGCAGAAGTGCGGATTTGGAAGGAAAAAATAGCAGCACTGCAAGCAGAAAGAAACCGTTGGTCTAGAGAGAAGTAAGCGCCTACAAGTCAGACTCTGCTGCCTTTCTCCTTGTTATTTTTAGCTAATTCACTATTTAAGGTGTTGAGAGGATTAGCTAATTCAGATACTAGTGGTATTGTGTCTCTTTGCTGGGTGTTGCTTCAGGAATATTTCATGAGGAAACAGAATTGAAATAAGAATTGCCCACAGTCCTGAAGTTAGGCAGGTAAAGATTTCTGACCTATCAACATAAAGCTGCTGAAGACAAACTGTGAAAGCTTTTAGTCTAAGGAAGTGAAGTTCGCTAGATGAGACTAACAGCAGGTGTCTGTGTTGCTGTTGGCCATCAGGACCTTGAACTTGCAATCAAGTTCATGGAGATTTCTTGAAGAGAAAGCAGACTCCAGTTCATCCACTGGTTGTATGGTTTATGAAGAGACAAACCCCACTGGGGAGGGCAGGGAGGGACTAATGTCCTCATTTCAGCATCTATTAATGATGTCCCCAGCCTCAATCTTAGGTGTTGGAATCAAAGTCTCCTTATTCCTGCTACAACTGGTGGCTTGCCTGTGTTTTATAGGAAAGAGGAGGAAGCCCAGAAAGAATCTGAAGAAAGACACAAAAAAATACTTGAAGATGCCAAAAGGAACCATAGCAAAGCAGTCTGCTTCCTGAGGAAAAGCCTGGCAAGGTTGTTGTTCACTCCCTTCCTACCATTGTACATTCTCTGGGGTACAATACTTGAGCCTTTACTCCTTGCAAAGTGATCCTTTTTCTGCTAGATGTATCTTCTGCCACAGCAGCAGTGCTGTCAAGTGTTCAAATCTTGCATGGCACAAAGGAACTTGGGAAGAGGAGAATCCACGTGCTGCCCTGGAGTGGTCTTCAGATTCCCTGTAGCTAAAGGTTTCGGTAGCTGCAGAAGGGTCTGACACTGTAGGCATTAATGATTTGAAACACTTCATGCATCTGTGTTTCATCAGCTGAAGTGGTTTCAGGGAGCATGTCTAAATACCTTTTGTTGTTGTTGTTCCCATGTGGCAAAAAAACTGTCTTGCTGCCTGGTAAAAGTGGTTTCTGGGCCTTCTCCTTGTGCTCCTCTTCTGGTTGATGGTTAATGAAATGTTGATGGTAAATGAACTCCCTTCATGTTTGTATAATTACTGTGGTGTTGAGTTATTTTGCTACTAAGGAAACTGAACATTGGTTCCTTACTTGTACTTCTATATTAGGGCTTAATTGCAGAAATGATTGCAATAATTGTACTGTCTGTGGTGCTTTTTCGTTAGGTGGCATGTGCACACTTCTAATGACTAAAAGGCAAACAAACAAATTTATTTTTTTCCCTGAGCAATGTATCAAATCCATCAACCTCAGTAATTCTTTCTAGTTTCCCATGCTGTTAGCTGGATTATTCTGAGGTTTGATGTGTTTAGCTCTTAGAGTTCTTAGGGTTTATTTTCAGTGTGGATAGAAGCAGTTGGCTCAGAGCTCCCCATGTGATTGTTTAGATGGTGGTTATATATGAGCAACACCTGAATTCTTTCTTTCTTTTAGCAACCAGACATATGTCATAATGTGGAAGACATTCTTCATATTCACAATTTGTAAAAAAAGAAGTTGTTGAGCAAACTAGTTGAAAGCCTGTTGGCACTTGCAGCTCAAGCAGTACTGCATATAGAAGAGGCTTCCAACTGTTCCGCTGTACCCACACCCAGTATCATAGTAAACACAGAGGCTTACAGGGAGAATGTTTGGTGACATTGACAATTACTACTTGTCAGGTTAAACATTCTAATACTAAAAGCTTTCCAGGATGTGAGCCTGAAAGATTTTACTTTGCTTACAGAATCCGTGAAAGAAATGCAAAGGAGGCAGCGAGAGCTCAGGAGCAGATGGAGAGACAGAGCCGAGCTGTGCTCTCCCTGCACGCCAGCCTGACTTCCAGCAGGGTACTGCTGCTGCTGCGGCCTAGGGGGTGCAGAGCTTCACTTGGGGGGCTGCTGGGGTTTCATGCATTGCAGAGCTGGTGAGGGATGCTGCCAGATCACTGACCAAGTCTTGGAACTGGGGAGAATTTAACTGGAGGAGTAATGGTGTTAGGTTGGCATGGGGGGATTTTTACACTTCTATGTAGGGAGTTTATTCTGTCAGCAGTCTAGCAATGCTGGGATGGTGACTCTTCAGAGACATGCAGGTTACAAAGAAGTTCTCTGAAAGCCAGAAGCATTTCCAGTTCTTTGGATCCAAATGCAGAAATACTTCCTATGGAGAACACCTAGAACCTTAGTATTGCAGGAAGTTCTACTTCAGAAAAGTCTTCCATAAATTTATACTTGGATCAGGGGACCAGCACTAGATTGTTTGCTTTCTCTGTAGTAAGTGAATCTAATATGCAGCTGATTGTATGGCCTCCTAGGAGAAACTCCAAGCTATCCAGTTTCGGAAGAGAGCAGTGGCCTTGGAGGCAAAGAAGCAGGAGGTGAAAATGAGGGAAGCCATCCTAGCAGAAGGAGGCAATGTTGTCAAGGAAATGTTCCTCCATAAACGACGGTTGGAGCTTGAGAAGGAGAAACAGTAAGTGCTGAGATCTGTATCATCTCTCATCTGCTTACCAGTGCTGAGGCAGGAATATATTGGAGCTCTTCATCAGGTTCTGAAATCCTAACATCTCTGATGCTGTCTCCAGGGAGTGAGCTCACTCTTACACTGTTAATAAAACCATATTAATAAAATAATTGAATATATTTAGTCAGCAAAAACATAAATGGGCTCTGAATCATCTAGGGGTTTCTTGACACAAATTACCACTGCACCAAATTTAAAGATTTGCTCTTTAGCCTAAAGGCTTAAAAGCAGCTGAACTGTAGTTAGTATTAGCAAACCACCATGGTTGTTTCAGTATTTCTTAAAACCTTGCATTACAGAGCTTCTAGAGAACTGCAGAAATCAAGGAAGCTTGCAATTGTATCCCAGATTTTACAAGAAAAAGCTGCTCTTGACAAGCAGAAAAAAAGTCAGGCCTGCACCAAGGCAGTGAAGGGTGGTGGTCAACTTGAGGATTCCTCACTGTGGAGAAGGAAAAGGCAGCGCTCTGCTGAGAAGGCCTGCAGACACTCGGCTGTGGCAATGGCACAGGTAAACCAAGGCCCAACAGTCAACTGGCTTCAGAGGGACTTGGATTTTATTTTTATTTTCCCAAGGTTCAGGGCTGTGAATTCTTTTGCTTGTGAATAACACAGGCTACAAGTCTCAGACAGTACAGAACAAGTGGGGAGTAATCTCTCTGCTTGGTCTCTTGACAACCATTAGTCTCTTTCTTGACTGATGCTGATTTCAGTAAAGACCTTGTGCTCTTTGGTCTTGGGGAGAAGTTCTTTTTAAGGGCAGTTGTAAGAATGGTGAATTATCAAACACATGAATCGCAAGAGGCATCAAACCCCATGAAAAGTATCCTCACTTCTGTTTGCCTTCATCCCTGAGGAAGAGTTCAGACCAGTTTGTCAGCACAAGAGAAGTGTTTCTACTCCGTTAGACAGGAGACTGCTTCTCTCTAGCCTTGAGCTTCCTGAGTGGTTGTTTTCTTCTGTGCAGTAGTTTGGGGAGTACTGGCCTGGGGAATGGAGGTGGAGTGAATTGAGTTTTCTGAAATGAGTGGCTTTGTGCAATGTTAAACCAAAAGGGGCAGGGGAAAAATAGTTGTTAAAAATAGCCTTACTCCAGCAAAACAACAAATTTGGGGTTGTCATGTGACACACAAAGCATTCAGACACTCCTGTCAGTGATCCCATGCCTGAGGACTAGTTTCTAGCCTCCTGTGGTATTCAGTTAATGTCAGAGATGCTTTGAATGTAAGATTTTGTCTATTCAGTGTCTTAAGAGGGAACAGACTGAATTTGTCATGTTTTTACCTTTGAGCTGTATAAAGCTGTCAGTTCTGTATTAAAAGATCTTCTTAGAAACTGTTAACTGTTGAAGTAACTATCCTCTAACAGTCTTTAACTCTATCTTCCAAACCTCTGTTCCTTCACAAAAGTCACAGGAGCCTCCATCGGCTTGCCCCTTGGCTGACGAGAGAACTGCTTCTGCAGGAGAGATTTCTGAACCCCATGGTGTTCTTTGTGAAAGTGGTGAAGATGAGGAGAGGAATGAGACCCTGCTAGAACCAGAGTTCCCAGGACTTTGGGGTCAGAATTGTCACTTCCAAAAGGTAAATGTGGATGAGATTCTGTTGTAATTAATTCACTGTGCAGTGAATCTTTGCAAAACTTTGACATTATCCATAAAAATACCTTCATGGATTGGAAAGGTTTGTTTGCTTCTCAAGTAGTTGTAGAAGTCTGGTGTAATGACAGTGGCTGTTTTAGGAACCTTGCTTAAAAACACAAATTACCTGTTTTGCAGTTAGTTTCACACATATCAAGATTCAGATGTGAGAATCTCATTACAGCACTTGCTGTTTGACACTATTCTTGCAGCGTTTGTTCTCTTAAAGAGAAAACAGTGCTTCAGTTTTAATTCAGAGGTAGGTGAAGACACCACATCACGTTCACTTGTTTGGGTTGAAAAAAACCTAACCATGACTTTCTGTTGAGTTAGGAACACAGCTTGCTTTATGTGGAAACAACTTAGTTCGTACCATGCCAGGATAAGAAAAGTGTAGTTTCTACAAAGAATATTCTCTAAACAGAAGTAAAGGATGCACTCCATAGAGTGGAATTACATAGTTAAGATATTAAATTAATCCAAGGTTTACTTGCATATATTGCTCTTCTGAGATGTGGAAGACCTTTAAGAGCAGACTTGATAATCCATCAAAAAGAAATAGTCAGAACATACTCATGTCTCTGTGTGGAAGAAGTGCTGGATCATAACTGAAATGTTCCACTGAAGTTAGCTGATTTTTTTTTTCTGAATATTGAAGAAGTTGAAGGGAAAAACTCTTTGAAAGCAGAATAGCTAACATTGCCATGAAAAACACTACATCACAGCATGGGGTGATGCTAAGCTAAGAGTAAATTCAGTTCTTCATATAGAAGCTGGGTGACTGAGTTTGATCTGGAGAGAAACAGAGCAAGACTGGCCAGATACTAAAGATTTTGCAGGCTTCTCCACTTAAAGCCACAGATTCTGTGATCGCACTTGCCAACAGCCACAGTGTTTTCTACTGATGTTCTTTCTTAGATACCCAAAGAAGAGATGCATCCAAAGCAGCTGGCTACAGGAATGGTGAGAAAAGCTGTTTCTGAGGAAAACATGGAGGACTTTCAAACTGGAACTAAGCAAATGATGTCTGGTCGTGAGTGCAGGGAACGTGCTTTCTACAGTAAGCCAAGCTGCATTCATTTCAAGGTTAGTGGGCATTCTGCACAGGCTCTGTGAGGATGATGTGTGCACTTGCTGTGTGTATATATCCAGGTCTCCATCCAAGTTCTGGTGCACTGGGAACAAAAAAAAAAAATTAATCTTGTTGTCTTTCGTAGGTCAGACCTGGAACAGTACCTGCCTTTTCTCTGGGCTCAAAAAGCCTTTCCTGTCTTTGCCACCGTATAAATTGTCACATCAAGACTTTGAAGGTGTCATTATGGCAGTGTACCCTGTTCATTCACTGTGTGCAGACAGATGGTGGTGCCCCGTGGAGCATGAGCTCCTGGCTCTATAGGCTGTGTGTTGTGAAGGGTCTGGAGCAAAGCTGTGCCTCATGAGTTTATGGGATACTGGGTTGTGATCCCAGTAGGGATGGTGAGCACAACTGTGGTAACAGTAGTTGATTTTGCCATTGCATGTGTAAATGCCACTTCCTGTGATTCACACTACCTTGTGTCTTTGGTGTTGCAAGGATTTTGATGTTGGTCAGACCTACAGAAAGAAGATAGCTTTGATAAATGCCTCCTACCACATGAATTCCTGCAGAGTGGTGGGAGTCAGCGAGCAGCTCAAGGACTTCATCAGGATTCAGTAAGTGAAATGAACTGTAGATCAGTCGTTTGGTTTGTCTTTGTACCCCAACAGGAGATGTAACCCAATTCTGTAGGAAGTGAAATAGATTGCAGTAAGTAATCAGTGGAAAAAAAAATGCTAAAGCTCTCTTTTGACAAATGGGAGACATAACAGCAAATTAATTTGGCTTACATAAAAAGGAAGGTTTCACCTCTTATGGCTGACTGACCTGAAGAAACTATTTCTGTGAGTGTTTAATCATAGCCCAGTGCAGTAAAGAAGTTGTATTACCACAGTAACTGATTTCATGCTCCAGAGATGGTTTTACAGCTCACTACCCACTGCCACTTTGTAGTGGTAGGTTGCACTTGGAATTTCTAGCTTGATAAGAAAAATTAGAGTGCATAGTTAAGCCATTCCTTGGCCTCTTAATCCCTCTAAGAGTACATTGGCACCTGAATATACTCCAGCCCTTGACTGAATGGAATCACCTGAGAGCTGTAAAGTGTGAATTGAGCTGCAGAAGAAAAAATCTGGGTGAAGATGTTCAGCACTTTAGTCACAGACCAGTGGAGATGCATAGCTGAGCACAACACAGCAGAGCACAACAGCTTTTAACTTGCTCTGCTGCTCAGCTGAACATGAAGATAGCTTTTGGCTAGTTTTGAAGTCATGTGTGGATTTCCTTTTGACCCAGTCATAATACATTTTAGTAGCCCAGAGCTGCTACAGTTACCAGACCTGGAGCTGGGTGTTTGATGCATAGCTTTGATGTGGAGTTTTATCTGAATTCTCTCCATAGTTTTGACCCGCCTGGCAGAATTTCTGCTGGAATGTCCTGTGAAGTAGTGGTAACATTTAAGCCAATGGTAAGTGCTGAGTTACACAGTGGTGAGAATCCTGGCATAATCCACTAGTCTGATTGAAAACGTTATTAGTCTAATTGCTTAGCTTTTAACAAGGGGAGAAACTGTATTGCTAGAGAAGGTACTGCTGTGTGCATGCTGAAGCTGTTAAACTGCAATACAGAATGTTCTGAGGGCAGGGTGTAGAGAAATGTCTGCACTAAGTATCCTTGGAGTATGTCTTGTAACTTGCTACAAAGGATAAGATTTCTGTCACTTAGCTGAAGTTAGTCAAGCATTTACCAGACTGTTTTAAAGCAGAACTGTAGTACCTGCAGAGATCCATTTCAATGTTCCTCAAAGAATGAGTGCAAATATTTTTCTATCAGACTGCACATCTGAAATATTTGCAAATTATTTGTTTGGGATTATGTTGTTGTTTTCTAGGCAAATGAAACTCTGGAAGGAGAGGTGATGTTTGTGGCACAGACAGGTCCTTTCTCTGTTCCACTGAAATGCACAGCCAAGAGATGCCTTGTGAGTGACTTGGTTCAGAGTCAGTATAGCAGCAGTCACAGAAAATGGGAGATGGTGTGGACATTAGGGAAAATATTTAGCAAGAAGTATTTACTTTTTTTTCCTTGTTTTCTTTCATTTTTAAATTGAGAGTCTCTTTTTGCAAAGTGATTAATTCCTGAGCTTCCTAGATTGCACTGAGTGACACAAAATTGCCCTAATGGATTCACTTAACCATGGATTGTAAATTGAGCTTCAGAGTGGAATCAAGTCAAGTAGGGAGCTGGAATGATAGCACATCAGTGTTGCACACTTACATCTGGGTACATGTATAGGACTCATGGCTTTCGGTTCCAAGACCTTAGAGCTGAGAATGCACAATGCAGCAGAAGACCAGCACATGAATAGTTGATCAGAGGAGGAGTTTTCTTCACCTGGAGAATTCACACCATCAGGAGCTCCTGCTCTTTATGCCTGGAAAGTGGGAAGAGTTCAGGTGTAGCAGGATGCTAGCAAGCAGCCAGGTTGTCTTTGTGATGAGTGACCTTGAATTACAAACTTGTAGTTATCATGCACCCAACCACAGGGTCACTCCAAATTCTGTAGGAAGTAGTGTTACTTTTTGAACTAGTTGTAAACCTGGATAGCTCAAAGACCCAAGGCAGGATGTGTTCCAAATTGATACACAGTCAGTCTCTGATGTTCAGTGCTGCTTGCTTCTCAGCCTGGTGCTAGCAAAACCACTTCTCTGAAACTCAAGAGGAGCAATGCTGAACTGGTGTGTAGATATTGCCTACTTCCAGAGTAACTACCTGCACACTTAAGCAAGCTGCTGCCACAAACAGAGTTATCCAGTTTTTGATCCATTGGTGTGGAGTGGAACGGGAGAGGCTCAGTTTAAACAGTCGTTGTTTTAGTGAGCTGGCTTCTGGAAAGAGGCAGAAGGAATGCCCAGGGTTCATGTTGTTACTTGATACTGCCTTTGAAATGATAATAAGCACTTCAAAGTCTTGCTCTTGAAAAGGTAGATGCTCATTTAATTGACATTACTGACTAGCTGGGGCAATAGTAATTAATGGTGTATTTTATCACAGCTGGCACTAGATAAAGAGCTCATTGACTTTGGCAGCCATGAGGTGGGAGAGAGAATTTTGCAGACCATCAAACTGACAAACAGTGGAGCTTTGGGAACAAGATTCAGAGTTCAGGTGGCAGCAGGTGACAGCAGTACCTGCAGAGCAACAGTAAAATCTTCTCCTGGAGCAATGGTAGGTTGAAAAGCATGTCCCTGAAATAAGAGAAACACTCTGCTTTGCCAAGTCTCCTGGAGTCCTACAGAATCATACAGCAGCTCTGGTTGGAAGGGACTTGGGCAGATCAGTTTGTGAAATAATGCTGGCTGTATCCATGGTGTTCCTTCTGTATTCTGTCTTTTGTAGGTGTATAATAAACAGAAGTCTAGTTTCAGCAGACTTAGTTTTGACATAGAACTGCCTGTGTTTCCACTAGAAAAATGTTAGTTCTGTTAATTGGGAAATAACTGACACTATATTCTATCACTCCCATTCTGTTATTTACCTCTTTTTGGGCAGCCAGCAAAAATTAAATCTGCTCATTGATAAAGTTGTAGTAGAATGTGCACTTTTTAGAAATGCAACACATTTCTCCATTTCTGATATGGAACAGTTGCAAGAAAATACAAGTCAGAGTTGCAGCTCGGTGATAAAATTAGAGCTGGTGGAAGCTGGATGAGCACTCACAGCAGAAAATGCTTTTTGCTGTGTTTTTTCATAGGTTCCTCCACATGTCAGTGACTGTGTCTCTGAAAACAAAGTCAGCAGTACTCCTAAGACTCCTGTGGCTGAAAAGGAACAAATGTCTCCTGACCATAGTGACGTGACCTGCTGTGTAGCCCAAATGGAGCAGCAGACTGGGGCAAGCCTGAGCAGCACTTCAGCAGGTGAGGTGACAGGTTTGGCAAACTAGCAGCGCAGTTCCCAGGCTAAGCTTTATCCTTTTGTAGAGTTCCCTGTCATGAACTGTGGCATTCAGCTTGCAAAGTTGCTCAGTAAATTAAGTAGTTCATCGTTGTAGTAGTAATGTTACATTTCTTTTTATGCTGCCTCACAAAACATGACTAAAAATAATGTCCTGACACCATTATATCAAAGGCAGCAGAGAGTCTCACTTCTCATTAGTGATCAACAATTCAGTTTCAGAAGAATACAGAAACCAACTGGCTCACAGAAACTGCAGAATTGTTATCATTCTTGTCTGAGCAACTGAATACCCACTGCTCAGAATAGAAATCCACATGACAGGTTTATTTTTACAGTCTGTAATTCTAGGAACAAGGAAGCAGAAAGATGAACCTCCTCAGACACTTTCCATCTCATTCCTGATGTTTACTATGAGCATGATGAAGTCCACTCTGTAGAGGAAAACTTGCTTCATTTCTTCATTATCTGTATTCTTTATGCATTCCAGCATTTTGTGGTTTTGTTTCATGTTTGGTTTTTTTTTTTCCCCACTCAGAACAACTTAGTCAAGATCTGCTACATTCCAGATCAGCTGTAGACACAGAGTGTGCACAGAACTTAGTGGCACTTTCTCCTGAAGAAACACCAGTGGAAATCATGCTTGGAAAGGTAATAAAGATCCTGAGAAACAGACAAGGTTTTTACCAGACAAAGCCTACAGCCAATAAATTGTTTTGGCTCTGATGGGAACTGCCTAAGCACAGGATTAGTTTCAAGCCCACTGGACTTCACTGTACCCAAGTCAGTTCTTTAAAGGAAATTGCATGCCATGTACTCTTGCCATGTACTTTCTTTTGATCTATGAAGACTTCTTGGAGCTGACTTTCTCTTTGTCAGAGTTTATTTCTGCTGTGCATTCTGCAGTTATAGGAAATTTGGTGACAACACAAAAGATGGAGCAGGAAGGATGTCTGGGAAACCTTAAACTTGAGCCATATTAAACAGCCTGGGTACCAGAATCCAGATCCTGGTTTGTACTGGTGTTTGTGGCTTCTGCCTCTGCATACAAAGCACAGGTGGATTTAGTGCTGCCATCAGTAGGGCAGATCTTTAGGGTGGTGGAAGCTCCTTGGTGTAAAGCACATCCTCCAGCTGTCATAGAGTCTTGCAGTAACAGGAGACTCTCAGTAAGGCTCTGACCATGCCTGGTTGTGAATGTGTCATGCCAAGTGTTTCTCCTACAATAAACCCATGGAGCTACCAAGACTGATATTTCCCTTGCAGAGTGTGTTCACTTGAGTTACAGACTAGGTGTAGGAGAGTGTTTGTGTAGTGTGAGTATAGCCTGCTTTTTTATCTCAGTACAAATTATAACCACCTAATGTAACAGTCCTTTTTGATAACAGCATGTTACTTCTTGTTCAGGTTACTGAAGGTGAAATTGGAGCCTTCAGCTCAGTCAAACTTCCAATTGTCTTTGTCCCAGCTCTCCCTGGGGACGTGCGGGCAGACTTTGTGATCATCTTTGACAACTCAGATTGCAAACCAGTAAGTGATTTTGTGCAAGACTTGCTTCCAAATGCTGGTGTAAGAGTTTGAAATCCTCCTACTTCTGCTTTTCTCAGGAGCTAACAGAGCTCAGAATCTTGCTAGAAGCAGGGAAAGGAGGCATAGGACAGCTATGCTTATGAGCATAGTTGAGGTACCACATTATTATGGGTGGTGTGGTTTGATGGGAGGAACTTTGGAAATCTGGTGCAGTATGGTTATGAAAACTTTGATTCTCTCTCATTTCTAAGCAAATAATCTTGATATTCCCATTTTATCAGACATCACACCGGAAAACATCCAATGTCCTAGAAGCAAATACCAAGGCGTTCTCCTCTATTCCCAACCCATGTTTATTTTCTTTCTAATATATCAGAATTGGAATTATTTAGCATGCAGTAGTGAAACTGATGTGTGAAACCTGGAAGAGGTGGCAACTTCAGTTATCACTTCAGCATATTTTGATTCTACACTTCATTGGAAGCCAAATTCTTCCTGGGAGCAGTTCACAGAAGCTTAAAAACAAAAACAAACCCAAAACAACCTTCCAAGAAGCTCAGGGGGCTGGTCTTGGCTCCCTATGCAGTCTACAGATGGTGCAGTCTGCAAAAGGAGCTGCAGGTGCCTGCTGAAGGTTCCTGTAGATGGCCACTCCTCCCAGGATAGTTTTATCCAGGCTGGGGCTGTGTGATCATTGCTATCAGCCCTAGGGTTGTGCCAGGAAGCACAGCACTGTGCTGCCACTCAGCTGTACTTCATTGCAGACAGTCTTGCCCTGTCTAGGCCTAGTAGGAGTTTCAGACCAACAGAAATAATGACACTGCTGATTGATGTTACCAGCTGTACTTCAGTGCTGTTGGAGTTTCCCTGGACATGCCAGTTTGGGTGCCCAGCCCCAGTGTTGATCTGAAGATCTGTAGGTATGACCAACTTTATGAGGAGTCCGTCGTCATTCGGAGCAGGTGAGCTCCCCGTTCGCTGTCATCTGCCTTCTGTAGTTAAACCATGAGATCTCAAGTCACTAGGTGATGCCTTCAGTTTCCATTGTGCCAGACCCAATTTGTCATAAGAAGCTGAAGAACAGTTTGGTTTTTCCCTTGACATTGCAGGAGGAGATCCTGATTACAACAAGCACCCTGAGTTCTATGCTGCTGTGGCAATTGGGCTGGGCTGTCCTGCTGTCCCAGATCCCCAAGAGCAGGTGTAGCCATGACCTGTCTGTGGTAATACATGCTATTTAGGGGTAATTGGTCCAGCCATGAGATTTTAGGAAAGAATTCAAGAATCAAGAAGGCTGGAAGAGACCTCAAATATCGAGTCCAACCTGTCACCCTAAACCTTATGACCATCTAAACCATGGCACCAAGTGCCATGTCCAGTCCCCTCTTGAACACCTCCAGGGATGGTGACTCTACCACCTCCCTGGGCAGCCCATTCCAATGGCCAACCACTCTCTCTGTGAAGAACTTTCTCCTCACCTCCAGCCCAAACCTCCCCTGGCACAGCTTGAGACGGTGTCTTCTTGTTCTGGTGCTGGTTGCCTGGGAGAAGAGACCAAACCCCTCCTGGCTACAACCTCCCTTCAGGTAGTTGTAGACAGCAATGAGGTCTCCCCTGAGCCTCCTCTTCTCCAGGCTAAACAGTCCCAGCTCCCTCAGCCTCTCCTCATAGAGAATTGTTACTTCTTACCTCTTTTACCTTTAATTGAAGCCCACGGGAGATATATGATTTGGAAGCCAGCCTCATGCCAACTGTTCTTTACTGAGAAGGTCAATCACCAGATTTTCCTGCTTTGGGCTTTGATACTGGATCATCAATCACGTTGGTTTGGCATTTATACAAAATAGGAGGGTACAAAGTGTCCTAACCCTTGCAGGCCTCAGGCACTGCAGTGACAGACACCTTGTGAGCACCTGGGTAGTGCCCAAATAGCAGTTTAGAGGGGAAGATACACAGAGGGTTTCTGCAGCCCAAGTCAGGGATGTCTGAAGATTGGCTCTGTTTATGCTGTGATATAAAGCTCATGTCAGCTCCTTGGCTCCCAGAGATTTTATCCTATTAGATAGTGGTTTAATGAACTTCTCATTGTCTTCCAGTGCTGGGTGTCTTCCCTCTACTTGATGCAGTCACCACTAAATGCTTATTTTAACAATTTGCATTCCTTAGCTGCTGTTTAAAATAGGATTGGGGTGGGTTTGTGGGAGGGTGGGGGAGAGATTGGTTCTGTAGAAGGCATCCATTCTAAACCTCTTACCAGAATTACAGGCTGCAGAGATTCTTCACAGTTGGAAAGAAATGAGTAAAGCTGTTATCTCAGAAATTCAGCTTACAGATATGACAGGCATAAGTGGTTATGTAAGTGATGTTACTTGGTCTAGATAACCCAGGGATAAAACTTTTAAGTATAGAAACAGAATAACTCTCCTAATGAAAACTGAAGATTTCAAGGGGATCCCAAAGATAGTAGCTGTCAAGTGGCTTAGGGCTAAAATTCTGAACTAAGGAAAAAATCCTGTTGATCCTTTGCCAAATTTCACTAAATTAAGAGCACTTAATATGTAGTTCACTGTCCTCAGTGCCTTGGCAAATCAAGTCTTTGTTCTGTCACCCAGTTCTCCAGTTGGGAAGAGATACCTTTGTTTGTACACTCATTTGGGCTGCAATTCAAAGTATTTCATGTGCAGGAATGTGATGTCTTCACTTTTTACCCTGCAAGAGTAGATGGATATCACTCAGATGTGGTGCCTGAGATGTTTCTCCCTCTAATAGCTGTTGAAATTCTGCTGTAGCATGTATCAAAAGGATTCCTCTTTGCTACGTGGTACATATCAAACCACTTCTCAAACAGAATTAAACTGCTGTAAACAGCTATGAATTTCTATCAGTCAAGAGAAATTCCTTACATTAGACTACTAAGTAGCTGGTTGTTAATTGCAGTGGTGAACAACTGGGGAAGGGTAATGGTGCCAAGGTCTGTGCTCTGGAACCATGCACAGACAAAGGATCCAGAGCCAAAGACAATTATCAGGCTAGCAAGGAAGCATCTGAACTGCTGTCAGCACAAAACCCAAAATAATGGTCTGTTACAACAGCTTTGGGTGAATTGTGTGTCAACTCAAGAGTTGCTGCTGGTGGTGGTCACTGAGGGAGACCAAAGGTGAGATTACCACAGCCCAGCTGAAAAGACTGCTTGATGCCTTAGCTACTGAGAGCTGAAGTTCAGACCCAGTAGGTGTGAAATCTTATTATCATACCTTTTAGAACACAGATTCTGTAACTAAATGCTAATTAGATATTTAAATACTCCTGCTGTTTGGGAGTAGCCTTATAAAATTCTGCTCCAGTCCTTAAATACTTATAGGAAAAGAACAACCAAAGCTAAAACTTTGATCAAGAGAATTCTTTAGACCTGAGGAGGATACTGTGTTAGAGCAACCTGTCACTCACCACCAGTCCACACCAGCACCTGCCAGAAGCAGAGCATCAAGAATTTACCTGTATCTTACTGCTGCTGCTCTCTCTGACATCCTCAGTCTGCAGCATAAGCAGAAGATCAAGGTGTCAAGTTAAACAGCTGTGGCACTTGAGTGCCCCAGCAAGCTGTGTAGAATTGCAGAAGGCTAATTCTGGGTTTGTTCTGGTTTTGGTTTTGTTGGTTTGTTTCATGGTGGGTTTTTTTTTCCTTTTATTTTTTTTTCTTGGCCACATAAATATAGTAATCAGGAAGCACAAACAAGTAGCATAGAGGGTGAAAGTGTCTCATGAGAATCCTGTCCCGTATAAATCACTTTGTAAAGTAATTTCTTTGGCAGGTTATGATCTGCAGTGATTTAATGAAGTGGTGTGTAGCTCTCCTAGATTGTCAACAGCCAGAAATCATCCTGGGCTCCCAGTACCACATGCTGGAGCTGTTGATTTAGAGCAGACCATCTGGACTGACAGCTTGTAAACCAGTCCAAGAGAAGGAAAATGACAAGCTGAAATATTTGTAAATTGCTGGGCAATTTTGCATTTGGGCATAAAATTCCAGAGCAGGGCATGGTCTGTGGCCATCACTGCATCACAACATGGCTGGAACTCAGTAAACAGGGAGGTGTTTCCTTGCTTCCAATATGCCATTCCTAGGGCAAACCTCACACATTTTAGCAGAGGAACTGGCAGTCCCAGCAGTGTGGCACAGTCCCACACTAGGATTTCTAGGCCTGCAAACCTCTGCTGTTAGAGGGTACAAGAGATATGTGAATTCAAATCTATGTAAAAAGTCACCATGGCTTTGGGAAGAAAACCCAAAAGCAGCAGAGCTCTCAGTGCATTTCTGGCATAAGACAGCACCCCCTCAACCCTGCCCTGCCTTGCAGGCTTTTTCCTTAATTTTTGGTACAAAGGTTGATGGTTTAGGTGTATTGTGCTCTTTCAGGGTCATTCTTTTGATTCTTCTGGTCTCAGGCTAGGTGCTTGTGAGATATTTAGCAGCATTTAGGTGTCCCACTCGGGTCAGTGGTCTGCACTTTTCTGTCTCAGGCACAAGAACAGGTGTGTATTTGTTGCTTCCCACTCACCACCAATTGTTATGTAACCTAGATCCAGCAACACAAGACAACTGCTCCTCTTCCATCTTGAGTGTGCTGCAGCTGGGAGCAGTCAGGGGTGTCAAACATGATGTGAGTCATCTCTTGATTCACAGGGGGGAAACATAAGCTGGCTGATATTTCACAATAATTTGGCTTTGCCTTCCCCCTGACCTGACTGCACTTCGATGATTATTATCCAATAAGTTCTGTGTATGGCTTGAAATACAGCTGGGTTTACTTACAGCACTTCCAAAAGCTTATTTTCTGTATTTAAACAAGACTACAACTGTGTGCTTTTGCTGTAGCAGTTTTATAGGCCCATCATTTTCAAAGGAGGCTTGGAATTGTTATAATGGCAATGCAGAGTAGAGATGCAGGGAGGACAACACCACCTCCAGTAGAGGTGGTCTCAAAGCCCCCTAAACATGTCTGATCTGTTTGCAGAGCAAAAGCCACGCTGCATTTGAAGTTTGAATTGTGCAAAGAATTGAAAAAGCACATGGAGCTGTACCCCAAAAGAGGTTACATTCAAGCTCAGTCATCCTTCAGTCTGCAGTTGAAGTTCCTGCCCAGGTAACCTCACCACTTCAATCTTACCAGTATTTAAGACAATATCTGAAGCCTCAGCAGGTCCAAGTGTTTTCTCTCTTCATGCTGTGTAGCAGGCTGGACTCTCACTGCTGGTGTCAGTGTGGTCCTAGGCTGCCCCCACTCTCCCCCTTAAAAGCTGCCAGATGCTCTGGGAGGAAATTAACTTGGCTCAGACACCTGGGAGGAAATGCTTTCCCTGTGGTGACAGCAGCAGGGTAACAATCCTAGCAGTTGCATTCCTGGTAGGATGCTCCCATTTCTGTGGGGAAGCTCTGCTTCTCCAAGAGGGAGCTTGTCTAGGCAGGTGGCTACTTCATGGATCACTGGTTGAATAATTTCTGGCCAAGAGCTCCTGTGCTTGTTAGTGAAGGAAAGAATGCTTGGGCTGCCTGTTCATACTGCCCACCCATCTCTGGTTTTCTCCAAAATATGCATCTTTAACTTTATTTGATGTTTTGTATAACATCTTCTGTCATGCCAAAAGCCTTACCCCAGCAAGGTTCTCTTCTCCATCATGCATCTACAAACACAACTCTGATGGGAAACAAAGAATTCTAGCTCTTAAAAATTTCACCTCAAGCTCCTCTTGACCACTTTAATTTTATCTCATGGTTGCCATCCTACAGAAAATTAGCACTGTTGCACTGTTTCTTTTCAAGTATTCATTAAATTATGTAGATTTTAATTCTTCTACAGCCAAAGACTTCAGCAGCTTCTGCACTGACTGCTGCTGCAAACCTGTTTTATTCATAGACTGCCTGCATTATAGGTTAGATGAGTTAGAACTTAGGTTACAGGTTGGATAGATCCTAACCTAGGTTATAGGTTATCTAGTCCCATTGATAGATCTTCACTGATGTGCTTCAATCTCTGGATTCTGTTTCTAATCACTGATCTCAGGATTGTCACTAGGTTAATATTCTGAGAACTAAAAGTGTTCTACAGTTTTTCCAACATCTCAAATCCGATCAGATTACAACAGTAACCGTTATGATGACATTTGTCAGTTCCTAACCTTCATCTGTTGTAAGGCACTGTTACAGTTACTGAGTGGATAGAAGCATAGCTTGGATTTATGGCTTAAATCTTCCTTTGATAAATGGGGAAGCTTCAGAAAGGAGATTTGGTGAGATGAAGGCATTTCTGACACATACCAAGTAAGTATCTGGCTGCTTGAGTTTAGAGATCAGATGTAAAGACAGGGGAAATGTGTGTGTGCCAGAGGAAGAAGAGCTTGCTACAAGCTGCTGTGAAGTCCTGAGCTAGTGACACATTTCTGTAGATGCTGCCTTGCTGAGTCAATTTGATGAGCTGTATCAGTGGCAGAGCTGTGTGCAGTCACACAGAAGTGGAAAGGAGCACTCATTCAGCAGAGAGGTGGCCAAGGGCTTGGGAAGTCCTCCTGAGCTTTCTGTGCACACTGGAGGGCTTGCTCAGGTATGCCAAGGCTTATGACTCTCTGGGTGCCTGAAGGAGACCTTTTCTGTTTATTTGCAGCCAAATTCTCTCATTTGCTGATTTGCAAAATTCTCAGATACCACATCTTTCAGGGTTTGCATTGGGAACTAGTCTGATCTGATTTGGCTTTTATGCTTCTTTGTAATTGCTTTTAAACATGGAGGGACTGAAGGACTTTAGTAGCTTTTCCCCAAGGCATCACAGCTAATTTAGAGCCCATGGCTGTGTCCAGGCAGTTAAAATTATTTTTTTCCCTCTGGATTATTTTTTAATAGCTTAATTTCTTTTGCTATTCAAATGTCCTGTGACAAAGTGAAAGCTGATACTTTATTCCTGTCTTGTCTTTACCCCTAGTTCCTATCTTTAAACAAGTTCACAGTACCTTTGAAGATCACCTGCTGAAGTCAGACTTGCAAAATTACAGCCCCCAAGGTTTCAGATCACCATGGTGACTGAGTGGGGACTGCATGCATTAACTGTTCACTAACTATTCCTTAACAGTGGAGGAGAAATGTTCACAATGTTCATGTAATTCCAGTAGTAGGAGGAGGAGCATACTAGCACTGTGGAGACTTAAGAACAGGAAGCCATTCACTGTGATGCTGTAAGACACTATAAATAGAGCAGCAGAGCTAAAACTGGTGGAGCTTTTGTCTTGGCTTGAAGCTCTGAAATTAAGCTTATGATAGCAAGATGGTTCAGCTACAGAAGAGCCACATATTTCTTATAAATGACTATCTGGTGTCTAACCAGACACTTGGTCTGCAGGTTTGTTTCAGTTCTGTCTTAAATCAGGACAGTTTTGTCTCTGTGCTTTGTCATCCGTTTGGTTCTGCCTCAAACTGCCTGATAATGAACTAACTCTGGTGTCAGAAGGAAACATTGTCTGGGTTGGGTTGGTTATGTGCTGTGGTTGCAGCAGGTTTATACTCTGAAGTCAATTGTTCAGTATTTTAAATGACTGGATGGCATTTAAAAAAAAATAGGATGAATGGATGCAGACCTCTGGGGATTACTTCCTTAAACTCCAACGTCTAAAATCTATCCCTGAATAATCCAACTTTTAAACCTTAAGTAAGAATTTTGCTGGGGTTGGGGGGGCTGGGTTGATTGTTGTTCAGAAATATATCCCTCAGAAGTTTCTTATTCCCCTTAACTAGAAAACAGTCAAAATATTTTTCTGAGACAGAGTGAACTTTTTGATCTCTAGGCACTCTCTTCCGGAAGATGCAGGGAACTATTTTAATGAAGACACAAGAGTTCTGGAAGTTCCTGTGACAATACTGCTGATGGATAAGGTTAGAGATTGTGTGCTGCTGGTTAACAGACTGAAAAGAGCTGTCAATTATTTTAGTGAATGTTCACTTAATGATCCCTCATCTCAGGTCATTACTAGTAGACGTGTTGTGATACCAGCAAAAGATGCTTAGTGATAACACAGACTGTTTATGCTACAGAAAGTTAAATCCTTTTTAGTTGGTACTCATCTGTATTTAAATATCTCATTGTCAAGGAACAACTTTTCCTGAACTTTATCTTTTTGGGATGACATTTCACTGAAATCCTGGCCTTGCAGTGTGACAGATGGAAGTTTTTGTCTTGTGCTCTTGTGTTTGTTGCAGGCTAAAAAACTGAATTTTACTGTACATGCAATTGTTACCTCTTCTGATTTGGAAATCAGTCCAGCACAGATCAATTTTGGGTGCTGCACAATCTATGAGGCTGTGCAGGCAAACATCAAGTTAACAAACAAATCCCTCTTGCCCCAAGAGTTCGGCTTCATGGGACTTCCGGAGGTATGCAGTTGTCCTTCACACACCTCTTGTAATCTGACTGCCTTTAAGTTGACATGGAAGCTGAATTCATCACAGGAGCTGCCAATTTCCTGTGGGTTAGGCCTGCTGAATTATTTTTTTTGGGGGAAAAAGTTTATGTTCAGCTTGATAACAGCAGGATGATGGCAGTGTGAAATGGTTTGGCACATTGGGATCGGAGCTAGAGCAATCTGACGTTAGGAATTCTCCTTTTCTCTGCTGTTTTAGGGATTCAAACAAAGGAGTTAGCTAAAAAATGGCTCTCTTCAGCTTGTTAAAGCTTTTACTTCACAGCATGTGCTTCATGATTAGCTTAAAATACGATGGGGAGACATTCTTGAATCATCATCAACTCAGACACAAACCAATATCCATTTGCAGCTATTAAACTTGTCACTGTGGTATCTGTGCATCATGGAGGAATTGGCTTCTCAAAGACAGAAGGAACTGCTGAGATTTTGATCCCATTTCAGTTCAGTGTAAATAAACATTCCTAGAGAAAGGTAATTGCCATAGATGGTAAGAAGCTGGGGAAGAGATTCTGCTGAGCTCAGAGTTAATGGATTTAATGCCTTTCAGGTTACTTTGAGGTTAGAAAGCTGCACATCAGTCAGACACTAGCCACCAATTCATCTGGAAGCTTCTCACTAGAAGGTTTCTGCTTTCCTGACATTTGTATGTCCAATAACAATTTTCTTACCTTGCCAGTGAAGCTTATCTTAATTTATTGCTAATTTAAGTAACAATTGCTAAATAACAGCAATGTCTTATCCTGCCATTTTCAAGTTCGTAGAAGTTCAGCCCAATGATGGATTTGGAGTTGTTCTTCCCCTTGAAAGCCTGGTGCTGGACATAATCTTTAAAGCTGACAAGGCAAAGAAGTACAGCTTTGAACTCACCTGCAGATCAGAGTTCAATAGGTATGGTAAGAAACTGCTTGAGTGATCTAGATGTCTAAATCACTCTGGATTTCCACTGCTAAGCTAGATCAGAAGTGAAATCCCTCCCAGCTTTGCAGAGCTAAAGCTAGGATCAAAATGTGAGGCAGGCAGGAATTCTCCAGCTGACAGGAGTTGCTCAATGCCTGTTAGTCTCATCCTCCATTTCCATGGCTGTCTTTACTGAGATGACTTTTCCTATCTCACCTGAAATTTATCTTTGTCACATATACAAGCTGCAGGCTTGGCCCAGGTTGCTGTAACTTGCAGTGTTCCAATTGCTTTTTCAGCAGAATTACTGAAGGATATTTTTCTTTTTTTGGTAAAAATGCATCCTACATGAAGCTAATCCTGCTCAAATCATGATGGCATAAACTTTGATTTGACTGGATGTGTTTCCAGAAGTGCACAGAAGAATTCAAGCAGGGACTCTAGCCAATTGTGCATTAAAAATAGATAGTATTATTGTTCATCTTTAGGCAAAATTCCCATTGCAAGCTTGAAATTCTGCTTAAATAGGGACTACAGGATTAGTTCCCTATTTTCCGGGCTGATTAGGAGACTATTTTATGCTGAGACAATTTATCCTGTGTTTATTTTTAGACAATTCAAGCTGTCATGCAGAGCAGTTGGAGTCCACCCACCTCTTGAATTGTCTCATTCCTTGGTTCAGTTTGCTGCAACAGCTTTAAATGATGTGTCTACAGCAACCCTCTATGTGATCAATTCCCATCAGAGTGGCAAACACTTGACTCATGCTGTCCCAGGAACTGGCAGTGGGGAAGCTGCCCCTGCTGGACCTGCATCCTTTGAGTTCTGCATGCCAGAAGACTGCCCAGTGACCATTACACCTTCTGTTGGGACTGTGTTGCCTGGGAAGGTAGAGTCCTGCCAGATCTTTTAATAATCTACACTCCACAAATACTGTTGTGTGTAAATGAAGCTCCACATACAAATCGTAATTGAAGTAGCTGGAATAGTTTGTATTGTTTGAAATAATGCTTTACACCAGACATGAGGGACTGACCCATCACATCTGGGAGCTTTCACCTTCAATGTTCTTTCCCCAGTGTTGTCCTTCTGATAGATTTGAAGACTTAAGTATCCAAAATATCAGTCATGTAGAATCTGCCCACAGGAGTACAGTGGCCTTCCAAAAAGCCTCAAGTGACCTTCTCCTTAAGATCATCTAATTCACTTGCTTAAAAACCCTACTTGTTCAATTTTTGCTGTAGTGTGTGTGTTCCTATTGAGCTTTGTAGGTGTAACACATGTAGGAGGGCTGAATTTTGCCTGTCCTTCTTGCATGTGCTCTCACACTCCCAGAAAAGCTTGATTCAAGTGTCCTTCAGACCAACACTGTCAGATCAGCTAATCAGAGAAGAGGCAGTTCGGAGGCGTCACGAAGCAGCTGCGACAGGGGCAGAAATACAAGTAAGGAATGCTAAGAACTGGCACGTGCTGCTGGTCTCTTCCTTCAGATATTTGTTTCTCTGGGTGGCATTTTTACCATAAAATTGCTTGCATATTAATGAAGCCCAAACTCGGGACCCAGTGCCTATAGAGGACAAGAAAATGACTGTTCTGTTGCCCTTAATGTGTTGGTTTTCATTGAGCAATCATTTCCATCTGATGCTGACCATTCCAGAAGGATTCCTTAAAGGATTTTTTTGCAAATGCTAACTGCAAGTACTCTTAAACCCCCAAGTTTTTACATATCTTGTGGATTTGCAGCATGCTTGGGTTCTGTATGCAGTGCTGGGGGGCAGTTAATTTATGGGAGCACCTACATGTGTCTTTAATTATGAGATCACAGAATCATAGAATCAACAAGGTTGGAAAAGACCTCAGAGATCATGAAGTCCAACCTATCACCTAGCACTTCATGACTAACTAAGCCATGGCTTCAAGTGCCACATCCAATCCTTTTTTGAACACCTCCAGGGACGGTGACACTACCACCTCCCTGGGCAGCACATTCCAATGGCAGATCACTCTGTCAAGAACTTTCTCCTCACTCGAGCCTAAACTTCCCCTGGTGCAGCTTGAGACTGTGTCCTCTTGCTCTGGTGCTGGTTGCCTGGGAAAAGAGACCAACCCCCACCTGGCTACAACCTCCCTTCAGGCAGTTGTAGAGAGCAATGAGGTCACCCCTGAGCCTCTTCTTCCCAGGCTGAACACCCCCAGCTCCCTCAGCCTCTCCTTACAGGGCTGTGCTCCAGACCCCTCCCCAGCCTCGTTGCCCTCCTCTGGACATGTTCAAGTCTCTCAATGTCCTTCTTAAATTGAGAAGCCCAGAACTGGACACAGCACTCAAGGTGTGGGCTAACCAGAGCTGGGTACAGGGGCAGAATGACTTCCCTGCTCCTGCTGGCTGCACTGTTTCTGATGAAGGATAGGATGCCATTGGCCTCCTTGGCCACCTGGGCACACTGCTGGCTTATGTTCAGCTCCTATCACCCAGCACCCCCAGGTCCCTTTCTGCCTGGCTGCTCTCCAGCCACTCCGACCCCAGCCTGTAGCACTGCATGGGGTTGCTGTGGCTGAAGTGAAGACCCTGGCACTGGGACTTGTTAAATGCCATCCTGTTGGACTCCACCCATCTGTCCAGCCTGACAAGGTCCCTCTGGAGAGCCCTCCTACCCTCTAACAGATCAACACCTGCTCCCAATTTGGTGTCATCTGCAAACTTAGTAATGGTAGACTCACCTTGGTGACCATTGTTGATCACCAGATCAATAGGTCCAAACCCCATGAAGAGACTGTTTTTGACTCATTAGCTCCAAGAGGGGAACTCTTTCTTTTAAAATGGGATAAAATACTTCTATTTCAACTTAATTTTGCATTATTAGAAAGGTATGGAATAATGACTCTGTGGTGTGCTACTGCAGTCCTGCTGCTGTTACCTTGTTTCATGTACTCTGTCACCTCTCAGGTTCAGTGTCCTTGGGCCAGGGCATTTGTAAACTGATACCTTGATGGGACTAGCAGTGATCACCCTCTGTGTAATGTTTTCCTCTGTATCTGCAGGAAAAGAAGGAAGGGGGAAAGAGAGAGGGAAAGAAGTTAAGTGTTTTCATCTCCAGACAGCAGTCATCTCAACAGCTCCTAGAGGCTAGAAGCAGTAACCACCTGGCTTCTCTACATAGTTCTGAACAACTAAAATCCCAAGAGTTAACGCCAGAGTAAGTCAGCAAAAGTCTCCTGTGCTCCACAGACAGTGTTCTGAGTGGTTTCATCAATCTGCTAAGCCCTATAGGTAGGCAGGAAAGCAAACTGTAGAAAAGAAATAGCTGGAGCTATGTTGCAAAGGCTGTTTCCAAAATTAGCCCTGCTTTTAAGCCACACAGCTGTACCCTCTCATGGTAGGCAAAGAATCCCTTTATGCATCAGAGGGATTGGAGACTTCAAAGAATCTCTCAAAGCCTGAGATGTGGCTGTATGGGGAAATTTGGCTGAGCCACAGGGCTATTATTGATAGGGCAACTAGAAAGCTGAAATCAGTTACCAAAAGAAACTACAACTAGCCCTTCTCTGAATATGCTGGACAGGTTCAGCCCAGATGGAAGCAGTCTGGTGGGCCATATCCATGGGTTTGGGTTCATGTAGTCTTTCGGAGGGCTTACATAGTCCATGATGGTCATCTTCAGTCCTGGGAATGTAAGGAGGCTGTAAAATGCACTTTGTAAATAGTCCTCTTCCAACAGGTGTCCCTCAGTGAGAATCAACACCAATAGCATGTGCTGTCCAGAGACTGGGATACTTGAAGTCCCTTCTTTAATACACAATTCAACTCTTGAGAGCCACGCTTCTGTGGCTCTAACCTGAGGAACTGAGAGTTGTTAGGAAGGAAAACATACTTCATCAGCAGGCATTTGGCTGTATGGGATGTTGTCTATTTCTGACTAATATCCCCTGTTTATTGCAATCCATTAATTACCATTTAAAAATATTTTTAGTACAGGTCATAAAATAACATGAGGTTGCAAACATCAATTCTATGAATTACTGCTTGGCATGGGGCATTACAGAAATGGGTGTTTACAGCTCATGAAATGATGTGGAAGAGCTGGGAGCCACTGGAACAATTCATGTATTCACCATAAGGAAATGCTACTGAGGATGTGTAACCTCTGTTATCTGTCTTCTAAATGCTGGGTCCATTGTTGTGCCTTAGTCACTTCATTTTGAATGTCTGACTATGAAACAGTAAACACCAAGAGCTCAGTAAATATCTGATTTGTTTTCTTGCTCTTTTGCTTACTAAGATGATTTTTTTCTCCCTGATTTTCTAGTTCTGATGCTTACATGGCAGCCCAGGCTCTCCTGATGAGGGATTTCTGTGGGAGGTTTGAGAAGTATATCATACCATGCTTTGTGGCAAGTGGATGTATTGATGAAAAGAGAGGCTCTGAGAAGCTACAATGCAGGTACTTAGAATCAGACATCTTCAGTCCATGATGGTTCAGAAATTTGAAGGGGAGATGAGCATGGGCATTTTCTTTATTTGGGGAGGAAATCTGTTTTCTGATCTCAATTACTACTTAGGTCTGTGGTAGAAACTCATACTTACAACCTACTGCTTGGTAGGTTCTTCAGACACAAGAAAAACAACAGCCAAAAAGAATAATAGTGTGAAAAATTCGAAGCCAGATGTGGTTCATCTTTCTGCTTAGGCACACAGAGAATACTCAGCCAGGCAAAATGAGGTAGTATTTGTAATGCCATGGGTGGTATCTTGTGATGTGTGCAGAATAAGAACAGGTTTCTGACAACAGATTTTATTTCTGCCTGATCCAAGAGCAAATACCCTCTCACTGTCTCTCTAGCCCTCACAACACTTTGTACTTGGAGTTGCACTGCCCAGCTGTAGCACCATCTCTTGTGGTCACTTCAGAGAACAGGAAGAACACCATTGATTTTGGGGATGTTGCAGTAGGTATGAAAGTTGAATTCAAGTTTTGACTTTTTTCTGTCTGAGGTTAATCTCTTCTGAGCATGGTTTTGCATTTTCTTTCACAAGTCGATACAGAAATTAGCCCTTTAGTAGGTTCTTCAGTGGAAAACTGGGAGCCTGTCTGGCCAGTTGAGGCATGTACCGAAGCCCTAACCATGGAATTAGAAGCTCCACAAGTGACTGTCCAAATTAGGAAGTATTTGTTGAGCTTTGACCAGTGTGTTAGCTTTAGGAACAAGATGAAGGTCTCTTCCAGGTAGCAGCACAAAGAAGGAGGACTGGTGCTGCATGGGTGAGTAACATCACTTTTGGATATGTTTTGATTCCTGTCAGGCCAAGTCATGATGAAGCAAATTCCAATAGCAAATATCTCCCTGGAGAAGCTGGAAGTATCCTTGTTTGGAACATGCACATTAACCTGCCCTTCAGCTCTGGGTTCATTTGGCTGGGTGTCTGTAGGAGCAACTGTTTGACACTACGGGTAGGAGGTGACGGTTTTCAGACTTAATACACAACTTTCAGAGTCAGGCAGGAGGTGATGTGAAGAATGTATTGTATGAGCCTAAGGGACATCCTGGAAAGCTAATTCCATTCCACCCTTTTAGCTGGAAAGAGCCAAACCTGAGAAGCACTTAAGTACTTTGGAAAGAGTATAAGGGACTGATGACAAAAGGAAATTCTTTACAGTGAGAGTGCTGAGACACTGGAAGAGGTTGCCCAGGGATGTTACGGATTCCCTCCTCCCTGAAGGTGATCAAGGCCAGGTCTTTGGCCTTTGGCAGCCTGAACTAGTGGGAAGTGTCCCTGCCCATGGAAGGGGGGGTTGGAACCAGGTGATCTTCTAAGTCAATTCCAACCCAAACCATTCTGTGATTGTGTCCCAGGTCTTAGGGTGTTAATGATCCGTTCCAGGCAAAATGTGAAAACGGAGTTAGATGGAGAGTGTATCAACTGAAAAAGGATCTTGCAGCTATTTGAAAATAAAACTGGATTAGTTGTTTTGTCTGTTACTGAGCTCAGAATAAGCTTCTAGATGGTTAGTTTGTATTTCTTTGGTCCAAACAACACTTTGAATCTGTTCTTTTTCTCCACCCTTTGTTCATATATATTTTTTTCCTTAAGTTGCACTATTTTAGCTCAGGTTCTCAGTACTGAATCCCAGTGGTCCCTTCTTGTTGGTCAGACCAGTTGGAATGCTTGAGCCAGGTGAAAATAAATCGCTTGTCATCTCTTTCTGTCCAGATGAGAACAAACGGGTGAGTAAGATACAACAGCAGTGGGGCAGAAGAGGAGGGACAGGCTGTGTAACATACTCACACTGTTGCCCAGGATGAGGCTGTGCAAGAGTGAGAAACTCCTTCGTGTGCATAGCCTTCCCAGCATTTGGATCTTTGTGCACTAAATCCAGAAGTTCTGTAGTCATGGCCCATATGTGGGAGGAGGGCAGCTGAGGGGAGGGGTGAGGAGTGGTTTCTTTCAGCAAACCAGGCTAACACTGACACCCTTCTGGCAGTGCTTTGACACACTGGACATCCAGACAGCAAAAAACAATCTGACCCTAAGGATCACTGGCCACGGGGTGCTGCCATCAACTGTTTGCTCCGTGGAAGGAGTCCTCAACTTGGGATATGTCCTAGCTGGGCAGAAGGTGACTTCCACATTCAAGGTAAATCTCTCCATACCGAACTGGAAAGCACTCCAGCAGGTTTTGTAAGGGGGAAGAAGAGTTCAGTAGTTCCTAGTTTGGCTGAGGAGCCAAGTGGATGAAAGAACGTGGGTTTAGAAGCAGGTCAGGCAGGGTAGCTTGGTGCTGTTTCAGTCCAAAGGTGACTCTTAAAAGAGCCTGGTCCCTGTTGCTGTGGCCAGGGATGGACATTATGGATGGCAATATGTGCTTTCAGTGGCACCTGGGTACACAGTAGTGCAGCAAAAAAAATTCAGCCAGATGAGAAACTACAGGCCTTAGAGGCTTGAGAATCCATTTCCTTAATGAAAATGCTGTTGGGTGAATTCCTGTTGCCAGGTCCAGAACACTTCCATGATGACCCTGCAATACTCCATGCAACTAGATTCACTTTCACCAACAAGAGACAGAGATCAACAGAAGCTCCCAGCCTTTCTTACTTCCTCTTTGCAAAGAACAGAGTCTGTTGGTAAGTTTAGTTTTCTTTTCCCTCTTTCTTTTGTTAAAGACTCATGAGTCTAAAGGAGCATTACTTTGCCCTGTTGCATCTACAGAACTATCAAACCCTGGAGCATCACAGCACTGAAATTAAAGATATAATTTTGTTTCCTCAGTAGGAGCTGACTTTTCATTCAGTATGGGGAGCTGTACATTTGTACAGCCTGAGCAAGTATCTGCAAATAAAGAGATAGTAATGTTTCAATCTAAACCCACACAGTCACTGCCTATTAAAGATGGTGTCTAGGGCTGTCCATCTCTGTACAAACGTCCTGGAATATAGGAAGGGTTTGGTGATGATGCCTCAGTTCCTCTAGAGATGAATCCATGGAACTGGAAGATGGATTTATCTGGTATTTGTGACATCCTGTGTTTTCCTGCAAAACCATCCCTCAGGTCTTTCTTTGCTGGTCCAACACAAGTTAAATGGGTTTAGAATAAATGAATATATGAAGACCTGTCCTCTTTCTTATTTGTATCTTGTTTTTATTTGCCAGGCACACAGAACTATAATGGCCTAAGTGTGTTCAGCATCTTTCCAGCAGAAGGAGAACTTGCTGCTAGGCAGAGTCAGGATTTTGTTGTCACTTTCAGCCCTGATCATGAAAGTCTGTACTACTCTGACCTCCTCAAGGTTGTGCTCTTTGGCAAGGTGAGACCATCAAGATACCTGGATTGTGAAAGTCTAAACGTGACCTACAGTGATTTTACTTAGCAGGGGCTTAGCAGGTCATGTTAGCTAGTGGACAGCCTTTGTAGGCAGAACTATTATGGTTATTGGATGAACTGATGTAGGTAGGAGATAACAGGTCTGAGGCTGAATGACCTTTTTTTGGGTTTTAAACATTTAATTCCTAATTCCTAACAATCATGATTTGGGATTCAGTTCTCTTTTCTGCCCAGCTGCCCACCTTGCCTAACTGGGAGGTGATGGGAGCTAGAGTGGTGCCACACTGCTGAGCACAGCCCCAAGTGGGTTCTCTGCAAGGAGCCTTTGATGGCAGGAGAGTGGAGTGGCACCTGCACAGCACAGGCTGCAGGTGCACTGAGGAGCAGGAAGCTGCTTCCGCAGTCGCTCAGTGTGAGGAAGGAGGTTTCCATCTGCAGAGCAGCAGTGG
Source organism: Indicator indicator (assembly GCF_027791375.1). NCBI lineage: Eukaryota > Metazoa > Chordata > Aves > Piciformes > Indicatoridae > Indicator > Indicator indicator. The sequence continues at coordinate 2,033,277 of NC_072041.1, forward strand.
AGCTGAGATGGAGCCCAGGTCAGGATGTACAGGCTGGCAGCACAGCAGGTGCTCTGTCCCCTGTTCCAAGAGACTGACCAAAACTTAATGAAGAGTGCCAGCTAATGCCTGTTAACAGGCACTGCAGACAGAGCAGTGCCAACTAATGCCCATCAGCAGACACTGCAGACGGAGCACCCACGTGCTGTTCCTCTCCCTGCAAGGTTTCTATCCCCAGATTCTCTTTGGAATTGCAGGTCAGATTGCAATCAGGATAAGCAGAAGGTGAAAGGAGTCTGGTCCTGGCTGCAAACTTTAGCCAGCTTTGGAGGCAAATGGGTTTTGCCTCTTATAGTGGCTTTAGTGTAAATATTTTGTCCAGTCCCCTGCTGAGGCACATTGCCTAGGAATGAAAGGTTGCTCAAAAGAGAAGCACCTGAGCAGGCAAGACAGGGGCAGATGCAGGATTCCTGCACTGAAGTACAGAGCAGATGATGTAATAATTTCTAAGCAGCTGCTGCTGTTGTCAGTTCCATCAGTACTTAAGCCATAACCTACATTTGAAGCATTCTTTTCTCACAAAGAAAGTGGCCCATGAGATCCAGCTAAAGGGTGCAGCAAGAGATCATCTGATGTTTGTGGAAGGGGGAGTCCCTCTGGATGTGCCTGTGGAGTCCTTGGCTGTAACATTCCCTGCATCATTGCAGGAAGCACCAAAAGAAGGTAATGTGCCACCTCACAGACACGGAGTGGTGAGATGTGAGAGTGTTCCTCATCTTTTAAACCTAAGTAAATTCCAGGTAACTTTTCCAGAACCAGGACAGTTAAACATTAAGGTATAGCCTGTATTCATAACAAAAAACACAGGGAGCTTTCTTTCAGGGAAACATTTTTATCTTCATTTTAGTACAGTTACATCCTAATGATGATGATCTGTCTTTTTCATTTAGCTTGCAATAACTGATTCTCATTTAATATTGCCAAGTATTAAGATGGCTTTGCTTTCTGCTACTTCTGATATTAAATGTTTATGTAACTATTTCATACATAATAACTTCTGGGCTGTCCTGATTGTACTGTCACAGAACAGACACACTTTCAGAGAGCTGAATTTATCCTTCTTTAACTCCTCTGTACAGGACCTGTCCCCTTCAGGGACAGTGTATAAGCAACTCCTAGCTCCTGAGCTATAAAGTCAAGCACATGCCTTCCACGATAGGAATATAATGTACTGAATGTCATTAATGCTTATTCCAAACGGAGAGTGGCTCAGTTTTGACTGTCTCAGAGTTTGCTTGATTCATGTTTGTTTAGAGCTCCAAAAACCAGTGAAGTCCATTCTCCTGATTCTGGAGTACACTGAGGGAGAGAGTTCTCCAGTGCCAGCAGTGACAGAACTGAAAGTTGGAGCTATACAGACAGCATCTAAGAAGGTGAAGCAAATCAAAAGTGCAGTTTTGTGTCAGATGAATGAGAATGTAAAAATGGCCACTAGTTCTTTCTGTCAAAAATTGTCTGTAAAACTAGCAATTCAGTTCTCAGGGTTTCTGATAAATTCCACATCAGTGTTGGAAAAGAAAAGATTCTTTTCGAGGGGTGATCTGAGGAGTTAGTATTATCATCTGAAGTCAGCAGCAAAATGAATTTGGCATTTTATTTCCCTAATTCTGGAACACAGAACCCAGTGACAGGCCTGATGCTGTTATTTGAGTGGATTTTATGACAGCATAACAGTGAACAAGATGGATACATGCAGTTCCCTAGGGCAGAAGCCCTTTGGCAAGCTGTGGGCCCACATATAGCATCTGGGCAATGCATTGTGTCGGAGGGAGCAGAACTGGCTGTGCTGAGTGAGGGTGTGCTGTGTGTCTGCAGAACGTGGAGTTCAGCCTGGACAACCTGCCGCTGCTGCAGCAGAAGGGCTTCGCTGTGGACGCTGCGAGGGGAACGGTCGAGGCCGGGCGAGTGAAGCGCGTCGGTGTCTCTTGGTTGCCACCTGCTGACTTCAGTGTGAGTGACAGTCCCCACAGCACGGTGCTGCCACTGGAGGGGTGGGGGCAGCTGTGTTCACCCACTTAGAGGAGCAATTCAGAAGCTGTTCTGGAACGTGTCTGCAGTAAGGGTTGCTCTGGTAGATGAGAGTTACAGAGAACAGGTAGCTCCCAAAGGGGAACAGGCTGGTGTGACACTGATGAGACAATAGAAGCCAGGAACAATGTGTGACTAGGAGGCTTGCTGCCTCTCCAGGAGCTTGAACTCAGGTATCTGTGTGATGAAAAGAACAAGTGTTAGCCCCTCACATCTTAACAGAACTCAAAATAAGTTATTCTCCAGGTCACTGCATTCTGTGGCACCAAGGAGCCAGGCTGCTGCTGCTGTGAACTGAGAGTCAGCTCTGAGCACACCCAGTTGAGCTTTCACATGGCCCCTGTGCAAGCAAACCTGCAGATACAGGACAGAGCTTACATGGGTCACTGCTCAGGGCTCACCTTCCTTGTGGCTGTGGGCTGCCTTGCCTTTGGTACATTCCTAGACATCAGTGGGGCCTTTCTCACCTTCTGCTTTCTGAAGCCTGTTTCCCTGACTGCTTCTGTCTTCCTGCATTGCAGAACTTAGCTATGAGGTCCAGACATCTCCATGGGGCTGTGATTGCCCTGCCTGATTCATCTCCTTGGGCATTCATGGAAACTCAAAGAATGCACTTCCCTGCTTTTTGTTGTGAGCTGTGTGTGGGATGGCAGAATGAGTAGCTTGTTCCAAAATTAAAAGATTGCTGCTCTCATGTGCAGAGAGCAGGCAGCAGAGTTCCCAGCATGATGTGTGAGGTTGACATTGTGCCTCTGGTAACCACTGGTTGTTACACAAGATTTAACACTAACTGATGGCGAACAGGATCCGTTTCCTTCCCAGCCCTCGCTGCAGCACGCTCTGCTGCTGCTGTGCCCAGTTGTCATGGCTGTAATGTGGTGCTGCTATCTGTAGCTCTCTGGAGATAGAAGGCTTAGTCATTGCTGCTTTACTTCCTGCAGCAGGAGCATTGTGTGGAAATAGCAAAGAGCCAGCAGAGTGGGAAGAGGTAACCTACAGCTCTGAGGGGTACCTCGTGCAGCTCAGAGGGTGGAGCTTGATCAACCTATCTGTTCTGTGTACAGAGAGATAGGTTCGGTTTGTGTGTGTTTTTTTGGTAGGCTGATGACCCTCTGCTAGTGCCAGCCCTCCTGACAGTAAAAGGTGACATCAAGGAGTCTTACCAAATACTCTTCATGGCAAAAGTTGTGCCTGCACATGCTCCTGCCACCTGAGGGGAGCAAGCCAAGTGGAAAGGAAGATGGAGGCTTCATCACTGGGATGTCACTGGATCTTGGTTGGAACATGGAGAGACTTGGAAATTGATGCAGATACATGAGGGGAGCAAGGAGGTGGGAAGGAGGGTGCCATGTAAGATTTCTTTTCCCTACGAAATGCTGTCTAAATGCTGATTTTACAAGTTTCATTTTCAAGCTGATTGTCACAACCTTGTGGTAGAAGGATCAATGATGGGCCCAAATGGATACCTCTGCTGTTAATGACAGAGATGAGCATTCCCTCAAGGGGAGTATCCTTCTTTACATATATGTGGATAAGTGCCCAACAACATGTTTTTTTCCAGTTTCAGCTGCATTCTACTGCATTTGGAAAATCTGTAGCTTTTCCCCTCCTAAGAGTGCAATAAAGCAGCTTATCCAAGTCTCCTCCAGATCATTTGGGCAGTCCTTATTACAATACACTGTGACATGTCTTTGCTGTCAGACAGGCAAGGAGGAAGCAGTGACTGAAATGCTGGATACTATTAGACACTTGCCCTAGATCATGGCTGTCCAGGAACTTTGTGTGTCTACCTTTGCTTTCCTCTGAATTGTAAGAGGAGATTTCTGCTTGTTACTGGGAAAGCTGTAGTGCCCTGCAGGTTTAACTTCTGTCAGGAAACAGCAGCTACTTCAGAGTAAAGTCCAGACAGTCTATGCTGTGGAAAATACAGGGACCAGGCAGGTAGCAGGCATCTAGAAGTAATGATACCTTTACAATCCATACACCTTTTTCTGAATCACAGCCAGGCTGTGGTAGAATTCTCACTGCCACTGCAAGGCCATGGGCCCTGTGTAGCTCTTGAAACTGTTTCTTCAGAAGCTGCAGTAAGAAAATAGTAACAGACTGTTTGTCAATATCCCTAAGGTAATGTGTCATGCCAGTCACACTGCAGGAAAAAGCAGTAAAGCAACTGTCACAAGAGGTACTTGAGCTTCCCTCTCCCCAGAGGAAGCTTGGGCAGCTGAGGAAGAGGGGTTCCTTGTTTGTGCAGGGATGGCGTGTTTGATCCATTCAGATATGTTCTCATTTAATAATGAATCAAGTGGCTGTGAAGTTACTTAACTCTTCAGCCTAAAGCACTGCAGATGCCACAGCAATCAACAGTCAGGGCTGGGAGGGGGTGGCAGTGCTAGCCAGAGACAGTTCTGCCTCTAGAGCAGAGGCACAGCTGGGGCATGCTGCTGGAGCTGGGGACAATGAGGTTTGTGTGTTGGTTCTCCTGCAGTCCTCACAGCCCGAAAAGGGAGTTTAAATACAACTTTCTACAATGAAACTGCTGCAGGGTTGACATTACCTTGTGACAGGGTTTCAGAAAGGAAAGAAGGGCCTAGCACATGGGAGTGGGAGGTTTATTTCTGTTAATCTGGCAGCATTCGCTATGTGAGGATCCTTTGGATTTCACTTTTAGAAACTTGGAAAGTAATGGCTAAGAATAAATTAGTCTCCAGACTTGTGTAACCATATTGTGCTGAAAATAAGTTTAAAATGGTCTACCAGGAACCAACACTCCTGTCTGAGGAATCTTCCACCTCATAGAGGTCAGGTACTGTGAAAAAGCATCTGAATTATTGAAGAAGTGAAAAATTTTAAGAATACAGGTAAAGAGTGTGATAATGTTGAAACAACAGAGGCTGGTTCCAGGAATAAGGAGGTGGCTTAGTAAGCTGAAAGATTTATGTGCAAGCATCAGCTGGTCCAGCCAACAATGTTTGCTTGGACACAGCATTGGAAAGACTACCAGGAGCAGTGGGGGGCTCTGGGTGTGCCCCTTGGGTGCAGAAGCTGGGGGGTCAAGCACACAGCATTACACTCCTGCACTCAGTGACCCTGCTCACATGGTGCAGCTTAAGTCACTGTCTGTACCAAGCAGCTCCAAAGGTAAGCAAAGGCTACAACCTGTTTCTAACTGCACACTTTGGGCTTCATCTTCAACAGTCATCTGAATAATTTCATAGGCTTGAAGTGAGCATAAGTTGCACTGGTCACATTTTCTGATTCAAGCAAAGTGTGCATTCATTCTCTGCAGGGTGAGGGGGGAGCTGTGATAATAGAACCAGGCTGCTATTTCTGGAGTACTGAAAATAAAGCAAACTATGCTCCAGATAGAGCAGCTGCCATTCTGGAAAGCACTTAGGGAAAGCGGAGTGGGCTTTATTCTTTCATGAGACACAAGCCTGTTATTTCATCTTGGGCTTCAAAAGTAGTCATATTTGATGTCTTGGGGGCATGATGGCTGATCCTGGCAGGATTGGGTTTTCCTTTCTGACTGGAGTGGCTGTGTTCTTTTGGCACACTGAGTTCCAAGTGCCTGGCCCTTGCATGAAGCAGTACTTGAGCAGGTTGAGAGATGAGATGATGGGAAAGGGAAAAGAAATTGTCTGCTGTGGGAAAGCAGATCCTTTGTGACACCCAGCACAGGCATGTAGACCATGCTGCTTCAACTGGAACAAAACTAACTTAAAAGCAAGGCTGCAAAATGGATGTTCCACTGTCATTCAGATGAGAAAAACCACATCACCAACGGACATAAAACAGTGGGTTCCCTTCCAGAGCCCAACAACTCATCCTCTGATGTATTTGCTGCAGTTTTGGGACTTGGGTTAGCGTTGCAATGAAGTTTGCCAGTGTGGAGTAAATAGCTTTCCTTTCTAGACCTCTGACAGTTTGTCTTTCACTAAGCTGACTGAAGTGGAAAAGTCAGTGTCTAAACCCTGTGACAGTTGTGTGCTGCTTTGTCCCTGGGACTTCTTGCTTGCCTAAAGCTTCTTGCTTATGTGTGGATGTTGAGCAAGGAAGCCAAGGGTTCAATAATTGGTTTGATTTATCTGTTCATTTAGATTAACCTGGTTACTTTCACTATATATTTAATTGGCGCTGAGCCTCTTCAGAAGCTTCACTACGCAAATTTGCAGTGGTCTGAGATGCTGTAGAAAAATTAAGAGGTCTGTGTTAATACTCTTACCTAAACAATTCTTATGTATAACGTGTACAAAAATAGCCTCTTACTCTTTCTCCAGCATGGGAAACAGAAGGTTGGTTGAGGTGACTGACCACTGTGACCAGTACTGCTAATCTAGACCCACTGGGAGGAACTGGAAATAGTGGGTTTGTAGGTAACTCCTTGAGGGAGCAGCTGAGAGCCATTGTGTTCTACCTCCAGAGCTTAATGCCATGTTCATAGCTACCCCAAGCAGCTCAGCACAGCAGCTCCACCCTTTGTGCAAGTTCATCTCTTAAAGAACCAAACATCCTGCTGAGAACGGTCACTGGACACAAACTCTGATGGATCTAGTTACAAATATACATTTCTTGCTTCTGGCGCAGTCCAAGCATAAGAAAGCAGTTCACATCCAGGTGTGATCTTTAACGTCGATCTAGCTCAGTTCTAAGCAGAAAGGAAGTGAGATAAGCACTGCTGTCATGCACATCTTATTAATGCATGTTCTGCTTATGTTGTGACTGCAGCGATTGCTTCATTCTTACAAATGCAGCTTTTCCTTACTGAGCAATGGTCGCATGACCCTGAGCAGTCCTGCAGGAAAATAAATCAGTATGTCACATGCCATTACTGAGCCTGAAACACTGATTTTGAACCCTACGCAGCAGACGTGGTGACTGTCATCTGGAGAAGGGTCTGTCACATCTGGGACTTCCACCTGTTGTGCCTATGGTTGCCCCCGCGCTATTGCAGCCTACCTGTGCTTCCTGTAAAAGAAGCCCCTGGGAACCCAAATTCAAATACCGTCTCCCCCTGTTGTTTGAGAGAAAACCGCACCCCAGATCTTTGTATTTTGTCCCATTCCCATGAGTGGAGAAATTTTTATAGATGTAGCCACGCCGCCCTCTGAGGATAGCAGGGGTCTCAATAGATCTGAACAATCCCATTCTTTTAGTTAATTGGTTTTAGAAGGCGATAAGTTCTGCTTTCCTACGCCTTCACTTCCAATCTTTCATTCATCCCTAGTTTCTCGTTCTTTCATTTCTCCTTCAGAATAGCACCCCATAGGTACAGGCGCTGTTGAAAGCGAGCAACTCTGATGGTTAACTTGTAAGAGGAGCGAGGAGCAGCAGACCCAAACCGCGCCAGGGAACCTCTGACGGCCGAGTTCCCCCCGAGCTCCCGGCCCCAGCAGCCTGGGAGGGCCGGCTGACGCCAGAGGCTGTGCCGGTTCTCGGGCGGGGCCAAGGCGGGGGAACCGGGCGGCCCTGCCCGCCTTGTCCCGGGCCCCGGAGCTCCTCCCTCGGCTCCGATGTCGGCTTCGCTTCTCGGAGCCCAGCCGAGCGCTGGGACCCGGGGCTCGCCCCCGCCGGGCCGCGCCTCTCCTGCCGCCGTTGGATGCCCGCCCCGCGTCATAACGAGCCGTTATTTATTCCCTGCCTGCCCGGTACGGCGTGTGCAGACTTGCAGCTGTCCTTGAAGAGACTGCCGGCTGTGCCCACTCCGCTCCAAGGTGGGCACTGGAGGTCGCCGGGCCAGGGCCCGCACACTCGCCTTGGCAGCGCCGGGCTCTGCCAAGCAGATGCAGCAGCTGATCCAGGCGCTCCTCTGCTGGCCACCGCCTTATCTCTTTCTATTTTATTTCCCGGTCCTAGGCAGCGCTCCCGGCTTCTGAGAATAACTGCAGGAACCCTGACCAGTGAGTAATGCAAAGCTTTTAAATGTCTCTTGCCAAGCCTCTCCCCACCGTGGTGGAGGGGCACTGTCAGGTCAGAATGGTGACTTACTGACCCACATCCCTTGCTGCCGTGGGTTTTACCTCTAAGATCCTTACCAGCTTACAGATCTGATCTGGTTGGTCTTGGTCTGTAGACGAAAGTGAAAGATCTTCTCTTTCAAAATGACCCTCAAGTGTTATCTCTGAAAAGCCACTTTGCAGAGTCTCTTCTGTGGCTAAAAGCATTGTCCTGTTCCTGCAATCCAGTGCGTGCTAATCCTTACCTACAGCACTGCTGTGGCAGTTGCACCCCTGCTGTGTAACAGAATCTACTCTCCTTTTTCATGCTCAAAGTAGGTCCAAGTAAACATTTCTGGTTGTATTGGAGCTATGAAGAAGTAATTTAAAGTTAACTGAAAGAAGGAGAGAGTTCTCTTAGGCTGGCCTGTGGTATTGGCTACCTCACCTCAGTTAACTTCAAATAACTCTGATTTGTTCTTGAAGACTCTGAGTTCTCTGCTGAGCAACAGTCAAGTACCACTTTATAAAAACAATTCTAAAGCCAGCTTTTAGAGTGAGATTATTGAAATGTTTTTCAACTGGAATAATTTCATAGCTGTGAAGAACAGTCCTCTGAAACTAAATCTGCAGGGTTTTTGCTCTGTACTCTTACTGATTGCTTTCTCTTTTCCATCTCAGAAATCGTGTGAAATTTATTCCGTCTTACATTCACCATTTCACTGTAGATATTTAAATCAGTGAATCATCTGCCTTCCTTCACAGATGCCCTCAGAACATGTCTGATTGGACAGGTCTGTGGTATATCTGGTAAGTTTATTATTCTTACTAACCCAGAATGATTTGAGTATTGTTATGGACAGTAGTAAGGGATGGAAACAATCTTCTCTTGGGCAGGAGGAAGGAAAGGGTTTCTCCTCAGTTTGATGAAAGCTGCCAGTGGAACATATTACAGTTGGCAACAGAGGGCGATCAGGTGTCAGGCAGGGTACAGCATTCGTCTTGGGATAGGTCATCTTTCCTTTCCCAGTGCACTGCTGTCCACTGTAGGGCTGTTTGTCCTTCCTAAACAGAAGCTCTGCTGACCACACAGGCAGCCATGTAGCCTGGACCTGTTGGGGCTGGGCACAGTGTTGCCAGACACAGGGTTCTCAGCTTGTTTATGGGACAAGGGGCTCTTAGCTTGCAGTGTTATGTTTTCCCTCAGGACTTAAGCTGCTTGCAAAGCTGTTTACTGGCTCTTTGAACCACTGAAAAGGGGAAAATTGTGATAAGTAAAAGGGCAGCAGGCTCTTGTCAGGAATGGATTCCTCTCTTGCCTAGCACATGCATTGCATCTACCCTAATGTTATAGTTTGGGTTCTGCCAGTGTATTAACTTGGATGATAACATGCAGGGAGTTCTAAGCTTTGACTGATATTCTTTGTCTTCTTAGAAAGTGCTGATACAGACAAATGTTTAAAAAACCAGTTGCATAAAATATTTTAAGAAGGCTTCTGTAACTTGGCAGTGTTGAAATCACGACAGGTACAGGCTAGTGCTAAGATGCCTCGGTGTGGGTGGTTCCTCCCAGAACTAAACCCAGGAGGCTTGGCGTGTCCTTCACCCATTTAGAGAGAAAGAATATTCAGCTCTGGAAGTAAAATGTAAGCAGTGAAATTACATGTTCTCTTTTCTTCTCTAAGGTTAATCTTGCTGATCTTGTTCCTGCTTCTCTTCTGTGGGGTCACAGCAAGCTTCATCAAATTCTGCTACCGGAAGAAGAGGTTTTCAGTTGAGACCTTCTCGAGGCACCCTTGTGATTTGTCAGTTATTGGCATTGATAGTGACAGCACTGCCCACAGCACAGTCACCTGTAAGCATCCTCTGCCAGCCAACTCTTCAGCAGTGCTTTGCTCTTGAGTGTGTGCCTAGAACTGTGTCCCAACATCCATGTCCTGTGTCAGGTATTTCCCAGTCAGTACTGGATGGTGATGTGCAGAGACATTTTCTCTCCTGACTGCTTTCTTTTGTGGAATGTATAGATTCCATCATGGGTAATTCTATACTGAGAGCTTTTAGTATATAGTGCTTGTGTTCTGACACCACAAAAACGAGCCTAGAATTTCTTGGAAAAAGCAGAATTAGCCTTTTATATATCAGTGTTCCGTATTTATTTACATTTCTTTAATTCCTTTTCTTCACAGCATACAGCTCGTGGCAGTACCCTGTAAGTGTCCCTATTCCATCCATATTTGTGGATATGGATAAGAACACTGTGTCCCCTCCAGCTTACAGTCCTTATGAAGTGGAGTTGCCACCTTCTTATGATGAAGCTGTCCAAATGGGTAAACAGTACAATGAAGTAGCACAGACAAGCCAGAAACTCAATGACGGCCCCAGAGAGGTGACATCAGGTGGGCTGGATCCCACACAGTATTCCCCTGATGCAATCAGTAGAGGTCCAGCAGCATATGCAAACTCAGAGAATGCAGAAGATGCAGCACAAGAACGACCATATCTCTGATTCCTTTCAGATGGGGAGTAGAGGAAAGCAAAGACTGTAAGAGTTAAGGAAGATGTGAAGAGCTTGGTTTTAGAAACAGGTTATGATGGAAATATGTTTCTGCTCCTGCCCTTGTAATGATCTTTCAGTTGGAAGAACTGTGGCTGCTCTAATCTGCCTGTAAAGCTTCTGCGAGGACATGAAACAAAGTAAAAATCTGTTTAAAAGCCTGTAAAAATGGAACATGAATGCTTGTTCATCTTCTGATTAAAAAGATATATATTCCTTGTGTCAAGCATATGGCAGTAAAAAAGGTCAAGGGACTGTTGCCATCTTGGGAACACAGAGGAGGAGTCAGTACAAGCAGTAAGTTGTTATTCTGGAACAAAAACTTCCCAAACTGGAGTTGAAAGGGGAGTTCTAGCAAGTCACATTGAATAACCTCTGTAGTTTCTCTTCTTAACTGTTCAGAAAATTGCTGGAGTGCCAGTTGCTAGATACTAGCACATGCTCCATGAAGTGCAGGAGGATGGCAAGCAAAGCCAGGGAAGTGTGTGGAGAGCTCTATGTTGTGTTTCACATCTCAAGACAAAGAATGAGACAGGAGAAAAGAGACTTTTTGTTGGTGGTGCTGATGAGACCTGATGGGATTGTTTCTGAGGTCCTTTAAGCCTTTAAACTTCTATTTGCAAGATGAGCTGGCTTGTGGGTGGGATGCTTTTACTACTTGTTTCTTTTGGTCAAAGTAGAAATTCAAACTCAAAGAGATACTTTGAGTATTACTCGTGTGCTTTGAGTATTTCAAAGATGCCTTTATACTTTATCTGCTCAGGTGTCAGGATTTCAGACAGTACAGAAGACAAAAAATCAAAGATTCCTGACAGCTTCCTCCAATTCAGTACGGTGATGAGCTCAGTAACGTTCAGAGTGATACAAAGCATGCTCTGGCTGTGCCATATAGAATAAGATAAATACAAAATACCATAGTACAGGCTGGGCAACAGGCCAGAGAAATTAGTCTTTAGGGATTACTCCTGAGAGCAAGGATAACTGCTGTGCATCATTGTAAAACTGGGAGCTTGAAGGTGATTCCAGCAGTCTAAGCCTAGACAAAAATATGGGCAATGAGAGGCCTGTTTTAAATGACAGCCCTTTCCCTTTATTGATCCTCCCATAATCAGTGTGAATTCTGTCCATTCCCCAGTTGTGATTTTCATTGAATCCACTTCAGTAAGGTAGCTGACTTGGCTGCCTCTAAGAACATGAGCAGTCTCCAGCATGGTTCATTGCTGTGGGATTATCTCTGGGATAGGAGCAGGCAGAAAGCACAAGCACTAGGTGTTGATAATGGCTGTAACAGTGTGGAGTGGGGGGTCAGAGTTACGTTGACTGACCTGCTAATAGGAACATGACCGATGGTCTCCATTTCTGCTGCAGTTGCTTTGGTAGCTGTGAAAAAGGCTACCTTCTGCAAATATGTAGGTGTTTGTCATTAACAAGCACTAGAAGTGGTGGACACTAAATCTTGCAGGGCTTTTAGGACTATTCTGTGATAGCTGTTTCTTGCAAGAACTACCCTGGAAATGTGCACTGATGATTCTCTGCCAGCCAGCAGGGCTGGGACTGGAATCTGCTACACGTTCATGGTGTGTGAGCTGTTGACGAGTCCAGCTCCCCAGAGGAGTGTTGGTTCTATATTTAACTTGTCTATAGCTTACTACAAGGGCTGCAGGGAAAGGCTGGTTTAACACATGTGCTTCTCTTCTGTCTCTTCCCTGTCACTCTTAATTATGCTTCTCTTGTTTTATTCCCTCCTCTGCCTGCTTTTTCTGTGTCAAGATGGAGATTAGGCATAACCCTGTGTAACTCCATGGATGTCTCTACCTGCAGGAGCATTATCTGCCCAGTCCTGGATGTTTCTAAGCCACAAATCCAGCAGATATATTTTTATTTCTTGGGATTTCCCTCAGCATAGTACTCAAAAACAAATCCTGTGCCTTTCCAAAGAAGACATATCCGTTCGAGGGAAATGGCTGAGTGCTCACTCACTTAACAGGAACAGGAATAGAAACCCAGACAAATGAAAAAATAGTGACACAAGAGGGCAGTCCTTCACTTTTCAGCATATTGCATTGTTATCAGCGCTGGCAACAGCTTTGTGGAGCCGAGCCCTGCTCGGGTTTGCTTAGCTCTTCAGAGATTGCTCTGCAGAGCAAGGACTGAGCTTGCTTGAGGAGGATGAAGGAATAATTACAATTATTTGACTTCCCTTCCTGCTTCTGCTTGCACAGTGCTTCTGTCTTGTGAGCTGTCAGCAGTACCTGCCAGACTACAGACTGCAAGGAGACCTGTTTCCATTTGCTTATGGTGGAGGATAGTCTAGTTGCAAAACCCCAATAAAACCCCCAAATGCCCTCAAACCTTGCATCATTTTATAACTTCCATTGTGCTTTTAAACAGGCAGTATTTGGATTCACACTCTACTATGAGACCATATTTAAGAAATGTACCTTTCAGACATTCAGGTTCATATAAAACTTTACACAATCTACATGTGCTTTAGGAGCAGGGTTTCCCTTCAAGAAATGTCTTTACCTCTCCCAGGGGGTCTTGCTTCAGTTCTCCAGTCCAGGGATGGGAGATTCTCCCCAGGAAGCCCTTGGTGCCAGCTGGACGTGCTGCTATCCCAAGAACCATCGAGGTTCAGCAGCAGGGTCCCCTCTGGGTTGCTGAAACCTGACACCAGCATCAGAAAACTTCTTAGACAAGGAGTGGCATTTCCATTTATTTACCACTAAACAGGCACCCTTGCAGGATTGCTCCCAAAAGTGCAAGGGGGAACACAAAGTGCAGTTTTTGCAGTTATTTATACAGGAGCTGTCACAGAGGCACCCCTACCTAATGCAGTTGTTCCTTCTCCTATTACATATTCATGGAGTAGGACTCAGAAGCATGTGGACACCTGTGCCCATGCAGACAGCCTAGGGCCCCTCTCATAAGACCACTCTCACACAGCTGAGACCATAACTCTCTTTCTTATCTGTGTTTAACTTAGACACTAATGAAAGAAAAAGCTCCAAACCAGCATGTGCAATAAGCTACCTTGTTCTACAGCTTGTGAGAATGTCTCTAGATATTCCAAACCAGGGAGTGAGCTCATGGGAAACAAAGCCTTGGTTTTGAAATGTGAGGCCGAAGCCTTCTGAAATGTGAGGTTGAGAGATGTAAGCTCAGAGTAATAAAACCGGCTTGATGCCTCATTTTTAAGGTGACAAACTGATGTTTCAGAACTCCCTAGCTAAAACCAAAAACGTGGGACGGAGATGAATGAAGATTAATGCTCTGTCTTAATTCCTATCATTCTTTTTCCTTAAAAGTGTCTCTTTTGGTATTTGCTTCGTCTTCTTCACACCTTTGTTTGCCTTTCAGTGGGGGATCTGACTTTTCATTCCTAGAAAATGTTATTTTGTTGTTGACATTCTTAGTGAGGCTCAAACAGCAAGCAGGGTACTTTAAAAGCCTCCCAACCTAGGCAGACCTAGTGTTCCTTTGTGTTTCTTCTACTGAGTGTGTAGAAGGGGAGGGATGAAACTGTTCTTAAACTTCCTTATGTGCATTCTCCGTTGCCTAATAAGGGTGAGCTCCTGCTGGAATCTTTCTTGCTGTGGGGTTATGGAAAGAGTCCTCTTCTCTACACGGCTCCTGGTTTCATGAAACATTTAGAAGCTTCATGTCTTTGAAACTCAAGTTCTCTATCAACTTGCTTGAAATTTGGTTTTGGGTTCAGAAATTATTAGCTGACTAGAGAGTGGAAGGAGAGGAGACAGGACACAGATTTGACTGTGACTACAAAGCCTCATTTGCATAAGGAGCCAGGTTTCAAAAGAACATCAGGTGGGAGGCTTGGTCCCACAGCAGGTTGTGTTCAGCTGGATGGAGATCTAAGAATTATGATGTGTCAGTCTAGTGGTTTTCACCATTGCTAGATCCACTCAAGTCTGATTATATCCACACAAGCTTTGTGACATCTCTAAGGGAAAAGCCCCTCTCTGTAATTACCCAAAGTGCATTTTTAATTCTGATTAGAGTTGGGTGCTCATTTGGCACTGTTCAGCATGCAATTTTTCTTCTCTCGTTTATCCAAAATGATCATTTTGCCAGTCATTTTCTGTTGTTATCTGCTGGCTGTGTGAAAGAGGCTGCAATGGGGAGATGGAGAAGTTGGTGCTTCCATCACTGTCAGCAGCTTGCAGTCCTGTCTCTCTCCTTTCACACACACACATGCACTCATCGTGAGCACTTCTGCACAAAATGAAAATGCAGCCTTGGAAGTAAATTGCCTCAATAATTCATAGGCTTCATAGCCCCAAGCAAATTATACCTTGGCTCTGTCCTGAAATTCAGGTTGCAAATCCCTTTATAGCCAAGCTCGTTAACAATATAAGTCAAGTGGTACATCTGTAATGGCTTTTATAATCGATGCATTATAATCTTTGGAGAGTATTAAGTGGTAAACCTGCAGCATTCAAGAGTGAAGCATCAACAGGGTCTGGATACAGTAAGAGTCAGAAAAAAACATTCATTTCCTGCCTTGCAGTTGCCTTTGCCTTGCTGCCCCTAAATAGCTTGGAAGAATGTTTGATTCCTTTGTCATCTGACTGCCTTTAAACTGGATCAGATGTAGGTTTTGAAGGAAAAGGATCCCTGCTCTTGCCAGTACTAATGAGTGGGATACTTAGACACATGCAAAACCTGCTCCTTTATGGAATAAAATAGCTCTCACAGAATCACCTTCCAGATTCTTGCTCTTAGCTGTCTCTTGGCTCTGATTCGAATTATCTTTACCTGTTAAAGCTACTATTTTTGTTCAGGGAGACATTTACTAATTTTGCTACAAATAGCAGAGGTTTTTTTCCTTTCTCCACAACTAGAATTCAGACTGAGAAAAGCCTTTGAATCATGTTCAGAGCAGACTATGAAAACAAAGCATCATCAGGGAATTGTGCTATAAAAACGGAGAAGGCAATAAATGTTTTATGAAATACTACTTCCTAAGTTTAAATCCAATGCACAAAAAAAATAAAAAATAGCTTAGGTGCAAAACCTCATCACTAGGAAAACATTTTGTTCTGGTCAGTTAAAGTTTAGAATATAAAATGCCAGAGCTCTTTACTTTCCTGGGAGGAAGTGGGCTGAAGAAGAGAGTGCACACTTTCAAAGACAGGTCACATCTTTTTAGAACAACAAAGCTCACTTTGGGCACTTGGAGAAAGGAGGAAATCGATTCCTATTTCAGATCTAGAAGTGCCTGAATCTGCAATGAAGTGCTTAATTTTTACTCATTTCTTTCCCAAGTATCTCAAATGGAAACCAAAAAAAAAAAAAAAAAAAGAGCCTGCTGTTGAGCTCTTGGATGTGCATTGTTTTTTCTCTTTCCATGCTAACAGTTTCTGGCATAAGCTACTACTCCTTCCCACAAATAAGGAAGTATGGTCCTGAGGTGGAAGTGTTGACCTGCTTGTCCTGCTGCAGACTTCCGATATGACTCTGGGAAGGTCACTTAGTCTGCGCTGGCTGCTGTTCCTGGTCTGTAAGACAGGGAATGTAGCACTACCTTATCTTGCTGAGATTTTTGAGGATGAATACATTGAGCGTGGGCTGCACTGTCAAAATGAAATACAGATATGCTGTCAGAGCATGATGAACTTTGTGTGGGACATGAAGCTCAGGAAAAATCCTCCCTGTTCCCTCCCCCTCTTAAGGGGGGATAAATCTAGAGAAGAAACTTGGACAAAAAGAGTTGTGAGATTTAGAAAATGGCCTCTGGACTTCAGGGACTTAATCCAGTCATCACTGCACCATTCCTAACTAGAAGTAGTACAGGGAAGAGAAATTAAAACATAGGCCCAGAATCAGTGCAAGATGTCTGATGAAATGGTGGTGGGGAGTCTTGTGACTTCTCTTGCAAGACTGCTGACCTGCTGGGGATCAAATGCCCTGAGAGAGGCAACTTCAGATGTAAACATGAAACACTACTTCTTTGCTAGTTTGTACAAGCACTTAGTTTTTATAATTTGATTTCTTGCTGAAACTCAGCCTTTGTTCTGTAATCTATAATCTTTTGGTTTGGTTCGGAAGTCTCTGCAGGCTGCTGTCCATCCTCTCCACACTTCCTGCATCATCCCAGGCAAAAAGCTTTGTTCAGCTCCATGGGGCAAGAAATGCTACCCCTTCAACCCCCAGCAGCACTTGCTAGGGAGCTGCATCTCTTGTCAGATGGCAGTTGTCAGAGAGACACCAGTTTTCTGTGCAGAAGGCAGAAGGAAGCTGTCCTGCACTGCTGTCGGGTCACTTCAGCTCTTTTTACAGGCAGTAAAACTCTGATTAGCTAGCTAACGAGTAGGCCAGCAAAGTAAGCACACCATTTCTCTTTGAACATGTCCATGCTCTGCTCTTACTCTGGCTAAACTGCCTGCTTCCACGAGATGGCAGAAGTGACCCTAAGTGGCCTGCTGAATGTTGGGTTTACAGACAGGGTGCTAGAAGGCAACACAGACAAAGTCAATTGAATTTGGTGAGAAGGTTATTTGGAGGGAAAAGAGGTTATACGCTTTCATTCCTCACTTCAAAACTGCACATGCAGAGTAGGGGTTTTTTTCATCTTGATAAAAGGTCCCCCACACCTGCTGTGAAATACTAAAATTCAACTGACTCAGGCCATATGGGAAATAAAACCCCACATGCTCAGTTAGTTTCCAGAAAAGATCTGTGATAATGGGAAGGGCTATCTCTGGAGTGTGACACACTCCAGCCCTACCACAGATACCCTGGGCAGCTGTACAGGCACCGCTTTCAATGTCTTTGTCTCTGTTTTCCCTTGGTAAACAATGATAGAATCACAGAGCTTGGAAGGGACCTTTGGACATCACCTAGTCCAACCCTCCTGCTCACCAGAGGGTCAGATGGAGAGGCTTGCTCAGGGCCCTTTTCATTCTGGCTTTGAATTCTCCAAGGAGGAAGATGCCACTGTCTCTCTGGGCAAACTGTTCTACTGTCTGAGGACACTTAAAGTATTTGTTTTTTGAATGCCTGAGTGGAATTTCCTGTAGTTTGGGTTGTTCCCAGTGCTTCTCACTCTGTCAGTTGATGCCCATTGAGAAAAACCTGTCATTGTCTTATTTATACCTTCCCATCAGGTATTTCTACACGTTGATAAAATCTCTTGATTTGGCCTCTTCTTGAGGCCAGACTCTGATCTTGCTCATCCTCTCTTCATATAACAGATGCTTCTGTCCCTTAATCATCAAAATATTTAACCTCATCTTTTCTCCAATTTGTCGAAGTCATTCAAGCATCTCCCCTAAATTGAAGTGTGATATTCAGTGTATTTCTAATGAACCTGGGTCTAGAATGAACAGCATGGGAGATACCACATGAGCTGGATACCTAATCATCTGTTTATTTCCCCATACTGTGCTGGCAGGCTGCAGCTTTGCTTGTGCTACCTATGCAATGTTTTTTTATTGCACTACGTAGACTGACATTGCAGCGAGAGTTCCACACAAGCTCGTGATTGCAGCTGTGTGCTGCTGATTTGTGTCCCAACGGCCAGAAAATTGGCAAGATGAAATCAGCCAAAGAGCAGAAGAGAGAGAGGAGAGGCATCTACATCAACTGTTTAATAAGAAATGGATAAAGCTGTTTGAAAGCAGGTAAAATAAATGTGATCTTGCCAGGGCTTTGCACAGTGCTTTTGGGTGGAAGATGCTATATAAATACCCCTCCTGTGGGAGCTCATGCTTTAGAAGTACAGGAAATTGCCTGGATTAAAATAAGAACAAAAGGAATAATGTTCTTCCAGGCTAGAAAAGGAAGAGGTGTTTCCTTTCTCTAGTTTATCTCATTGTCACCAAAAAGAAAAAACATATTTCATTAGGGCATGCCCTTAATCCCACATGTTCCAATCAAAATTATTGGTTACTGAAAGATTTGCTCTTGTTTTCCTGCATTACTTGCAGCTAATGATACTGTAAACCCACTGCTCACTGCTATGCTATACTAATAATAAACAAAAATCAAAGTTTCTGATCAATTCCTAACTCTTTATTTCCTAACATATCCCACTATTCTATGTACAAACCTCTAAGATTTAATCCTTTAATGGATGTGGAAGATGCTAGGTAACACACGTTAACACAATTAAATAACAGGAAAAATATCAAGATAAGGATAATTAAACATCTCTGGGATTAGTCTGACTTCTTCATCTATTGAACATAAAGCTGCAGGTGTGTCCATGTGTCTAATCAGTTAAGAACTTTATTACATACAGCCCTTCTTACTTCTCACCTCCCCTGTTCATCTGCTTGGACCTACTCCTTTCAGATGGCCATTTGAATGTGTCTCTTTCTGTTGTCTCTCAGTTTGTGCACCCACTCACCCGTGTACTCAAGATAATCCAGATGCCCAAACTAGCTACTTCACAAGTCTGAAATGATAGAGAAATTAAGCTAAAAAGGAAGGAATTTCTTATCTTGGGGTGCAAGAGGCAACTGCTAGATTCAAAAATCAGTAGAGGGTTCTGTATGAATTGACAGAAATATGTGAATCTCTAGGAGTGGATGCAGAAAGGTCTTTAAATCCTGCAAGACTGCCGTTTTAATGATTCGTATCTCAAGCTGTAGCTACGTTGTCTTGGATTCAGGGAAGGCTCCAGTGTAAAATCTCTGGCGGAGGAAGTTTAGCTTCCTCTCCAGATTTCCTTCCTCCACCTCTTTATATGCAGAGTAGCAGGGAACATATTTAGGCCTCACCTATGATGAATGAAAACTCTTAGGACTGCAGAGCAGGTGTTTATAGCCAGTACCTTCTCCTGAAGTGCTCAAGACAGCCAGTGCAGAAGACAGTGGCTCTTACTGAAGAGACTTAATCCCCAACACAGCCTGCACTGTTGCATTTTGTAACTGCATGCAAAGCTGTGCCTCATCCCTACAGCAAATACGATCCAGATGGGTGATAGGGGTGAATCTTATTGACATCTAATCTCATTTCACAGTGAATTAGGCACAACTCGTACTCATGAGAGTGGGGAATTTAGCCATAATGCGTATTTGATACAACTGCAGAGTAAGAAAAACTGTGGAGAACCAGGTCTGGATCAAGCCAATGCTGAAGCTATCACTGATTTTAATGGGCTAATTTCACTCCCTAGTTTTTTTATTCAGGCTTCAGTTCAGTGCCTTTTGCAAAAAACTTGGTAGACTCCAGGCCATGGGCCAAGCCAGGCCAGTTGTCCAGTTTGAGCCTCAAATTGAAATAAGTATGTGGTATGTTTGTGTACATCCAAAGATCCCACTAGGAGCACACAGGCAATACAGCCATGTAGTGAAGCCCTGCATACCGGGGATAAACTGAAGCATGGTGATGCACTGATGTAGTTATGATGCCTTCAGTTCTGGAATTTGCCTGTTGGGCTGTCTCTGAGATGTGTGGCTACTAGTGCTGCAATGTACAGTGTGTATATTTCCTCCAGGAATTCTCTCTCGGTATAACAAAAGCAGCATGCTATATTTGCGGTGTGCATGACTAAGCTCTACCAAGCATAGTTTATTCCATCACCAACCTGCCTCCAGGACAGAACATGCTATACTGGGGAAAAGAACAGCAGCAGCACCTGCTTCAGCACCTTTCACCAGCACAGCCAGCACAGACGTCCCTACAGCTCACCATGCAATCCAGAATGCAGACTGTGCTGAGCAGTTGTGCTAGGAAGAGGACAGGCAGAGCTATAGCTCTTCTAGCCCTCAGATCGAATCTTTCTGTTCCGTAGATCTCACTCTTCTGACTGCCACACGTATGCTGGCAGCAGCAGGCACACAGAGCTAGCTTTAACTGGAGCACAGGCAGAGCAAGTGCTTTTCTGACAGTAAACTAACAGGGACCATACGGCTAGAGCAGCACGCTGCCCTTGAATCGCATTTGAGGAGGGGAGCCACCCCAGTGCCAAATGCAAGTGTCTGCTTTGGGAAGTGGTGTTTGAAATCCATAGCATGTCACCTGCTTATTCATACAAGAAAATTAATCCAAAAAGAATCATTGAGTTTCAGTCCCATTCAGATGCTCACAGTAATGGAGATTAATAAATAATAAATAGTGGTGCTGTCAATAACAGATGCCAAAGGGTGATGCTGTAGCTAGATGCATATCTGCTGACCAGAGCATATTAGGAAACCACAATGCTTTTAGCTTTGACTCCAGCATGAAATTTGGCAGTGGAAAGAGGCTGAAAATATAATTCATCTTTATTTGTCTTACACTTGTTATGAGGATTTAAACCCCGATACAGAATGATGAGGAGATGCAAATACTGAAATTGACTTATAAAATAAATGAAACTCAAAACAGAAACTCATGTTTTAAATACTAAGAGGTACACCCACTTCCTGCATTTCTGATACTGTGAGGTGGTACTGATAGACTTGTTTTTCAGTTTTTTTTTCCTCTGAGGTGTTTTTTTTTAAATCCCTTGCAAGCTAAATTATCTGTAGGTAAATTATGACGGTAGCACAGAATTCATAGGAGTGAAAAATTAAATAGAAGGTAGAAACATGGAGAAATGAAACCATTTAATTACTTTAAAAATATAATAAATACAAAGGAAATAAAACTATTCTTTAATGTACTACCCAGTGGTCTAAGTTGTTCAAAATACTGCAGTAAATTCACTCGTTTGAAGTTGTCACCATATTTCTTTGGGACACTGAATCTCTTTCATTACACTGAATCATTTCTAGGAGGCTCTAAAACCTTCAGGAGTCACTGAAGTTAGTGGGTAATTTTATTTACTTGCAGGGTATGATCCATAATTTCAAAATAGGACACATCAACAATTCTGTAGATTGTTGTGCTGCTGTTATATTACCAATGCAAATCCCTACTGGTACCAGTGTGGTGGAAGCCACAGAAGATGCAGCGATCTTTATGTTTTATTAGATTAGCATAATACACATCAGTAATATAACAGCATAACTCAGCCTAAACACACATGGACAACAGCACAGCTCTGGGGCTGAGCTTCTGTAGGTAAGAAATTCATCAGCATGTTGCTCACAGTATAATATAAAACCTGATTTCCAGCTGTTGCAGTTTTCAAGTAAAAATGTCTTTAATCCAGCATTAAAACTCAACACACTCTAATCCCCTACAAGGAGAATTTATTATCAGTTCTGAGATTAGTTTGTTCAGTTAATTAAAAGTTAAAGTTCTAGGAGAACACTGCTTTTTTAAGGATTTTCCTCCTAGCTTTGTGTTTGTTCACAGACACCTGTTACTATTGGGGAAAACGTGTGGTTTATATTACTCGGAATATCTGTTTTTTGAATGTGTTCCTTGACCCTTTAGAACATCTCAGTCCAAATCTGTTTGTGTTTTAAGGTTCATCAAAATATTTCCCATCAAAATTATTTTTTCAATAAATATTGTGCTTTGACTAAGCAAAAATATACACGTAGAGGGGCTTATTTTTTTTCCATTACATGTAATTGTCTGTATAAAAAAGGAGTTTTCCTTGCTGTATATTTACTAAAGCATAAATTCTTCCCAAAAGAGAAACTTGCTACTAGCTCAAACACACAGATGTAGCCACATGTAGAATAGAGGAGGGGAAATGTAACTTTTTTCATTCCACATCCCTGCCAATGAATTTTGAATCATATTTCCAGAGCTCAGAAAAAGAATTCAGTAACAAGAGAAGCAATTTCATCTCTTCCAATCCAAGAATACTGAAGTACTTTGAAAGTGTTGCTGGATTAGGTTTGACAACACCACTGTGTATTACTGTCTATTCCCCATTGGTGCATATAAAGCAGAGAGCTAAATAATTCATCCAAAATCAGCCTCCACACCTAAACCAAGAATACAACTCAAAAGATTACAGAGTTTCACTATGTAATTCCAAGCCTATCTTTTGGAAGCAGCCATAACCCATTCATGTTTTGCTATATAGGGGAACTATCAACAAGGCTGTTCTGCAGGCAGGATAAACTGTAAATGGACTTTTCTTTAAAGAAGATGGACAACTAAGACAAACCATGTAAGGACAGCCCTGTGGGGAGCTGAAGAGTTATAGAGATAATGGAATCATGGATAAAAAGAAAACTAAAGTTAGATTTCCTTTAAATGACTACACTCATAAACAATAGTTAGCTCCAAGGAGATGCTAAGAAACAGTCTTTGAAATGCAGAGTATGGAAAGGTCTATATTGTATGTAAACCAAATACAACCCATGTCTTATTTCCAGTGTTGTCAATGGGATTATTTCTCTAAGAAATAAAATCCAGTGCCTAAAACCACAAAAGTACATTTTACGGATTTGAACAGAAGAATTTTGTATCAAGCTGGCCTGTGGATATCGGGAGTAAGGGTGGAATTAAATGAAACAGTTACATTATATATCATATGTTCATGTAACTTAAAATCTCCCCTGAACTCCTGCAATAGTACTGCTTGGCTTCTGAAAATCAGACTGCTAACTAGGCAAGTGCCTCTGTCAGTTCCCTTGAGTAGGGGCTTGAGAGATGTTTCACTTAATGTATGTTTTGTTTTGTTGCTTGGAAACATGAATTTTATAAGCACCTTTTTTTTTCTTTGTTTTTGTTTCTCTAACAGGTGCTCACAGGGAAGGGTTGTGCAGAATCAAGATCTTTGCTAGCAAGTGGTTTGAGATTTGGGATGTTTACAATAACAAAATCCCAGAGGTCACAAGAAAGTTCTCTTTTTGTACGTTAGAATACTCACCCCGCCCTCCTCTTCAAAGGATGTGAATTTTCAAAGACAGAAATGTAGATCTCTGTTGCAAGGTCTTTCGTTCTTAGCAGAAACTGATCAGCAAGGCAGATAGGAGTCCTGAAGCCTCACACTTTGATGTTTTTAGCTTGGTGCTTCACAACTCAATTCTGTATACAGAAGTCCTCCCTTCTGCTCCTCCCATGATCTTCATGAATTTCTCATAGTAATTCCTTCTGCTCCAGTGAGTAAGGAAGCACAACATGCAGATCTTTCTTAGAATCACTGTATCACTGAGCCTGCTCATGTTGTGGTTTAATGTACCACTATAAACAATTTTTTCTTCTAGGCTTTCTCTGCAGTGCTTTACTGTCCAAGACCAGCACAGCAGGGAGTGCACGTACCTGAACCCACACAACATGGGACCATGACTCCCATGGCTTCTCTCATGACTTCATGCCCAGCTGTGTCATTTAACCATTTTGCATCTTCAGTCCCTAAAGCTCTTCGGGCGCTTAAGGAGCCTCCATTGTCATGCAGTCTGTGAATAACCCCTACACACCTTATATAACATCCACACAGACTTTTCTGGAGCAGCTTCTGAAATAATCATATTAGCATGCAGGGTTTGTTCTTTGTATTCTTTTCTACTGCAAGGACAGAAGTTGGGCTGAATTCAGGTGCCAACTTTGCTTGATACAGGCAAAAGAAGTCTACTAATTGTTCAGACCGCCTTTCATCACTGTATTTTGCTCAGTCCCAGTGTATTTCCCAAATAAAGACTTATTTTGAATTTATTGAATCTACTAATTTCATTACCTATTGTGACTAACAACCATAGAACTTTCTAAGTATGCCTTATCCTCTTCCTGTATCACAAATAGGCTTTGTTTGACTAAACATAGATTCTCCAAGAGTGGTGGTACAAGCGTCCCAACTCCAAACATTTTTGCTTTATGAATACAGGATTTGTTTTCTGGAATGTGCAGCACTGGAGCTCCCCTTCAACTGAAGCAATTAAATAAGGTGAGGCTATTTGAACATGCAGTGCTGTCATCAGTCATTCCAACATTTGGTAGTGGCTTGACTAGGACACACACACAGCTGTGCCTGGCTTCTGAAACTGCTCTGTCAAGGTCAGAAGAATGCTCTACAGGAATCTGATACAGAGCTAGGTAAGCAAATTCTTCTCTGTATTTGGAAGTATTTCTCACAGGTAGACTTCACTGCAGGTCTAATGTGTCTGACATCATGGAAAGTTTAGTAGCTAGGCTGAATTCCCAATGTGGGTTCTAAACTCAGCATCTCCAGGGTACCAGTTGTTTTTCTGTTAGATGCTCAGTAAGACAATGATCCCCTTGAGGAAAAGCCCTTTAAATAGGGAAAGAATAGGCTTTAAGCTTTTACTCAAACCACTCAATCAGCATTCCTGCAACTGCAATGTTACTTAAAAGATTACTTAAGGGAAGACCTTAAGTGTGTGCAGTTGGTTGTATTTCTGACTGCACGGAACACTAGATCCAGGTTCAAAGAACCCTAACAACTCATCTCACTTCTTCCCATAAGCTGCTGGGTCACAGTGGCTAAATCATTTCACATTGTTACACATCAGTTTCCTACATCTAAGACAACAGCAGTGCTACTTTTTGGCCTTAGAAAACACTTCAAGGTATGCTAAACATAACAATCACATCCAGGAACTAGGCAATGTATTTTTAGGATTGTTGAAGTCAGAGATGCTTATAGCATTGATTTCTAGAATGGTCATGAGGCAATAGCAACAAACGTTGCCCTGGAAATAAAACTACCTCACCCGGAAGTTAGGAGAAAACAAGATCATGTATGATGTCCTTTAGGACATGTGGACCAGCTTATACTGTCCCCATGTAGCTTATTTTCACCTCTGCCAAGAACAAGATGTACAAAACAGACACGTACTAGACATACTTACTACATTCACAGTAATACATGTACATTGATGCAGCAGAAGGAAATCTACGGGAAAGCTTTGGCCCTTCACAACTCTGTTCTACTTCACTTACAAACAGGAATGGATTTTTTTTTCAAAGGATTTTGAAGCAACTTGCAAAGTCTCTCAACAAATCTGAGTTAACTGTTCTTGAATCCATTTCACAGATAAAATTTTGTAATCCATACCATAAGTAAGAAGTTCAATATCATGTTCCAAGAGTGCATTAGCTAGGAAACTCAGGTATATGGATTTTTGCCCTAAATTACATGACTCTCAAAACTAGTTCTCTCTGCCTTAAAATCCTGTCAAATATATTCTCTTCAGACTAAAACGGTTTTGCTAATTTTATGCTTTGTTCTCAGAATTCGCTTAAAATAACTCTTTTGTTCCATAGTAATAGGCAAACTGAAAGGAACTGTGAGAATGCAGAATGTAACTAAGGAGACAGAGTTACTCCTACTTTTTGCTCTGCCTGGCCTCACTGAACATTTCTATTCAGTGTGCTGTTATTTATTTATTTCCTTTAATGAACAATCTTCATATCTAGCAAAGGGGAAAATCAAACAAACTCATTTAAGGTGAAGTTTCTACAGCTTTCAAAAGATATCACAAGGCATGGTTACTTGGCATATGAGCTACTGGACTCAAAAATCCAACTGTAGCCTCCAGCTCTTTATTTCTAATTGCCTTACTGCTAAAGGCACAGCCATATACCCGACAGAAAGTGTTGGGATTCCTGAAGCAGAGCATTAACACAACATGTCTAGTCCACACATGGAGATGTCTGAAAAGGACACACATGGCTAGCTGAGCCACTGACTTGCATCATGTGGCATCCTGCAGATGTGAGGCAAAGTTTTACAGGTCTGATGGTACAGAAATGAGGATCAGATAGTACAGAAATGAGAAAGCCATTATGTAGGAAGCATTCCAAGACTTCTGCTCCTTGAGAGTACTCCTGTTGCAAAGCACAAGACCATTGCAGATGAGAGAAGAAAAATGGCTCTTTGGTTGTGAAGATTCCTAAATCTATATTTCACAAAGGTTTTACAGTCCCTCAGAATTTATATATTTGTATGTGAACACACACTGCAGGATCTTGTGTCTAAGATGCTTTTAACAATGCCTTTTGTTGCTATTGTAGCTGCAGAATAGGTGTCCAGGAGGGAAAACACATTTCCATTTAGCCTTCATTTGTATGTGTTGATGGCAGTCACACTCATGTCAGAGTGGAAGCAGAGCCTGGAGGCTGAAAGCTAGAGAGCAGCTCTGGATGCGTGTGCACCCATTGGCTCTGTTGAAGCAGATGCCCCGTTAATTAGGAGCTGGTAAATGTATAGAGCTATGCGTGGTGTAACTGTTCCCCATCTGGCGAAGTCTCACAGTACTACTGAGAGCCATTTTTCATTTTAACAACCAGTTTCTTTGCATTCCACAAAAGGCTTGAAACAAGGATTTTTCACAGCCTCACGTGCTGGGTTTAAGTGGCAGAGCAGCATGCAAGAACAGGGGCTCTGGTAGCATACCAGGAATGGCAGATCTGGCTAGATTTGTCATCACAGTTGATAGAGCTGAAGAAACACACCAACTAGTGAAACTGCCCTAAGATTCATTTCGTTGTGTGCCCTCCATGAAAGGGTCAATATCAGCTGATCGAGAAAAAGGTGCAAGAAATGTTGTGAGAGCTATGGAGCAACTTGCTTACAGGAGAGGCTTTCTTCAGTTCTAAACAAAGCTCCAGGAGAAATTCTATTTTTGGTTCAGCTGAGCTAGTCCTAGGACATGCAGAAGGCCCAGCTTTGAGAACTGTCACTATTTTGTGAAATTGTTACATTTCCCGTCTATCTCAGGCATTTTAATTTGCTTTGGCTATAGGAGGTGCATCAAAGTCCACTAATGAAAAAAACAAACAAACAAACAAACCATAAAGATTTGGTTTTGTTAGTTATGTATATTAGATCTTTGGGTATGAGCAGATACTTTCAGATTTTTTTTTTTTTGTTACAACCAACCAAATATTTGTAATATACGGAAACAGATAAATACACATCAAGAAAGTCCACTTTTTTTGGTGATTTCCTCTGAACTACTCTTCCACTGAACACTACAGTCTAGGACAGTTTCTGTATTTATCTATTGACATACAAAATAAGGAAGGTTAAAAATGGAAAAAAAAAAAAAAGATAATGCCCAAATAGTAACTTCCAGCACAGGACTCTCTATATAAAGTCATCATAATTGAACACTGTGCTGCACATAGTAATGTGTGTTTCTTTTGAAAGACCTTAAAATGTAGCAAATTGATTTGTCCAGTGAGATTTATAGAACAACAAAAAATCCTCACCCACCCCACATGAAAGAACCCTCCACCCTGTAAACAACCCTTTATAGTCTTCATAACCCCTCACCACACCAGTAATATAACCATATAGCAATCGACCTTTTCACTGGAGAATAAGACATAATTAAGTCACTGAATCAGAAAGAACAGCATCAGTTGTAGTTTTACAAAAGAATAGGTGTAAAGCTGGTTGTGTGTACATGAGGTTATACTCAGCATGTAGAAACACATTTGGCTGGTGCAGCTTCTTTACCCCAAATCTGTGGATTTAAAGAGGTGGCAGAGCACAGATCTGTGGACAAAAATTCCTTTTAGCTCTCATCAAACAGAGAATGCATGAATATTAGAATGCAAATGAAAACTGGAGATTCCTAGGAAAGGGTAAGCAAAACTTTTAGGTACTATAACTGTCTCACTGCTAAAAGCATGTAAGAGAATAAGGAGTAAAGTAGTTGTGTGAGAAGGCAAGTGCAATGGGAACAATCAAGCAGTAGTTTCTTGTGATACAGTTAATGCACACCACTCTTCTAGTTCAATAACAAGATCTGGATGCCACAATTCTCTTGAAGAAACAAAATGTGATTTGCTGCTTGTTATGAACCCCAGAATGTTATTTTTGCTCACTACATAGATTTCTCCTGTATGATCCAGTGTTGGCTGAAAATCTTCCACAAAATCTTGTAAGACCTATGGATTTTCGTTAGCAAAACAAGGCTTTTTCTTTCTTTCCTTCTTTCTTTTATTTAATCCTTTATGCATCATACTTTTTTTCCCCCCTCATGTAGTAAACAATCACTCTTTCCCTCAAAGGGGTGGTGTAGCCCCAAAAGGGCATTGTAATCTCTGCTATGCATAAAAGCAATCTCTACCAAATAAAATGAAAAAAAACCCAAACCCAACCAATCCTACATCTTGCCTACTACAAATCTCCCTGTGACTTTTTGACTTAAATATTGCAGCAAAGTGTGTAGCTGCTTTTGAAATCTCCAGAAAACTTTATAAATCCCTATTAAATTTGTGGTGTTTTCTCAGCACTTACATTTAACCAGTATTATCAGACAGGAATGTGAGATGAATCTTTAGCCTAAATCTAACATCCTCAACCTGTGGGATCACACAACCAACAAGTGGTTCCAAAATATACAGGCAGACATATTCCTTCTAGGGGTGGAACAAATTATTTTTTCATGGTTACTGAACAGAACATAAGCAATTTAGGGCTATAATTCAAGAATCCTATATCCTAATTTCAGTAAACTTCTCATTTTATTATTTGGGCAAAGAATTAAAGCTTTAGAATGGCACACAGGTTATTTAAAACCAAACATTTGATTATTGTAAAACCAAGGCTTAACCACACCAGGTTCTAATAGTTATTCATAACAGACAACCTGAATAATAGACAACCCACTGAATAACAACCAACCCACTTTCCTGGAGTTTATTTGGCAAACCTAGTTTTCTCTTACTAATTACAGGTAGCCACACCTACCCTTCCCAGAAAGCATGAAGGCAATTAAGAGTTTGCTTTAAATTCTGAAGCAGCAAGCAACTATTGATCCTCTAATCTTCTTTCTCCCCCCTCCCCCTCCCCCTTTATTACACACCATTCTTTCTGGGTAGGTTTTTGATTCAAAATTTGCTTTGTGTGTGGTTTTTCACTTTCTATTGTGTACTTACTTGGATTGCAAGGTAATCTCACCTCCTAATAAAGGGTAAACAAGAGAAAAAAAAAAACAGATTTAGACTGTTGATAGGAAAAAAAGTAATGCAGTATTGTGTATGTACTTACTGCCCATTATTAAGTGAGCATGCTTTAATAAGAGTGTTGGTGTGAAATGATTCCATCTCAGTAACATCTGTCCTGCCTGTGAGGCCCAGCCCTTCACGTTTTTCTTTGCTCTTGTTATGCATTACTTTTCAGAGCAGTGATGGATGCTCATCCTGTGAGAACATGTAAAAGTGGCTCTGCAAACTTCACTGTGCAAGAACTCTTGGAAGTGAGCTTACAAAGGCTAAATCGTAAGCCTACTGAGCTGTCACTTAAGTTCCTGAGGGAAAGATAGCAATATGAAGGTATTTCCTGCTTGCTAATCCTCTCAGAGCAGCATTTCAGGACCTCCAGCCCCGATTCCTCTCAGCAGTCCACACTTCTTACGTGGTGTCACTCCGCTGGATCCTTTCCCCCAAGCCCTACTCTCTTTGGGGGATTCTCCGTTTCAACACCGCCATGTGCTTGGGGGTTCTGTTCTCGGGTCTCCTTCTCTTTTGTTCACACCAGGCTCTTACATGAGTGTGCGGCAGAGCAGAAGAAAAGCATCCCCCACAGCCGCTTCCCACCACGGCCTCTCTCGGCGCTGGCGGCGGACGCGCCTGAGCGCGGGCCCGACCCAGGCCGCGGTGGGCGGCAGCGCGCGCGCGGCCCCTTCCCGCCGCCCGCGAGGCTGACTGACGGGAAGGGCGTTGCCCGCGGTGCGCGCCCGCGCGCAAGAGCCCCGGGAGCGCGCCCTGTGTCCGCGGCCCCTCCCGGCCTTAGGCCCCTCCCGGCCCTGCTGGCGGGTCTCTCCGTCGAGGTGCAGAGAGGCCTCCGGCAAGGCCGGGCCTGCGCTTGCCGTCGGTGGGGGTAGGGCGGGGCGGTGCCGGGGGGCCGGCGGTGGGGCGGAGCGGGGAGCGGAGCCGAGCCGGGGTTTCCCGGCCGGGCAGCACGGGCGGGGCGGAGGAGGGGGGGAAGGTTAACCGCGCCCAGGCTCTCGCTTCCCGATGGCTGCGGGGAGCTGAGCGGGCACCCAGCGCGCAAGGAGGAGTCGAGACCCAGCGACACCCCCCTCCCCCGCGGCTCTCTCCTTCCGACTCGGCTCCCCGGCCGGCGCTGCTGCCTCCCCGGGACCCGCCGGGCAGAGCGCGGGCGGCTCCCCTTCTCCTCCGCCCCCTCCTCCTTCTCCTCCGCCCCCCTTTCCCCTCCCCAGGCCGGCGGGACGCGGGCAGGAGCCGCGGGCGACGGACGTACCGGCCCGGTTAATGAGCAGCGGCCGGAAGGGCAGGTAACCGTCTGAAGGGAGAGAATGCAACGGGAAGGGGTATGTGTGGGGGTCTGCAAAAAAACCTTTGTCGCCCTCCTGCGCCTTCTCGCCGCCGCCCGACTCGCCGAGCCCCCGGCTCCGTCCCGGCCCCACCCTGAGGCCATCTTCCCGCCGGCGGCGGCCCCAGCTCCCCCCTCATCCCCGGTTCCTTCTTCCTTTGCGCGGCTGCGCCCGTCCCCCGCTCCCCTCCCCCGCTCTTCCTCCTCGCTGCCGCACTTCTCCTTTCCCTTCGGCCTTCCCTTCCGCCTCTTCCTCGGTTCTCGCGTCGCCTGGGCACCGGGTTGGGTCACCCCTGGCGCTCCCTCTCGCTTCCCCTCGCCTCCCGCCACGGCGGTGCCCTCCTGCTCGCCCACCCGTTCTTCACGGCCCCCGCAGGACAGAAGGGCGGCAAATGGTTTGTCCACCTCTTAGCATGGCGGGGTTGGAAATAGCCCCCCTCCCCCGCGCTTCCCCACCTCCTCGGTGCTCCAGCTTCCCCTAAAAAAGAGTGTTTGTAGCTGGAGGAGGAGGAGAAAAAGGTGGGGGTGGGACTGATTCTCTCTTGAAGGCTCTAAGGCGAAAAGGGAGGAGACCTTAGATCTTGCGGGGTTCCATTTTTAATTATAATTACGCTGTAGTGGTCTCTGTGAGGCGGTTTGAGGTGTTTTCTTGTACGCGTTGAGATACAAAAAGCGAGTTTCCCGAGCGATCCAGTCGACGGAGGGAATATTTGGCGAGAGATTCAAGGAGAAAAAAAAAAAAAAAGAGCTATGGTGTGTCTGCTGTAATGGTGGAAAACTGATTAAGAGGAGACGGGGGTGAGACAAACAGGGTAAGACTGCTGCCAGCAGCCCCCAAATCCAGTGGAGGGCTCGCAGGGTGGGTTCGTGCTGTGTATCCTGGGGGAGGGAGGGGTAGAGAAGGTTTTGTTCTTTTTAAATTCAGACCCGAGGATGGATTTAAGCCGCATATTTGTTGTTCCCCCGTGTATTACGGTGCTGCATATTTTTGTGTGCCCGTAGCAGCAGTAACGAAGATCATGGAGGGTGTTTGTTACAATAGAAAAATGGAGTTTTTCTCTTCGGAAATGTTAAAAGCGTTACTTCGATTCCTAGCTGCTTGTTGAAAGGATTTCAGATTTTTTTTTTTTTTTTTCATACATACGAGGGGTATTTAAGGTGTAGGATTTTCAGTTCTGCAGCTTTGGAGGAAAGGAAGAGGTGTGGAGTGTTGTACGCAAATACGAAAGAAACGAGACGTTTTATTTAAAAAAAAAAAATCCTGTCCAGAAGGAAATCAGAATGATATAGAGGTTGTTGCAAGACATCCATTTATCATTCCTGAAGATGAACTGAAATTTTAACGAATGTGATATTTCATTATTCTCCAACAAAGTCATGGTTGGGACTCGTTTGGAAGAAGGCATCCTTCCCAGGATGCCGACTGCCACGTTATTATGTATTGTCTGCACAGCAGAAAATAGGAGGAAAGGGCTGTAAATGTAAGGCTTAAGTGGTTATTGAAACAGCTTTTGCGACTGGCTCGCTCAACTTGG
Source organism: Indicator indicator (assembly GCF_027791375.1). NCBI lineage: Eukaryota > Metazoa > Chordata > Aves > Piciformes > Indicatoridae > Indicator > Indicator indicator. The sequence goes on from NC_072041.1 coordinate 2,065,473, forward strand.
GAGAGAGGTGATTTAAGACTGAAAAAAATCAAACGTTTTGCTGCTGTAAAATATCAGCACCTAACCGTGAAAGATTTTCAACCTGTATTAACCTGCTATGCTAAAGGGATGTGAATCAGGACAAAACGCTGTCGAGGTGTATGTGAAATACATGTGAGAAAAGGAAGATGATGTGTTAATTTCTGAAGTCCCTAAATGTAATGTATCGGAGTTTATTATTTTTTTTTCTCTTGTGTGGTTTAGAAGAGGAGAAAGAAGGGGTGATAATAATGTAGTTGTTTTGGTGGCTGCAGATTAGCCAGGGTGTGTGTTTGATTTTCTTTTTGCTGTGAATGAATGGATCTTTCTGTGCCTGGGCCCAATAGCTGCAACAAGATGGCGTTTGCAGCAAGGCAGCTCTCATTTTTCAACTCCTCCTCACCACAGCTTTGCCAAACTAGATCTTATTTCGTAATTGTATTTTAGATTTACTTTCTCATTCTCTTTGCTTTCTTCTTTTTTTGGGATGTAGGGTAGGAGGAGCATTTGGAAGATCCTTACGAGAAATCTGTGTGGGTTTTTTTTTTCTCATTTTTCTTATGAGCTTGTCCAGATAGGAACTAGGTGGGAGGAGTAAATAGTTTTATTGAAATGTTCACATAGGCTCTTCCTGGATAAAGGAGTGACATGATTTTCTTTTTTACCTTGCAGTGCCTGCTTAATACCATCAAAATGTTCTGGGCTTTTTTTTAAGCCTGTTGCTGAAAAACAGTATTTTAAGCCTAGAGCACAGGTATATGAAGACTGGTGGGGCCGTGTGCTGTTGCTGGTTCTCTGCTAGCCAGGTAGTCGTCAGCCCCCGTGCAGACAGTTACCTTTCTGTAATACAAAAGAGTCTCCCCTCTCCTTCAGAATGCCAGCAATTCGTGGAGCCTTTTAAATCTGCTTTTGACCCGGAATCATTGGCATACTCTAGGTAACTGTTCTTCTTATGGGAAAGAATAAGAAAGGTTTTGGAGGTATTAAAACAGTTCTGTGTCTTTGAAGTCTTACATTTTAAAATGACGTCACCAATTTCTGAAGCGTTTATGTGTATTTTTTAGGGTCTTTTAAGACAAGTGGACTCTCAGCTTGTAACTTTTGTGACATTCACTGTTGTGCCAGGCTTCTTAACTTTGGTAGCCTAAATAAAATAGCTTAGTTAATATTTGATATACTGGTCTCAGGCTTAATATAATGCACTTCTCAGCAATAAAAATAAGAAATGGTTGTTATGTCTCCTGTATTCAAATGACCTCCAAACCTTTGGTAGTACCAACCTTTTCAGTACTGTTTATCTATGACTTAATGTGTAATCAGTTGTTCGTTTATTGCAGTAGCCCAGCTGTAGTTCATCCAGAAGGAAGCTAGGAAGCAGAAGAGCTCATTTGCAGATGAGTCTTGTGTTTTTTTTTTTTTTAAAAAAAGGCCAAAAAAAAAATAGGCTGAAATTAGCTGAATGCACTTTACTCCTCTAGTATGTCAAGAACAGTTTTGCAATCAAGAATACTTGTCCAGTGAACTATTAGTTCCATTTGATGGTGCTTTTAATGTGCTGTTGAACTTGAAACTAGTTGTGCAGGTTTTTTAGTACTACTACTTTGGCCTTTCAATATGGGATCAGAAAGGAGAAGTAGAGTGAAGTAGGATTCTATCCTGAGTAAGACGAATTACATTTATCCTCCTTTAGTCCTTGCAGCAGCCAGGTCAGTATGTAGCAAGCATCCTGCCATGAAATCTTCAGCAACGTGTAAAGTTAGAATTCCATGGTAAATCTTAGCGGATTTAAAGTCACCTCCATGTCTCATGGAAATCTGAAAATGTGGGGTTTAGACTTAATGAAAATTTTTCTTGTGTAGGTAACCAGTAAGGTTGTGTATAATTAGGGAATGTGTAAAATTCTGTGTAGCATGATTCTTAATATCATCCAAGAATAAACACTCTGCAGCTATTACAATTTTGTAAAGCTAGAATAATTAAACTAATACACTTAGAATAAGAAAATCCTTCAATTAATTGCTTTCAGGATGCTTTCATTATAGCAGAAATGCAGATCTTTTGTGTTTGTAGGATGTCTTTTCCTGAAATGAAGGAAGATGATTTTGGCTACAGCATGTAATAACTTCCTGGTGCTTTGGAGGCTTCGATTTGCTCACGTGGAAAACGACTAAAACTCTTTCTTCTTACACAGTTATGATTTCTCAATCACGTGAAACAAGATGCCAATTCAGATGAAACATGTTGCTTTTGCAGATGTTTCTGATGTAGCTAGGAATGTTGAGGAAGTGTTACATTCAGCTGGTTTTGTAGTTACTGCAATAAGAAATGGGAGTTGCTTGCTTTCAGGGAGACTAGCAGTAGATGTCTCTTCTGTGTGTCGGGCTCAGCTGATGTTCTAGTCGCTGAATTGGATTAAATTCTTACTGTCCATGGATTTTGGCTCTCAGCATTAGTGGATTGGTAATTGATATTCTCAATTTTCATATCCAGTTTTAGCCATATGGCACACCGTATTGTTGCAAGATTTACATTTAGCGCTAGGTCGTTACTAGCCAGTTGAAACGAGAAATCCTGCATCCAAGTGGTGGAATTCTGCTAGGTGAGTCGTCTTTGCAGACTCTCATGCCTATGTTCATGCCAGCGTTTTTGGTACTTACTCTTTTACAGTGTTTTACTCGTTATGTTGGAAGTGGGGAAAAAATATAACTTTGAAAGTAAGCAGCTTGTGTTAATGAAACGTTTCTGAAGCACATGATTGAAGATAAAGGGGACTTTTTTTTTTTTTAAGGGAGTCTCTTGATTGCTTGACTCAAAATGAAAAGAATACGTATTCCATTCAAAATATTTTTTTTCTCCCCACTGATAATGTTGGAACTAGTGTTAGCTGAGGTCGTGATAAAAAACAAAAGTCCCCCCAAGCCCCTCTCTTTCTATTTAACATAGTATCTCAATTTATTTTTTCTTCCCAGGGTGCCTAGTGTGCTGGGGATTTTGTGTGCATGGATTTGTTTTTCACCAAACTGAAATGTGTGCAGAATCCATAGATACTCGAGCCAACTGGTAGTTCAGCTGAACATTAAGAGGTTTTTAAAAGCTTTGAGCTGGCTATGAGCGGTACCTTTACTGTAGGTGCCAAAATACTCAATTTAAATTACTGTGGAAGGCTTCCTAGTACAGAAATATGGACACTCCAAAATAGGTTTTTAAGCAGAATGCTACATTTTTGTTAAACTGTACTATAAGAATTCTAAGTAGAGAAAAGGGAGCTGGTTAGCCTTGGAATAAAAATACGCATTTAAAAGTATTTTTGGGAACATAATCATCAGATGTTCTTGGCCTGTATTTTTAACAGCTGACCTTCTAAAATGTGTTCTTTACAGTTAGTGTCTTGTAAGACTTGTAAGTTGTATTAAAAGCTTGTGTTCATTACATTTGTTAGAGTCATAGAGAATGGGTTAGGATTTGTTAGTCTCTTGAAATAAAATTAAATACTTCTGCATCTCTGAAAGACAGCAGTGGGAACCTTGAGTGTACTAGGCAGAGGGGATGATGTTTGCCTTGCCCAACACATTCTTAGACATCTAGCAGTCTTCTTTCTTGAACCTAGCTAGACAGGAATGACATGACAATATTCATACATGCCAGCTGGAAACACCCAAGATACAGTGTTGCTTTCTATGTATATCCTACTCTCAGTGCTACTGGGGATGCTGTAATTGGATGTCTCTGTGCTAATTTGCATGTGTAACCCAAAGAAAGTAATGTTTTGGGGGACATCACGAAAATGCAATTTGTAGGGAGACTTGAGAATCCTTCCCCTGGATTTTCAGCACTGGCCTATACAGTTGCTTGGTTCTCTAAAGTTTAATGGAGCAGAAAATAAGGATCCCATACAAAACATTAGACAGTGAACCTGGTTATTGGTATTCTAGTTCATTTGGGGCAAGGCTATGACACAGGACAGGAATCGGTGTTTGAGGACCCAGTTACAAAGCAAACAGTTCAGTTGTTTAGATGGTTTAAGTCTTGTTGAAATACAATACCAATAACTATAGCAGGCTTAAAATAAGAATGCTTGAGAAGATGTGCAGATGTTCACAAGGCCTGGCTTTGGATTACTGACTGGGTTACCCTCTATCAGCTGTTCCATGGTAGTTATTCATGCCTGCACTGTAAAACAGATGCAAGGTTATTCAAATATGCATATTCCTTTTCATGAGGAACCAAATTAATCTCAATATATCAGACTCCATGTAAGCTTAAAGGGGCATATAGATGGCTCTTGTGTATCAGTCTGAGCCCATTTTGGCTCGTGGGCAAGCAAAATCCATTGGTTGATATGAGGATCTCTGAGATTTTTTTTAAATGTAATTCAGTACTTGGGTAGACTTGTTTTAAAATATTTTTGTCTGAGGAATTGTTGAAAACAAGGGGGTTTGTCCTTTGCTACAGGATTAGGAAGAGAAGACCTATAGCTTTAGGTGGCAGGACTGAAGAGTTAAAATTTGATCTTCCTGTGTGTATCTGTTCTGGAATCCTAATAATGCATAATTAAAAATGAGGCTGAAGACCTGAAGAAGGTGATCTGAGGCAGACTGAAGGAGACAAAATAGAAGGTGGCTCTGCAATTGACAGTGGTAAAGATAGCCTGAATCTTCAAATTATTTCCAGAGATGGTATGTAGGACTTGACGAGGAGAAAAACTAGTAGCAGGCAATACTGGGAAAGGTGAGTGATTAAAAACCTAGTTGCCATTTTAATATGGAATGTAGTTCATTTCTGTAAGTAGTTTGCATGAAGCTGCTTCTATATAAGGATTAATTGACTTGGAAATAGCTAAATATTTTCTGTGTTTCCCTGCACTGAGCTGAAGTTTGCCTGAAATTTCTTGCCAGTTATATTTATCATGTTTCTCTCAGATGAGAATATTTTTGATGTCTTCTTGAAAACTGTAGTACTGCTTGCCAGTACTCCCAAAAAAGGAAAATATTAATTATCTGTAATTAGATGGATTAGATAATTTTTTGTAGCTTTATGTAATGCAGTCCTATATTAAAAACTATGTAAAGATTTTTGTCACTATTTTCAGCTGTTCTTTCCCCCTGTCCTAGTGAAGGGGGAAGGGATGTGAGTAAAACCAAAGTATTTCTGTGTGGTTGAAGTAGTTGTGAATGTTTTACAAGTTCAGGTATCAATAATGATTTTGCTCATCCTTATTACAAAATCAAACTGTTCTGGTGACTAAATGAGAAGTTTTGCAAGGCTTTCTATATGACTTTCAGAAAGGTGAACACCCACCAAAGTTGCCATCACTGACAGGAATGCAATGCCTTACATCTGTGGCTTGTTCTTTAGGGCCTAGATACAGCAGCTGATGGCAGCTATTTTCTTTATTTGTAAGAAATAAAGAAGAGTTTCTATTTAACTACTGAAGGTAAGCTGTGAATTCTATACATGTTTTTTTTACTGATTTTCTGACCTTCTAGCCTATCTTGGGCTAGGTTTAGAAAACCATCGTAAAAGTGTTCAGTAACATGTGCTTTGTGTTTCTCCTGGCATTTTAGAATTTAGTGAAATGTGTCAAGAAATGGAGGGTATCCAAAATTATTTACAAAACCATGTAGTTAGTTAACCAGCTGAGTGTTTTGTTTCATTTTTGTGAAAGGTTAGGAAAAAAAATTGCTAGCAGTGCTCGAAGAGTTTTTAGTTATGCACTTCAAAGGTGCAGTTTAACTTTGGAAAGTGAAATGTGTGCCTGGTATTAATGGTGGGTGCTTTACCATCAGGACTTCCTCCCTGGGACATCTGTGATAAGACAGGGTATATTTTACTGGACTGCTTTTGCTGCAGGTTGCTGAGCAGGCTGTTGAGCTCACCCCGTGTTTTAGGAGATGATGTGGTGTGCTTGCTTGTGTCTGTTGTATGCTTGTACCCAGATGTGTCTTGCAAGCTACTGCCTGAGCTGTTGCTGTCCTTTAGTAGTTGGTGGGTAAAGTGTCTTCTTTCTGGAATTGGACAGATTGAACTGCCCTTGGTATACTCTTGTAAAATTGGAGCCCTTTGTATTCAATCCAACTATTTGGACTTTTGCAAGTATTTGAGGGATTTACTGAAACAATTGAGGAATAAGAAGGTGGGTCAAAGCTCCAAGGTTAAATGTGTATAAAGATGGTATGAATGTGCCTTTTTTGTTAATGGAGGGATCTTAAAAGTTTAAATGTGACTATTTTCATTAGTGAAATTTGTAAGGCTAGTCATAAACACGATGTAACAATTTGTAAGGCACTTCATAAACAGGATTGACCAAAAGTCCCCAAATTTATTTCTTAGTTTCCTGTGTGCAATGCCAGTATTTTCTGGTAAGATCTTTGTGGTCAAAATTAGTGCAGTTATGCCTGGTTTTGCCATATAAAGCTCTGTTACATTTGAGTTTATTGAAGTTGTTGAGCGGATACATCTTGATCAACGTCAAGTGGTTCAAGGTATGTATTGAGAAGGTATGTATTGAGATTCCAGTGGTGCTATGTTCAAAACAAAAAAAGGAAACTGTTTCAGTCTATAAAATACCATGAGGTACATTTGCATAACACAGAACTTTGTATACCTTTTGTTTCCAGTAAACAGTGCTCCACAAAGCAGGCCTATATGTGCTTCAAGATGCTGAGAAGAAATCTGTTTATTATCCTCTTGGATTTTTCCTCTTTAGTTCCCAAAACTCTCTTCTTCAGCTAGCCTGACAGATGTGTTTGGAGGGTGCTGTGGTAATTTTTCTTTTTTCCTGTTTGTCTAGAAAAACAAAGTAGATGTGATAGTCTGTTGAAACCTTTGGTACTCCAAATACAACTGTACTGTACTAATTAAAGAGCTCTCTTTGTTGGAACATATGTTTGATATTCCTGTTGCACATTCTTTGTGAGGTGGTAGAACACTGAAGATACACTGCTGTCTGTTTAACAAAGGTGTTGTCTGTACAAAGATCAAGAATGGTTTGCTTGATGTGTATGGCAATTTAATTGTGCTTCAGGTTACCAAGTCCTGGATTTCACTACAGGTTGTTAGATACTATCTGGCTAGTGCCTGAAAACTTTCTGTAGAACTTAATAATATTTTGGTTAGAAGATTGTGTAGTACTTAAATAAGGAACGGGAACAATTTAATAGATCTTTATATCTTGACATGGTACCGTGTCTTTAAAGGATGCTTGAGACGTTAGAGAAGTTTTTCATGTATGAAACCCCAAATTTATCTTAGAAACTTTGGACAGTGAAGTCAAACTGGTTAGTTCAGCTTATTTTCTTCCTTTATACTTCTGCCTGTAGAGAATTGGTGAAGCTTGAAAATTTCAGGAAATGGTTATGGTCTGTCCTACAAAATGGTTCACTGCTGGTACATGGAGAACTTGTGCAGAACCTGCCTTTGAGGCTTTGATGTCTGAGTGCAATAGTTCACAAGTGTGAGTACTTGGGCATCTGATTGTTCAGTCTTGAATTTGATGCTATGAATTCAGGGTGTCCAAGATCCACTTCTATAATAATTTCAAAAAGAAAGAGCTGTATCCTTCTAATCAAATGGATTACAGTACTTTGAAGAAAAGGAGAAAACATCTGAAAAACACCAGAAGCTCAGAAACATATAAAATAGAAGGAAATTCTTGCAAGCATTTTGGAAATCCTAGGCAGGTCTGTAGATGTGAGAAGATGCCCGGGAATCTTCATGTTTGCTTCTAGTCTGACTCTTCTCTCTTCCCTTTAGCCCATATTGGAAGATGGAACTCTCATTAAATCGGGCATTGGAGAAGCCACTTTTTGTTTGCTGCCCTGGGGATGAAACAGAAAGCATTTGAACAGATATTCTTGAGATTAGATGGGATGTTAAGCTGTGGCACCAAGGTAGCAATGTCTACCTGTTTACCTGGATACCTACCCGAGAATTCAAGATTTTTCAGTCTAATTTATCCTGTAGTAATTTTTTTTGTTCCATATCCTTGCTGCTGTGAATTAAACTCAGACAGGCTCGCTCTGGGGAAGCTTATTATTGCTGCCCTTTGTCACAAAAGGTGGCTGAGACATCTGCTGTTCAGCAGCTGCTTTGCCAGCTCATGGCTTAACAGGTTAAGGAAACCAAGATGGGCAAATAAAGTAGTTTATTGCCATGCACTGTGCAGCAAAACTGTGATAGTTTGGTTTCTGGTTAATGAGCAGCTCAGCTCTTACAGCAAATGAAGGAACTTACAAAAGCGAACCGAGGTGGAAGCTGGAACTGGAAACAGCAATAACTGTATTCTTCCTGAGTCAGAAATCCTTAATGTTCTGTACAAGATGTAAGTGGCCTGTCTTCAATGCTCTCTCCCCTTTTGTTTTTAAAGGAGTGAGCTGATACATTTTTTACTGCAGGTAGTCTTTTCTGTTTTCAAAACGACCTCAACCACCTCAAAACCTCGCAGCGATGGTGTCCAGGGGCTCCAAGTTACAAATGCAGACATTCGTGTTTAAAGGGTGAATTGATGCGGAACATTCAGATTTAGAAATTTCAACTAACCTGACTGGCTGCTGGCTTTGTTAAACAGCATTTGTTTTCTTGAATTCATTTTGTATGTTTTTTTTTTTTTTATTCCCTAATTGGAAGGGATTGTCTTGCCATGTTTTTGGTTTTGTCTTTTTCATTAATTCTCACCCTGGCTTCGAAGTCTAGTAATGCTGTACTTGTTTTCTTTTTACCATATTTCCCTCTTTTTTCTTTTTTTTTTTTTTTAATTGTGATCACCTAATCAGATGCATACTATCTACAGAGGAACAGAACTGCTGCTTAAGACCAATGCCCCAGAGGGTTGATGCAGTACAATGGAAAGAAGAATGTCCAAGGGTGAGAGGGAGTATTTCCTCTTGTACCTCTCTGCTTTCTGCTGTGATGCTGTCCCTGGATTGTACTTGAAGTTTACCTTTCCTATCAGCATTGAGCATTGTTGCATTGTCTGTTCCCAATCACCATTTCTCAGGCTAATGGCTTCAAGGTCTCCTGTGTTATTTCTCAGTCTGTCAGCCTTGCTTTTCTTGTCCTATTCTGCTGCACCTTAGCTTACTTGGTATCAGGAGTACATATCAAAATACAGCAATTGCTGGGAGAAATCAATGAGGTACCAGGGGCATAATCATTGCTATCAGAACTAATGAAGCTGCTTGTACATTGATTAAAGATGGGCTGTGTTGATTGTGGGGCTAGAGAACAAAGTCTTGCTCAGTCTGTTTTGGGTGAAAAGATTAAAGAAGTCATGACATACTTAATTTCTACTGAGTATTCTTTTAGCTGCTACATGCACATAATACATTTTGTTGATTTTTAAGGTCCATTGAAATACTACTGATTTTCAGACTGGTGCTGGAAAGCAGTGGTTTCGTGATGTAGCTTAACTTCTAACAGTGCTCTTTTAGTCTCTTACTGAAGATCAGTGTGCTGTTTGAACACCTAAATTCTGATTTCAATTGCATAATGTATTCTTACTTATTAATTCGCTGAAGCTTGGAAAATACCTTTAACACAGTTGTGAAGAATGAATTTTTTTTTTTCAGAAGGTAGTTGTTGAGTCTTGTTCAGTACCTTTTGGTTCTATTGGATTTTCTTATTTTAAAAGAGCTTAATATAGAGTAAAGCTTGCTTAGTTTCTCAGAGTCAATCTAAGTAGGAGCAGAAGGAAGAATCCCTATTACTGAGATACTTTTTTTTTTTTTAAATTTGATCCTAATACTGAAAGACATTTTGGGGTGGAAGTGTTGATCTGTATGATAAAGCACAGTTGAGTTTGGTTAGAATATAAATGATCTTGCTGCTCTGGGAAACAGAATGTATTTTTCATTAGTGTTTTGAGGGCCTCCGTGCAGTGAGACGTGAGCATGTGAGTGTCTCAATTAAAGTCTGTGCCTACATGCATGGATGAAGGGGATGCTTTGCAGAAGCAGAATTGTCCATAAAAGACCATATTAGATCTGTAAATGTCTCCCTCTGCTCAAGAATAAGGATGTTTTGATTTGATTGACTATTTCTTCTAATTTGAAATGGTTTAACTTTTAAGGATGTAAAAAGTAATATTGCTAAATGTAGCATTCTGCAAGTTGTGTTTTCTTTTTTGAAAAGGGTGTAAATAGGAAGCTGATTCTCCTTTGACTCAGTTGACTTTACTAGCTGGCATATGTGGAACAAAATGGATGATTCAGCTTCTGTTGGTGAAATAGCTGAGCTGAAATTTACAGAAGTACAAAATACAGTACCAGGAATTTCTGTTAATTTTCCGTGTTTCTTCAAGTACAGTTTTACAGGGTTTTATTAGTGTTTTTGTGGCTGATGTTTTTGTTTCTGGGTTACGTATTGTAAATAAGTGATCACATTGCCCCTTTTCTCCCCTATCATAATAAATACTGTAGTGAAGATCTCAACGTGCCTGTTGATGTCACTGTAGTAGTAATACCTTGAACCAAGGTTGAGAAGTTGTCGGCAATACAGATGTGGTGGCGAGCAGAGCAAAGTACTATTAAGGCTTTTGGGAAATACTTGTTCTTCTCTTATGCTTTAACCTCAAACTGCAGTAGTTGATCCACCTGACAGATTTGATCGTAATCTTCAGGATTTTGGTGACAGGAGGTGGTGTAGTCATGTACTTCAGTGCCAGGTTTTGCATCTAGCCCTTCATTTGCTTGTCAGTTCAGTGCAACATGATCCAGTCACATGCTGTGCTCTCCTTAGCACCTACTGTGAATTATTTGGGGAGAACTTGAGCAGAACATCATCATGAGAGAAGAATATATCAACGTTCTTGAATATGTTTAAATTGCAGAAAATGAGCTGAAAACCCACTGGAAAATGGGGATAGCCAAAAGTGATTTGTAAAGAGCAGGCTTTGGAAACTTCATGCACATTGACAAGAATTTTGTTTCTTGATAGCATCACACCTGAACTGTAGGCACATTCTTCAATTACAGATTACAGAATTGTTTTGATACCTGAATAAATATTTTTAATGTTGCCTTTTACTAAAAAGGAACAAATGTTTTCATTTGCTGTTTTATGATTCTGGCACTGATTTGTCACATGGGGATGATGTGCAAGCTGATTTTACAGCAGCACGCTTCCATTTCTAGCTTCTAGGAGAAAATGTACTGTGTATAGCTTGTATTGTGAACGTGCCACCTATAGATTCAGCTCATCTGGATGAGAGATTACACATCCTCTGAAAAGATAATACCCTGATACTGTGGCTTTACTTGAGGTTCCCTGGAGAAGAAATAATGAATTTCTTGTTTCTGGGCTGCCTTTTAGCTGGGTGGTTGGGGTTTTTTTTCATTAGTTTTTCAGCTTCTCTGCAAACACATTGCTGATAACACTTCATGCCAGACAGCCTTCCTGTATCTGACTGATCTGTGCTTAGGTTTAGCCTTGTATTTTTGCTCTTAACACTTGTAAATCCAAACTATGAAACTTGTTCTCATTATTAGCAGCTTTCCAAATAGATCCTGCTGTGCATGGGTTTTTTTTTCCTTGTAAGTAAAAGCCGTAAGCATTCCTGATGCTAAAGGCTTATATAAAAATACGTATTTCCTTAAAAAAAAAAAAAACAAAACAAAATAAATAAAACCATCACCAAGCCAGAAAGTAACTTTAGCACAATTCCAAGGGGATATAAATAGTTACTGTGATTTAAAAATAAAAAACACTGGAAGGAACAATGGTATCTGGACAAATGGCACTAAGCCTAGTGCTAAGTGGGTTTGGGGTTTTTTTTAGCCAGTAGGAGCTATGCTTTTGGTTCTGGAGCTTATGAATAGGTGTGTGGTACCACCAAGAAAGTGGGTCCAGCAGTATTTGGTTACACATTCTTGCCTCTGTAGCTACCTTTGTTCATGGCAATAAAATTACTTATAAATCATGAGAAATATGGTGTGTGTCAGTGGTGGTATTGAAGTGGGGTTCTGATATACCTATTGTGCTTGTCTTCTGCCCTGTTCAGGTAAAGAGATTCTGGTCAGCTCAAAAATGAAGTGAACATGCCAGCAGAAATTGGAGGTTTGTGATGAAAGTTGGAGGAAGCAGTGGAAGATGACAGTTGAAGCAAAAGGACTGTTCAGTTACTGTAAGGCTCTGCAGAGAGAAGCATCTAGTAATAAATGCTTAGTCATTTCTATGTTGGTTAATTAATAGTAATATATTCTTCAGTGCTGCCTGGGTTTTGTTTTTCAGTCTGGAGGGAGATGTCTAGTGGTATGTGATAACAAAATTGCTTGGGTTTGGAGAAGAGGACACTTCATTAGGTGACACACTTCAGTAACTTACTGTTCTGGTAAATGTAGCTAGAAATTTGTGCACAAGCAGTTTTGAAGTTTTCCTGATTTACTGGAGATGTGGGGCTGGATTTTTGTTTTTTTTTCTTAGTTGTAAGTTCAGGAAAGAAAATGGCCAGGAACATCATGTGTGGCTCTTCAGAGGTAATTTTGAACAAAAGAAGAGTGCATGAGTGTGTTGGCTTTGTAATAAATAAAAGCTTGTTGAAAATTTATACTAAATCAGGAAATTTTGTTATTTAAAACATGAACTTCTGATGCTTGTCACTTAACAGGAAGTGTAGGGATGCTCTTAAATGTGACTCTTTCAAGGCAAGGCAGAAAAGAGCTGTAGCTCGGAAACCTTTTGATTTGGGTCGCTGAAGTAGCAACAGTTATTAATATCCATGAACTACTTCAAAGATCTCCAAAGACCCCTCTTTTAAAACGTGATTTTAAGCATTTGGCTTTAGGCGTCTGTTAAACTTGTACTAATCAGTTCTTTTATTATTTTTTTAACCTACATTCTCTGCAGTACCTAGAATTAAATTTTTTAAAAATAATGCACATAGCTTACGGATGCGTTAAGAAAGGATTAATGAAATGACCTGTTACAATCCAGAGTTTTATGCTTAAATATTGCATCAGTATGATTTTTTTTTTAATGTAGGTCATGGGATTAGCATCAGGAAACGTGGCATTTTGGCAATGTAGGGACACTGTCTGCCATGAAGACAGCTTGAGTTTGTTTACTGTTGGTGACAGAAGGATGCTGGCTACTTCACTACAGAGCTGTTTATTGCAGACATCTCTGTCATGATCTTAAGCATTGTTGTCTGCTGATCACTGTTATATTTTGAGAAAGTGGTAAACTAACCAGAAGGATTATTTTCATGTGTTAAACATTGGGATCGGTGAGTTCTCTGGTCTTGGAAAATCTAGGCATGCGAAGAAAAGCTAATGGGTTCTGCTAGAGTTTGACTTACAGTAGATGTGTTGCTTTGCTGTGTGGTGACAGCCTCTGGAGTATTGAGGAATTTGCACTTAGAAGTTGATTTTTTTTTTTTTTTTAATTATTCTATGACACTTTTGGAGGGGACAGAAATGCAGTGTTTCTCTGATACTGTGATTAAAATTTGAGATTTTGATTGTGAAACTATCTTACTGAATTCTAGCCTTGCATGTTCTTGCAAGGTTTCCAGATTTAATATTTGGCTTCTCCCCCTGAATTTTATGAAAGAAAAGCTTTTTCTCATTCCTTTTCCTCCCCCCTTTTTTTCTGAGTACTAGTAAATATGGTAGGATGAGGGTTTGGTTTTGACAAAATTTTTTAGCCTCTTGTGTTACCAGGTATCCTGCAGGGCTTTTTATGCGCCGTCTCTTGGGTGTTAACATCAGTGACCCTTACAGAAAGCTGCCTGGTTACAGTGAGACCTGTAAGTCAAGAGCTGAGCTGTATGTAATAATGAGAAGCATTTGTGACATCACTTTGTTCAGTTGCAGATATTTTTAGCATGTGCAATTATGATTTTGTGCTTGCACACTCTATTGAAAATGGGAATTTGTTAGCTCTTTAACCAGCTAATGCAACTGTTGCATAATGAGCATTAACCCTCATCGACTTCTGAGTCGCTTGTTTTGTGTTCACATCATACTAATGTATGGAAAAATGGCTGCTGAGCACAGGGACTTCTTCAGCTGGAAACTTGGCTGCTGCTTGTGTTGTACAGTTGCCAATGCCTCCCACAGAAGCGGTCCAGACCTGCTGGCCTTTGACCAGAGAAGAGTTTTGAGTAAGTTTTGGAAGGAGCTGTACAATCTGGAGTTATCCTTGCTGTGGTAATCTCCACTACAACCTGTTGGTAAGGTGTTGCTTGCTTTCCAAAGCTAATGTACTTGGGACTTAGAGACACAGCAGATGATTCCCTGAAAGAAGACATCAAATAAATGAGGAGTTGTATCCATTCACTTGAGCATATTTAGGTTGATGAATTTGTAATTATAATTTTGTACGTCTATAGCTGTCCTTCAAAGCTGTTCTTGTAGGAGGTGACAGCAAAGACTAGGCTTTTCCAGAATACAGATCTATACTCAACAGGAAAAGCTGCGCTAGAATTAACTCTTGGAGGAGCACATACACTTGCAGGTAGCAAAATGTCTTTCAAGTTGCTATCTTGTCTGATAGAACTGTTTATGTTGATAGGACCAAGCCATCAAACTTGGAACAGGGTTTGGTTGGGGTTTTTTGTTTTGTTTTATTTTTTTGTTTTTCCTCAGAGTAGTCTTTAAGCATAGCTTTAAATTTCAGACTTCTAATTACTTGTTGCCTGGTGGCTTAATTGGAATTTCATGTTGTTGGCAGTGATTTGGAAAGGTCATGGAATCTCTTGGGTGTCAAGATAGCGTTCTGTGATAATAATCAGCTTTAAGAAGACTTTAAGAAATAGTTTTAATAAACTAACTTGCAATTCCCAGTTTGACAGATGTTATCTTTGTCGTGTAGTTGATACGGTACAGGGGTGATAAGTGTTTGGTACCTGAACAGAAGCATCTGCCTGCTAAACTAAGAACAGCCTGCCTATACACAGCCATCCTTGCTGTCTCTCATTGAATCCTTAGGTCAAGAAGAAAAACCTGTTTGCACAGTTAATGGCTTTGGAGAGGGCTACAGTGAATGTATTTAATCTTGCTAATTTTGGAGGCTGATACAGGTTTGATATGATGAAATATTTCTAAATGCTTTCCCTATTCTTCAAAGTCTCTTTTCTTCCCTTCTTCTTTCTTTTCTTCCCTGCTTTTCCCAATCTCATGAAGAAAGCTGAGGTCTCTTCTGCTGAAGTCTTCTTCATGTGAAGACTTGTGTTTTGGTGGATGTTGGAAATGAAGTAAAATTTTAGGCTGGCTTGTCACCTCAGTGTAGCTACTTCAATATCTTTAAAGAAAAAAGTATTAGCCTTAGAGCAGTTAGTGGGGATGCTCTACCCAGAAATAGTGATGCCTTTTGTCTTCTGGAGTTACTCAGTTCCAAACTGACGTGCTGCTTTACTTGGAGCAGGAGGCTGTGGGATTGCGGGGACACTGGGTACACCAACCATGTGTAGGGCTGGCTGACCTCCAGGTGCTTTGGTATAATGGTTTACCCACTTGAACCATGCTTAAAGTATTCTGTGGTACTTTTCGTTCTCTCCTCTTTTAGAAACCCAGGTTCTTGATGTTGAGGATCTCAAGCGAAGCAGGGTTATAAGGGCTGATGTATAAGGGCAGGGTGTATGTAGCTGGTTACAGGAACTCTCTTTGTTGAACCAGAGCTGTGGTGCAGAGAATGAGTGGCCTGTAATTTTCTTGTTGTTTTTACCAGGCTACATTTTAGCTAAAAGTGGAAGCTTGTGGCAATGTAGATGTTTTTTTCTCAAGTAGCTTGTCTACTTTTGATCTTAAATGAGTCTCAATTCTACATTAAATATGGAGCTATCTCGGTTGGCAGGATTGCATTGTGTAGGCATCACAAGACGTTTGCAGCCTCTCTAACTGGAAACTTACCCTGGTTTACAAAAAATCTTGTGGGAAGATTTGCTGTTATGCTTCCTTACTCTTCTTGCAAGCTGCTTGAAGTAGCTTCTTCTGGGAATTCTTTTTTTCCCAGAAGCCATGTGAAACCTGCAGCACCTCCCCTGAATTAATGAGGGTGCAGCACAGAACAGTAAGGGTGTGTGTTTTGGCCTTTGCTATTGTGTATTCTCTGTGCTATTAATATTGCAGAGTAAGTTTACTTGTTTACATTTCAGGTAAATCTTTCAGAATTTGATTAGATTTCATCATCTCAGCAGCATGGCAAATTATTTCATTCAAGGCTTCTGAAAGCTGAATATAGCTCATGTTGGGTTTTTTTCAGAACTTGAAGTGGTTGTGTCATGTGTTTGTGTCTCGGGGGAAGGTGGAGCTTGGCCTCTGAGTGTGAGTTTTCTGTCTAGAAGTGTGTTGTTCTGGCAGTAACAAACAAAAATGCTTATGCTGTGATGGTTTCATAATCACAGTATTAAACTGTTCATCTATAAATGAGCTTGGATGAGGATGATCCATATCCTAAGTAGCTTAACCTCCATAGCAAACACTGAAGTGGTTTGTAAATTTTTTTCAGTGAACTGTAAAATCAGAAAGATGCATTACACCTAAGCATTTCAGCATAAAGTACATGAAATAGTAGAACTGGCTTTCTGACTGAAGATTATTTTGCTTAGAGTACATTCTTGCTTTGTGCTTGGAACGATCTTCCACTCCCCTGATGCAGCAGCTTTGAAGATGTACAGCTCCAGTGTCTGCTGGCATCACCCATAGCCCTGATCTTGCTGTCTTGCTGTATGATAGAGACAGGTTGCAGATGTTTTGGATGTATAAGCAGTTGTCAGTGTTTCAGATCTTGGGGTGAACTCTAATTATCACTTTGTGGTTCCTGAGGGGAAAAATTGTTCTGAAATTCCTTACTAGAGTGTTTTGGGTTTTTTTTTCCCCAGTTTGTATGTTCAGTCATTAGAGTCTTCCAGACTGCAAGCATGAGCTACTCAATGTGTCCATTTTTACTGCTTTAGTGATTAGAAGTTGTAACTCTTCTAGGAGAGTAGTGTGCTCTTGATGGAACTCATTAGTGGGAAGTTTATGTAACTTCTTTTCATAAAACAGATATCTTGGTATTTAACTGTGCTTAGGAAGCAGCATACCTGAAGGATAGTGTTGAGCAGAAATAATTTCAGTGCTTTGAAAATGCATATGGGGGGGGTTTTGTAGTGCATTGAAAATGACAGTCCTTGTGTGAGTGAGACAGCCAGAATGGTTTTGTTACACTCCTAAACTCTAATAATAGGAACTTCTGTATCACTAGGGGAGGAGAACTAATGATCTGAGGATTGCAAGAGATTTGGAAAAAGATTAAAAGCCTCTTGACATGAGCAAGTCTGTTGGTTATGTTAGTATCATTAAAGCAGTGCCTGTTTCCTTCAAGAAGACAAGCTGGCTCTTTAAGTTAGCTCAGAAAAACCAGTCTGTGCTTTGATAGCATTTTAATTTCTGCTAGATTTGTTACGAAGCTGGTGTTTCTTTAATTATGTTAACTTTGGTTTGTGCATTCTTTTTTTTTTTTCCTAGAATTTACATGTTTGACAGCAGAAGTTGGCTTTCTACTGCAGTGAGAGAAAATGTAAGTAGAGAAATAAGGTAATTTTCTACGGTTTGAGAAGCTCACACTGTATTTAAAAAGTGGTTGACTTCAGGTTCTTAGCTGCTAATCTGTGCAAGCCTGAAGTGCTTGTTTTCTGCTTCAGCATGTGTATTCTTGTGTCAACAGGAAGGATTTTAAAATGGCCAGGAAACCTGTTAAATAATAGATGTTAGTGCCTGCTTTCCTTCAGAAATGGAGCTGGCAGAGCAGAGGGAGACCGCAGATGAAACTGTTTCATCTCAGTGGGGCAGGCAACTGCAATAAATAAAATTATGAGAATAGTTACTCTCTCATGAATGAAAAATTACTTATCCTCCATGTTTGATAAAAGAAGGGCAAATTTCTTTTGAGCAAAGTGGCTTTTATCAGAATGTTCCTTTCAATGTGTCAGTGTTACTTAAAGAGAACCTGAAAGATTCCAAGTTTATATTCTTTGTAGTTGTAATAATTGCTGATACTCTTGGAACAGTGAAATCTTTGTTACCTTCCAGACTGTAACTTAAAACATTTGACTCTTGTGAAGCCCCTTAGCCTTAGGAGCATTACTAGTTACCCATGTGCTGTGTAGAAGGTATTATCAGTTAAATTTGTTATCTTCAATTATCAGATACCTTTCTTTTTAAAGCAAGCAGCAAGCTAGTACCCACCTCCTTCTCTAAACCTGTCTTCTGAGGTGTCCTCTAATTAGTTCCTTTGGTCAACCCTAGACACCTCCAGTGTTCTTTTTTGGAGGAGCAGAAGCTGAAATGGAACACAGTGTTCCCAGTATAGACAAACCGTTGCTTTTACTGAGTGGCATTTTGGTATTTTCAGTATTTTGTGTCCCATTTTCTATATAACCTGTTGTTTTAACCTGAGCAGAGTATTGATGTCTTTGAGCTTTCAGGGCATGTTCTGCAGGAATTTTTTTTCCCTTCCAATGAGGTTTGTATCACAGAAGCTTGTGTGACTGTACATTTGTGTTCCTGTATACCTTTCCTTTGATTTCGAACTTCTAAAATTATCTAGACCATTCTTTTTTTTGGTGATCATTGTATCTGGAGATGTGTGTATTTCAGGATCGGGAGGCAGCCCTGAATTTCTTTTTTTCTGTGTTTTATATTTTTGATCATGTAAATGGGAGAGAGATCACCTCGGATTTCCACAAACAATTCTCATCTTGCTGTGTTTTCTGCTGAATAAAAGTCAACTAGGAGTCAGTATATACTTCTGATTAAATAACAAAAAAGCCCTCAGCTTTTCAAAGCTAACATGATGTCAAAACATTGGAACTAGCAGTGGATTGTGTCTAATGCCTTTGTCGTTGTGAAAACGTACAAGCTGCTGTGCATGTTGCTAATAGGATTTATGGTATCTAATAGATTAGTACAGCTTCATTTAATCAGATGACCTGCTATGAGACTGTCTGGGAGGCATAACATGAACTCATTATTAAGGCTGTAAAGTTTTGGCTCTATTTTTGCAAATGTGTTTTGCTTTTCTCCTCTCTGTTTTGAACGCACTGGAGTGATGCTATTACCAGGAGAGATGTTGAAGGAACTAATATCAGACAGCCTGTTCATTTGGGAGAGGGGTGATTTGGCAAACCTTCTTAGGAAATTACTATGCTTGGGTAATACTCTAACAATATAAATTTCAACCTCTGTTACCAGAGTTTGCATCAGCAGTGGCTTGGTGGGATTGCTTCACTTGTTGGCAGTAGTAGCAGTGTAGTAGTGAGCTTTACCTGCAAATTAAAAATACTGCACTGGGATCCTAAGTATATCTCCTTTTGCAGAAAGGATGGGGAAGGTTTGTAGATTTCGTCAAGCTTTCTGTTCAGTTCAAAGATTCCATGCAGAGTTGGTCAATATATAATTGACTGCCTGGACATGTGTGACTTTCCTCTTACGCTGGAATATAGCTCATAGAGCTTAGAGGAAACAACAAATGCAGAAGTTGTTACTTGGACATGATAAATCCTTTTGGCATAGTTGAATTCTCAAGTTTTAACATAGAGGGAAAGTAACTATTTAGGTGAAGTCCATTGTTGATTTGCCTATGTGGGAAACAGAGGAGCAAAGAGACTCTTCTATGGGTAACTCAGAGAGGAATAGAGACTTGGGGCATTTGAAATAGTGAAGAGTAGTGCACTACCTTGCAAGTGCACATATTGTTGTCCCTAGCAAGAAGAGAATTATCTAGGAGGCATTCTTGTCAACAAGATTAGGGGGAATTAGAGCAGAGACACTTAAGCACTTCAGCCTCTGGAAAGGTCTTGAGTGAGTTCAGCAAAGTGAATGTTATTCTGGAGAAGCTGCCTTCAAGAGCACAGTAGGTTACTCAAAAGAAAGGGAGGTAAGCTTGAGTTTGGCTGCTAATTATTTCTTCACAGCTGTGGTGATCATCTGGAAAAAGGAGTTTGGAGTTTGAGTAATGACTCCTTGCATGAGGTTTGCCTTAGAAATCTAGTAACTTCTTTCAGAACCCCAGAAATAGAAGCACTGTCTTTAAAGAGCTTACAGTTTCTTCTAGAAACTTCTAATAAAATGGGGTTAAATGCCTTTGAATATCCAACAGCCTCTGGCTTGTTACTTCTGTGTCTGTAATATGAACAAAGCTGTATTAAGAATTCTCATATATTGAGTGAAGATTGATTAAAATGGTTTGGTTTTTTTACATATACATTTTCCCATTCTTGCTGTTCTAAAGATGATTATTATTTTTTAAATATTAAATACCAATAAACTGCAGTTTTACAGTACAGCTAAAAAGTTCACAAGAGGATAGAACCCTATTTTATTTTTTCCCCATGATCTCATATTTCTGCCATAAATTTAATTGCCTAAGACTTGGTGTAAAAGAGAGAGGAATAGCCAAGTTGGTTGACTGGTTGTCCCATAAATTTTACAGCCTGCTTCAGAGAGCTACTGTATTTTAATGCCTTTGGCTTCATTGGGATTTTTGTTTCCTGAGTTCAGTCATGTTGGCAGGAATTGGAACTTCCTGTTGACATTGAAACAACAAAGGCTACAAAGGGAATGTGGAAATCTGGTTTAAACAATTCCAGTGGATGCTGTTAGAAATGTAGTTCAGCTTGGGGTTGCTTGCAGTGCATAGGGAGTAACTTGTAACTCTAAAAGTGTATTTAACCTCAAGATACAAGCCTATATTACAGATGATGAAGAAATCAAGGGTTGTGTGCATTCGCTATTGGTTGTCAAGCAGTGAACATTGAAACATGTCTGACCCAGCAAGTGACTGGGGGTCAAGAGCCATTGAAGCTCCTTTAGGAATAGTAGTTTTTAAGTTCAATGAACTCCATGCTGTTTGTGATAGTGGAGACAGTATCTTTCTGTAGTGTTGGCAAACCATTTGGAAGTTGTTCATTAAAAGGAAGCTTTCACTAAAAGAGTGAGTGGTAGTCCTGATGTGGAGCTCACAAAGAATTTGAGGAGCTTAGCTGCACAGGAAGTAGGGCAGGTTATGTATATGCACGATAAAAAGCATTTGTTAAATGATTCTGAAGGTTGGGTTTGTTAGTTGTGCTTAATTCTCATAGACTGGGAAGGAGTTTGGGTTGCTCTGCCCCTGTGTACTTGGAAGAGAATGGAGGCTAAGTGCTGGGGTAGGATCATCTTGAATTTGCCAGTAGAGTTTTTTTCTGTAACTGAAGTGTACATCCAGTTCCTGTTAGGCCTTTCAAGGTGCAGTGAAGGTTTCATTTGTGTGAAGACAGACATCTATTGCTAGTTAAGCTGTGACAACCCATCAGCTGGGGCATGTGACTGGAGTCCCTTCAGCATTTTGGCTACAGCTTGCTCAGTGTCACTGTCTGTGTGTCACTGCAGCACACACTCGCCCTCCTGAGCTGCTCCGTCTGGCTGTGTCACTTGCAGCAGTGCCCTTCAGTGCACGCTATATTAAGCAATAAGGCATAAGCATGAAATAGGTTTGCATGATTTGTTTTGAACTCAGCACATGCAAATTATCCAGAATGAAACTGCAGGGCTCAATTTTTGTGAAATGAACTTTCTCAATGTGGCTGTTTGCCCTAGGATTAGTGTTCACCTCCTTAGGCCTCTCTTCCTATTCCCTACCAAGTTTTGTTTCATTGAAATGGGAGAGGATTCTATTGCACAGTGCGCAAATTCTGGGAGAAATAAATTGGCACCGTTTTAAGCTGTATGGTACAGGGGAATGTAGCTGCTATGCCTGATATTGGATTATTCAGCCTATTATATTTTTAAGTCGAGCTTCACATAAAATCTTCAACATAATTGCCTGTAACTGCAGCTGGAATTGTGGTGTTACGAATCTGTATCTTAACCCTGTCATTGAGTTGTTCTGACCTCATGCAAAATGCTTAAGTTTTGAATTGTAATTTCTGTCTCTGAAATAGGAATGAGAATCTCTCTAAATTCTTGTGCCCTACCTGAAAAGGTTGGTATTTGCTTGGTGGAAAATGTGCTTCTATATTAACTTAGAGAATGGCAGAAAGAGAATTGGATATCAAAAAGCTAAAAGATGTGGAAAATTGCAGTTTATTCTTAAGAACAATTTTTAGAGTTTCCTAGTTCCTTTTCTGGTGAGAGCAGCACTTAGTATTGCAGTGTGTGAACTACATAGGAGCTGTAGACAGTGATGACTGCATGCTGAGAACTAGAGACCCAGCCACAGAGTACTTGTCTTAAAACATCCTGAAAAACAAAAGAGCAGTGAAGAGAAAGGAAGGTGGTCATAAGATAATAAAACACTCTTGATGGGTTTTGTCTTAACTGGATTTTGGACTAAGCTAAACAAGCAATATTAAAGGGGCTCAAAGATGATCCAGGAGCCAGAAGAGAGAAAGGAGACACCTTGAAGAGAGAAAGGAGACACCTCGTTTCACAGTAAAGCAAAAAGGCTTTGAAGTTCTGGGAATGGAGGTTTTAAGACAAAACGGAAATTCCTGTTCCAAAATATTTGGGATTTCAAAGGAGAGCAGGAGTTTATAAGTGGTGATAGGACAAGATCTGACATTTGTTCCTTGAGGTTCTTGGTTTGGAATACTGGTCACGGAAGAGAACTCTCAGATAAGTCTGATTATGTGGGACAGCAATATTTAGGGAACATTGAAATCCTCATACCTTTCTCATCAGTGATGTTTGCTGCACTGCTTTAATTTGCTTTCACAATATGTTCCCTGTTACTCAGACTGGATACAAGCGTGGAAGTCACCCTCATCTTTCTCCTTGGGAAGGGCTTTAGGAAAAAAAGCAAACCCCACATGCTTGCAAAAAATAACTAAGCTGATTAAGTCTTATTAGAGTTACATGTAAAGCTGCTAGCTACTAGCTTTGTCTGTTGGCAATGGTTCCTCAAGCTCCTCCCTTCAACCTACAATTCAAAAATTACTATTTTATTCTGACATGTTAAAAACAGTTTTGGAAGTCTCAAGGAGACATTTTTGCAGTTAAGTGTAATCCTGAACAACATTTGTGAGTGATCTCCTTTTATCCAGATAGCAGAGCAACATTTCTCACAGCTAATGTGTTGCACAGCGTGCTCATAATGGATCTTTTTACAGCATTTTGCAAGTGCTTTGTGTAGGTCTGTAAATACTTAAGATGCTTATTTTTTGATGGGAGGATTCCTTAATCTAATCTTAAGATGGTGCAGGGAAGTTCTGAGTGTCATGTCTAGTGTTATCTGCTGCTTTACTTCAGGGAAATTTGAGTTTATACAAAACCGAATCGAGAAAAACTTAATAAAACAAAAATGAAAGAAAGAACTAAGTCTCTAAATTACATTTTATTTCTTGTAACTACCACATTTGTGTCTGGCAATGCCTTACTCTGAAGATTGCAGAAATACCTTCACATATATTCCAATACTTGATCCACTCTGCCTTTTTTTGAAGTGCTGTTTGAGCTGGTTGAAAGAAATTGTTTAGCAATTTCAAACTATGATTTCTACTAATTCTCACTATTATCACCTCTCCTTTCAGATTTCTGATTGTTTCAGAGGTGGCAGTGGAGCACACCTTTAGCACAGTAAAATGAGTGAGCTCGACCAGTTACGCCAGGAGGCTGAGCAACTGAAAAACCAAATCAGAGTGAGTATTGTGTCAGTGGATCTCAAAGCCACAGCATGGGTGAGTGGTCATTTGAGCATCCTGAGGTGAACAGAGAGAAATGATACATCAAGTTAAATGTTTCCACAATGGCAGAGTTAATGTTGTAGATATTTAGGAAGGGAAGCACATGTACCTGCATTAGGAAATTGCTTTTTTATCTTTAGTATTTACTAGAAAATAATAGTGACAGAAAACAATACTGAGGTTTTTCTGAGCCAGACCATCACCAATGCTGAGTGACCTCCTGCTTAAAATAAGGTCAGCTGTGAGGTTATTCAGGGCTTTGTCCAGTAAGGACTTGACGACCTCTCAGGGTGGAGACTGAACAGCCTGTCCAGACACCACTTGACTGTCCTCATGGTGCAAATCACATCACCTTTCTCTCAGGATGAAAATGTAGCAGTTAGCTTGATATGCTCAGTGTGTTACGATGACAGCAGGTTGTGATCGGTTAGGCTGGCTCCTCCATGGATGAGAAGCAGAAATGCTTTCTGAACCTTGTTTTCAGGGTGCTTGGTCAGGTTGACAAAACAGAGACCTAGAAATGTACAGAACTTCTGATTTCTGTAACTTTCCTCCATTGCAGGATGCTAGGAAAGCATGTGCAGATGCCACCCTGGCTCAGGTAAGCACTTGAGAGTTACCCTGATGGTCTTAACCTACTTATTAATTTTCACATGATGTTGCACTTATGTCTGAACTGCTTCTGAACCTGAGCTAATACCTTTGCAACTTGCTGAACTGTCACATTTTGATCCTTCTGGCTTGGATGCAGTCAGTGTTACCTTGGGGAAAGGGAAATCTGTATTCTGAATAGTGCATCTCATGGAGATATTGTGGTTTATTCTAAAAACCTGGTAGGAATTTAGACTGAAGCATGATTATGGCAGAGGAAAATGTGGCCATACTTTGCTTTTCTGGTTTTCTAGAAAACCAGAAATTGGTTTACTCATCGCCTACTTCAGTCCATTTCCTTGAATGCTGACTATTAAACCTGTGTGTCTGAGATGGTTGGTACAGAAGTGATTACTTTCAGTTTATTAATTTAAAATGTCATTAATTTTATATGAGGCACAATGTTGAGTATTTTTCAAGATGAAGAAGGGGGGAAGGAGGAAAGCTTCAGTGTTAGTCAATAGGAAAGATGTCCACCATGACAGGAATTTTGTTGGGACTTTGTTATCTATTTATCTGAGTCCTAAGCTGGGTTGATAGCCTTTGAAAAGAAGCAGAGATCTTTACTCAAATGCATTTGCTGAAGAATTTTGTAACTTGAAGACATGAGGAGCGTGCAGACGTTATCCATAAAATAAACTTACAGACTCTTGGATCGTTGGGATGTGTGGTGCTTAGTCCTGGAACTATGTTGTGCTGGTTTGTGTGGTTGCTTTTTGGTTTTGTTATTTTTGTATTTTTTTTTTAAACTGGTACTTCTTTCCAGACTGAAGGACTGCCTTATATTAAATTTGACAGTGTTAGGACAGCTAAAGTGATTACTTCCTCACTTGGCTATTCAATTCTTGAAGATAAAAGTAGTCTTGGAGGAAGTTAAGTAAATGAGGAATACCATGAATTTAATAATCCCATACTTGGAAGGGAAGGCCATTTGGATCTGAAAGCAAGTTATTAATTAATCCTTAGAAAGTGGAGACCTTTAAAGCCTGATATACTTCCCCACACCCACCCTTCTGGAAAGAAACAGTCTACCACATTTATCTATAAGGAGTAGGAAATGCAGATCAAAAGTCTGAAATTCTAGAGGTCTAAGAAGATACGACCTAAGCATGGCAATGTCTGAGGGCCTGCAGGAATGCCATTGAGAGGCTGCTTTCTGCCTTTAGTAAAGACAAAAAATGGCTTAAGTTTGGATTAGGCAATTCAAAGCCTCAGTCACTACTCAAGGAACTTTGGTCTGCACTGGAGTGCTCTTTTAAATGTAATTGTGTGTGATGTGTTACTTTTGAAACTATGGAGTGTATGACACCGTTTCTTTTGCAGATCACAGCCAATATTGACCCAGTGGGGAGAATTCAGATGCGCACTAGGAGAACACTGCGAGGACACCTGGCTAAAATTTATGCAATGCACTGGGGGACTGATTCCAGGTGGGTGCTAGTGAGACAGAATCGGATCTTTGGGAATTGAGTGCACAGGACTCTCTTTTTTTCCTGTTCCTACCACTAGAAACCACTAATTCCAAGAAATTCAGAAAAGCAAGAGAAATGAGAAACATCCAATATGGCTTTTTTTCTCCTAATGTTCTATTTTTTTGTTAGTGCCAAAATGCAGTCTTTTTCTACTTGTCTGCAAGCTAGAGCTGTTGTACCACATGAGGGACTGTGAAGATGGAGTAGATTTCGTTATCAGTTGTCTTTTTTTGCTTAAGTGTCTTCCTGTTAACCACTGAGATTTAGTTGAAAGAAACAAAATGATACCCATATCAGCTTCTTCCACTCTCCTTTCAAGAATTTTCAGGCACGCTAATGGCAGCACATTTTCAACCTTCTGTTAAAACATCTTGCTGCTGCCACCTTGCAGGGACAAAAGAAATTCCCCTTAGGAATTTTTAAGTTACAGGTAAGGAGTTTGTAAGTTGCAGCTGGCCTCTTTTCCTACTTCAGTCTTGTACACCTCAGTTTTCTGTGCCTTGAAAGAAGCTGATTTCTTACAGATATGTAGAGTTCATTGCTTCAGGCATCTCTTTGGCATATAGCTTATTTAAAAGATGGGAATTAAATTTCTTTTTTGGCAAAAGTGTTTCAAGACAGCTCTAATCAAATATAACCTAGAGCAAAAAAAAGAAATAATGGAGGGAGACTGAAGTACCTCAATGATTACACTGTATTGTTCAGCTTGGAATGGTCAGAGGAAGATGCACAGAGCAAATTTTAATACCATATTGGAGTATTTTGTCCAGAATGACTTAGACAATGTGGAGACGATACAGGTTTTTGTGTCAGTGTAGCTGACCTTTGTTGAAGCACATTAAAAGCAGGTAAGAGCTCTGAACAATGAATTAAGTGCATTGTGTTTCAGACGTGATTGCTGGGTGGGGGAGTGAGGTCAGGTAGAGTAAAAATCTTCCCAATGTTACCCCTTCTATTAGTGCTGTCTTTGCTGTGTTTTCTTATCATTTCCCATTGTGCTTCAGGGCTGTCTTAGAACTTAAATTCCTATTTTAAAAATAGGAAAAAAGAAAACATGTAGATAGTGTTGATTCCCAAACCCCATGAGTGTGAAACAGCTGTTTAGGACATGCAAGCAGTGATTCCATGCAAGTTTTTTCCCTCTGATACCAATACTGTGATGTTAGTTTAATAGCTACACTTGAGCCTGAAGTTAGAATGTGCTAACATGAGGGTGTTGCATCATACTTAGCACTGAAATGGAGTAATTTCAAAACTATTTTTCTAGTGCTCATAACTGAATGGGTAATGCCATGCTTGGCCTTGATGGTGGAGACAAAATGCCCCAACACAAAGATGTTCATCACAAAGCTATTCCTTCTTGTCTTGCTACAATGTTTGTTTACTTTGTTTCCTCTCTAGGCTTCTAGTTAGTGCCTCCCAGGATGGCAAACTTATAATTTGGGACAGCTATACTACAAACAAGGTAAGGCTAACTGACATGTTGCTATGTAATTCAGTTGTGAATATGAAGGAGGGAAATGTTAGCTGTCATGATTCTGGCTGCATTACTTTCATAGTCCTAAGATCGAACTCATGTTGCCCCTTTAAATTAATTTGACAGAGTTGCTGAAGCCTGTTGTGCATAGGAGAATGTGTGTCACTTCATAGGGAACTGACTTTATTTCAAATATATTTTCCTGTCTTAGCTCATTGTTGTCTCAAAAATAATTTTGTCAGTGCACTTGAGCAAATAGCATGCTGCAGAGGACAGAGAAGCAGAAGCAACACAACTCCAGCAGCAGCTCATAAAGCTGAGATTATTGTTGAATCCTAGTTGTGGAACTAATGAATCCTTACCTTTACTGAAGAGTAAAGTAAAAAAACCTAAACAAACAATACCCCAAACCACAACCCTCTGGAATTAGAAGCAGCAAACAGCTTGGTTTTATGCTCAGTTTGACTGGGTAACACCCTGGAGCAGTTAGTGCAACAGCACTGGAATGCCAGTCTGCAGATGTGCTTTGGCCATTGCAGCACAGAGTGGAAGTAACACAGGTCAGAATTTTCCTAATGATAAAATGGCTTCAAGTGACTATTTTGATGAGTTCTTTAGTAGACAGCTTCCAAAAAAGAGCTAATTATGGTTTTAGTGCAGGGTATTGTTTTTTAACTGCTGGTTGCTGCAGGATGACTGATTACATTCTGTTCTCCTGCTGCTATTGTCACCTTTACCGTAAGAAATGCAGGAAGATGTTAATACTGCACAAAATCTCAGGATATGATCCCCTTTCTGAAGATGTTAAGAGCAAATTTGAAGGATGAGCGCAAGGAGTTAACATGACAGAACAGGTTTAGCTTCAATACACTTTTAAATCGAGTTCTTGAAGCACAGAATGAGAAGGAACCGTGGGGTAGTTATTTAAGTCTGAAGCCTGATTGCTTGCAGCGGGTTTCCAAAGAAGGATTTAAATGACAGTGAAAGGAGCCGATTTCCTTACTTGCCATTCATAGCATCTGAGCCTGGAAATGGCAGTTTTGCTGACTGCACTTGGAAGTCAATATTTTCCTGAACCTATAATAAACCAGTAGTAATCAGAGCACTGCAATGAAATAATTTAGTTTTCACCAAAGTTGTTGATTAAAGCAGATTCAGGAAAGGCAAATCTGAGGTTTTAATTATGTCATGACTTGGTCTGACGAGCTACATATGCAAGTTACCCCCAGAATAGTTTGATACTCAAACAGCCAAAGACTTCTTACTGTTTTCTTGTCCTTTTGACAAAAAGATGATGCATGTCTTCGGAGAGAGGTGAAAACCTTCCTGGTGGTGAATTATTGAATCAGTTGTTGCACAGATGCAATACATGAATGTGTTGCTTGCAGGTGCATGCCATTCCCCTGCGCTCATCCTGGGTGATGACTTGTGCATATGCTCCTTCTGGAAATTATGTGGCTTGTGGTGGTCTTGATAACATCTGTTCCATTTATAACTTGAAAACTCGTGAAGGGAATGTACGTGTCAGCCGTGAACTAGCTGGTCACACAGGTGAGTGCCTGCTCAGAATGCTCTTAAGTTACCTAAGCACAGCAATTAGTTGTGTCTCTCTTTGTGCTCTCCTTGTTTCCACGGAGAGTGTCATCCAAAACACAGCAAAACAAAGGTAGATTGCTCTAGAGGCTGTCAGCTTGGCTCCAGAGAAAACCTCTAATGGTGTTAGAGATATCTTTGTTTAGGCTGACTTGCTGTGATCCCAGTGTATCTCTGTGCTGCTGTACTGGTTCAATTTGGTGCAGTCTGTAAGGAGCAAAATTAGATTTTGTCTAAAATTTTGGAGCTTCCTATATTAAAAACTGCTTGTGTTGTGTTTTATGCTTATACAGTAGTTCTTAATGCATATTCAGGAGATGAGGAAGCAACATACAAGCAAGCCAGAGTGCAATGTGAAGAGTAGTCTCTGTTCTAACTCGTCAACTTCTAATTTTGTTTTCAGGATACTTGTCATGCTGTCGTTTCTTGGATGATAATCAAATCGTTACCAGCTCTGGTGACACCACTTGGTAAGCAGCAGAGTTTGGACATGATCATTAGTAATGGCTTTGCACAGCTATGCTCTGTTGCTGAAGGAATCTTGCTCCTTCATAAATCTGATAGTCATCTAGGAGACTGTGTGATTTAATCATCATTCATGTGTCACGTTTTTACTTGGAGAACTCGGACTTTCAAGTGTGTTAGCTTTGGCTGCCTGTGTTCTGAAGAGCATGACCTAATTCTCTGTTGAGATGGTATGGGAAGTGTTTTTTTGCTGTAACTATTTGGTTTAATGACTTCTCCCAGTCTTGTTTAGTATTCAGTATTTATTACATTAAAAGTTCTACTTGGGCCTTTCTTATGCCGCATTTATGCCATTACTGGGAAGAGCTCCTAGAAAATAGTCTGCAGTGACAGCAGATGGATTTATTGAGGAGAATGTAGGTGTATGTCTTAATAAATACTAGCTTCTGAACAGAAAAAGACCTCAATCTTTTACATACGTTTTTCTGTCTAGTTCTGAAAAGCATTACAGCTCTCCCAAGCAGCAATTCCTAGAGCAAAGGTGGTCTAATAAATACCTCTCTTATACAGCATCAGTCTTTTTGAATGCCTTAGTCCGCAGATTCTGAGCAGCTATTAAGTATATACTTTATATACCAGTTTATTTTTAAATGTGTCTTGGTGGTTTGTTGTGTTTTTAAAAAAACAAACCAACCCAAACAGGATTTATTAAAATTAAGCTCTTTGTAATAGAGCTACTTCAGGAGTTACTGTGGTAACTCTGCAGTTGCCTTAACAGTTTGTCCTTGACATCAGTTCAGGCCAACTTCAAAGTACAGCTGCCTCTTGTTTGTCTGGTGCAAATCTGCCACTGATGGCTCTGGTTTGCTGAGAAATTACAGAAATTAAACCCCCTTAGTCCTCCTTAAACATTTAGCCCTCTCGTTAGGGAGGTGATAATGTTCTTTCATCCTTCTATACCCTTTGATTATCGCTGTAGTAGTGATTTTTGCTGTCTTGGGAAAGTAGAGCAGCTTTAAGGTGGCAAACACAATTCACAAAGTTACACATCCTCAGAGAGTGTTGGAGAATGAGAAGTGCTGTGTCACCTTTTGCTGTAGCCTTAGCACTCCTGCTATCAGTAAAGCTTGTAGCAATGCTGGACAGCAGTCAGTGGCACATCGCAAGAGTTTTGTAGCTAAACAGCCATGAGTGTTAGCAATTGGTTTTTTGCACTGTTTTGCAATTATAAACCCTTGGTATTTTAAAATTTAAGGTAGCTTTTCAAATCTTCCTTGTACAATTATCTTGTAACATAGCCAAATAGTTCAACAGAAAATGTTTGGGGTTTTTATAACTCTTTGTATATTTTTTTTTATTTAATACTTAACAGAGTTTTAGTTTTTCAGCAGTGATACAACTGTGCAGGTTTACACAAGAATTCTATCAGTACAAATGAGTTCATTTTTTGCCTTGTTAATTGTTCTTTCAAGTGCTCTCTGGGACATAGAAACTGGTCAGCAGACAACTACGTTTACTGGGCACACTGGAGATGTCATGAGTTTGTCTCTTGCTCCTGATGCCCGGTGTTTTGTTTCTGGTGCCTGTGATGCCTCTGCCAAACTGTGGGATGTTAGAGAAGGAATGTGTCGGCAAACCTTCACTGGCCACGAGTCGGACATCAATGCCATCTGTGTAGGTATCACCTCCAGCATGGATGTGGGATTTCAGTCTATGTATTTCTCTGTTCTTAGGCATGCACTGCATGATGTTGGCTTGTTTTCTTGAACAGTTTTTGTAGCTGAGGGAAATACCTGAAATGTGTACAATTTCAGATCCATTGTGGTAAGCGGAGACAGTGGCTGTTCATAGAATCATTAAGGTTGGAAAAGATCTCAAAGATGTGCAGCCATCGATCCAGCATCACCACGACCTCTACATCATGTCCCACTGGGCCCCATCTACACATTTTCTTCAGCATCTCCAGGGGTGGTGACTCTACCATCTCCCCTGGGCAGCCTATTCCAATGCCTGACCCCTCTTTCAGGAAAAGAAATTTTGCCTCGTATCCAACCTAAACCTGCCCTGGTGCAACTAGAGGCCATTTCCTCTTGTCCTATCCCTTGTACTTAAGAGAAGAGACCAGTACCCATCTCACAACAACCTCTTTTCAGGTAGTTGTAGAGAACAATAAAGTCACCCTTCAGCCTCTTCTCCACAGTATGCTCTTCGTTAGTCCACTGTTTTTGCCCATATGCCAGTAGTGTAGAGGTGAATACTCTTCCTTGCTTTATTTTTCCGCTCAAGCTGTAAAAAACTGATCTGCTCAATAAGACAGAAGAATAGAGTCTGAAACGTGTCTTTTTTTTTTTTCCTTTCTTCCCCTCCTTTATCAAAGTTCTTCCCAAATGGCAATGCATTTGCCACGGGCTCGGATGATGCTACCTGCAGGCTCTTTGATCTTCGGGCTGATCAGGAACTCATGGTTTATTCACACGACAACATCATCTGCGGCATCACCTCCGTAGCATTTTCCAAGAGTGGACGTCTGCTCTTAGCTGGTTATGATGACTTCAACTGCAATGTCTGGGACACACTGAAAGCTGATAGAGCAGGTAAATGTTTTTTGATGACGAATATTAGAAACACTGTGTGAAATATTGAATGTGTGAGTTGAGTCATATGCACAGACCACTCCCTGCCTCGGCTTTAAAACTCTGGTAACTAGTGTTGGGTGACCAATGATGATAGTAGCTTAATGATAAACTGGAATCCAACTAAAGGACAGAAGGGAACAATGAAAAATTGCCATTAAAAACAAAGTTTTGGGAGTAGAGGGCTGTTGTTTATTATTAGACTATCTGGCATTATTTATGTTCAAACAATTCAACACTTATGTTCATAGATTCAGGGAATTGTTTAGTTTGGAAGGAACCTTAAAGATCATCCAGTTCTAACCCCTCTGCCATGGGCAGGGACACCTTCCACTGGTTGCCCAAGGCCTCATCCAGCCTGGCCTTGAACACCTTCAAGAGGGAGCATCCACAACTTCCCTGGGCAACCTGTTCCGGTGTCTCACCACTCTCACTGGAAAGAATTTTACTAATGTAGCAGTAGTTGGACAGTCAATCAGAGAAACAAACACTGGAGATAATATATTGAGGAAATTAATATGAAATTTATGGTTTAATGATTAACATAATTTAACTTCAATTCTTTAAAATGAAAGCAGTAGGGAAAAAAAACAAAACAAAATGGAGAAAAGGTATAAATTAGGCCATAAATGTTTTGTTATCATCAAAATAGGAGATGAGAACAAGGGCCTGTTCTCTCTTACCAAATGAAGTATTCTGGGCTTCCAAAATTATCCAAGGTGGGTTGTAAGAGCAGACAAAAACCATCAACCAAGCAAAATATTCTTCCACATGCAGCTGAAAGGCTTAGTTTCAAGTACATTAGTTAATGCAAATTGACTCATCACTTTGAGGGCAGAATATACTTTGGGCACTCAGTCCATGTTTTGTGAGCAGCATTTGGTTCTGTTTGCAAGTTAATGGATCAAAATCCAGTTATTTCAGTACTGATGCATGTTATGGAGAGGCCTTATCTGTGTGTTGGGATTGAAGACTCAACGTTCTTGTACTTTGGTTATTGAGACAATAAATGTGTATATAAGCCTATATAGGGATGAATTAAGAAATTGCTCTTGATTAATGTCCAGGTTAGTTTGCAGTTGGCTGTATTTAAGTACTGTAAAACAGTTCCATGGTTTTCCCTGTGTTTTTTTCTGTGAAAGACCTTCATGAAGAAAAACACAGCAGGAGGTGGTGATTTTGCTTACTTGTAGAGAGGAGAAACGAATCTTGTATACTGCTCTGGGTTTATGGTCCACATTCTCACGAAGTGTGATTCTTTATTGTCAAGTTTTAGAACTGATTTAAACAACTACTTTGTCAAGTATTCTGCTTAGTGAAATCTTCTGAGCCTGAAGACTGAGGAGATTTGACACTTCTGTCCTGCCTGATTCTATATTAAACCCCTTTGTGGTTATGTATTCAGTTAAAATTGTGTAAGACTTCTTGGTGCTCTTCTGCAGCTCTTGGTTATGCCAATGAATCTTGATCTATTAATGCTATTTCCACAGTCACTTCTAGGTAGCTCCTAGATACTCTGTTAGCTCTGGCTTATGCATCGTGCTGAATTTCTCGGGGTTGTGTGGTTTGTTTTACCGCTCATAGTTTGGCTTCTGCTGCAGAAGTGCACAGCTCTGTGCTGAGGCTTTAGACATGTGTATGGATTTAATAGGATCTGGAGATTACTGGTGTTACTCACACAGCATTACTGCTGTTGGAAAGTGCATCAGAAATGTGACTTCTTTCACTCAGGACTCCTTCTGTGTGAAGTAGTGTCTTTATTGCACTGAATGAACAGTTAGAAATACACGTTTTTAAACACAAAACTTTGTGAGCTAAAGGTGACTTAATTCATGTTCTTATTGGAGAACAGTAAATGGAGGGGAAAAGCCCAAAAGATCAATGAGGAGAGTCTTGTGAGCAGTGTCATCTATGTAGCAAGATTAAT
Source organism: Indicator indicator (assembly GCF_027791375.1). Taxonomy (NCBI): domain Eukaryota; kingdom Metazoa; phylum Chordata; class Aves; order Piciformes; family Indicatoridae; genus Indicator; species Indicator indicator. The sequence continues at coordinate 2,099,347 of NC_072041.1, forward strand.
TTTAAGTCTTTTAAGAGTATCTTAGCTCAGTGCTGCGGACGAGAAAGAACTTGAATGTAATTAGATTTTCTTTTTACCTCCTCGAAACTGTTAAATGGAAGGGCATAGAGGAAAATGTTGGCTCCTTTAATTTTTCTGTTTCGAGTCTCAATTCTTTTTTTAATAGTACTATAATTGAATTGTAGCAGATTTCTGTATTGACAAATAAATTGTATGTAGGAGTTTGTCTTGTAAGTGCTTGTAAATGTAGTAAGACAAGATTAGATGAAAAGTGCTTTAATGCTCATAACATAATTCAGCTTAACTTCTGATTTTGCACATAAAGAAATTGTAAAATCCAACTGATCTTTTTCACTGTGGAGAGGAAATCGTAAGATCTGTGCAGTGCAGAGTTACGTGTTTATTGCTGTGACATTGTCAGGAGAAGTTGCACAACTCTCAAGAAACCAATGAAGGTCGTAATGGGGGGAAGAGACAACGGAAGTTTTGGAGTAGTGCATTTACTGAATTCCCCCCGTGGAAACCCATCTAGTTATACTTAAATTTGTGCTCAGAAAACCCCAAATCAGTTAAAAATGGCACCCATTTTGTTTAGGAGGTTTGAAAGTGCTGGTTAACCAGGCCAAACTTGTGCCATGGCGTTACTGGACCTGAAATCTGAAATGATCCCAGTAATGAAGCATGTTTGTTACATGTTCTTATTTATAGGTGTCCTTGCTGGTCATGATAACCGTGTCAGTTGCTTAGGTGTGACTGATGATGGGATGGCAGTGGCAACAGGATCATGGGACAGCTTCCTCAAGATCTGGAACTGAAGTAGGTAGGTATCCAGCTCATTAGGGCTGTCCATGCTAGTATACAGAATGCTTTTTCCCAGGTCTGAGCAGTGCTGTTTTACTGATGCTGCAAGCTTGTAGTTCAGATTAGGAAAGTCACTGAGGGCTAAAAAAAAAAGGAAAACAAGCAACACATTTGTTTTTTTGGAGGCTATTTGTTTAATGTATGCGATGCTGAGCTATTTTTGGCATGTTTTATTTCCCTGGTAGGGATGACTGTACAGTCTTCTGAGCCCCAGTTAGTAAATAAATGGCGTTCTTGAAAATGGTGAGATAATGGCTAAATGCGTCAGTGGGTGGCCAGAGCAAAGCTTGAAACTTGATTACACTTTATCAAAGTGCAACTCTTAATAAATCTTTCTGTGTGTCAGAAGAGCGTCGGACTCCATGACTGGAAGAAGTTTCCAACGGTTGAAAATTAAAAATTGATAGCATATCCAATCCAACCATACTAACTTGGACCCCCATCCTCCCCAACTTCAAAGGGCAAGATCTTTTCCGTCTCCTGTTGCTGAAATGAAGAGCACAATTACCTTTCCAAGAAGAATTTCTGTGTTGTAAGCAAAATGAAATTGTGCATTCCTTTTGGGACCATTTTTTTCCTTTTATTTTTCCTTTTATTTTGTTGTTGTGGGTTTTTTTTTCCTCTTTTTGTCTTGAGAGTTTAAAAATGAAACACTATCATAAAAGCATGACCAGAAAATAAACTTGAGCATAATTGTGAAACAGTTAGCTTTCACTGTAGTTTCCAAGTTGAAGTTAAGGACTTTATCTCACACACTTGCAAATTTTAAAGTCAAGTTTGTAGCAGGACTTTTTGTGGTTTTGTTTTTTTTTTTCAAGTTTCCTTTTTAAATACATTTCTTTGTGTATTTAATTGAGCAAAACAAGGGAGTCCTAGCCCAGAGCACCTGGGAGTTAACGCTGTAAATTTAGTCCCTAATTTTTTTTTTTCTAGTATCACAGATAATTGTTGCACAAAACTTGGCATATATAGGATAATGTTAAGCAGTAAGGTAACCAAGCACATGCTGTAAAAGGTAATGAATGCTTGTTTAAAGAATCCTTTCACCTTTTATGGATAACAAATGCAATCCTTGGTCCCTCCTGCCCCCCCCCCGTCCTTTTTCACCACACTGATTTTTTTAATCTGTTTTGGTTTTGTCCACTTGAAAGGGCAGTTTCTATATCCTAACACTATCCTATAAGTCTCAACAACCAGGAATCTCTGTTTTCAAAAGAGACCTATCCTACACTTGGGTATTGAGTCAATTCTTTGTGTATGAAATGATGTACAAATCAATGTTTTGAAAATAATGATCTTGAACTTTCTAAGTTAAAACAGAAAAAAAAAATAAACCTTTTTTGATTGTTTGCCATATTGGGTGGGTTTACTCTTAGAAATCGCATGCTGTAGAAATGCTAAAAAAGTGCATATTGGACTAAGTCCTTAGATGTTTTTTCTTTGAAGAAATAACCTGTTTAAAAAACCTGTAACCATTGTCGCTGTATTCATTCATTGTTGCTACTCTGTGCATAAATCTATGAAGAACTCAAGTACCAAGCTATGCACGTCTTGGAGTAGCGCGAGAAGTCACTTTTTTTTAATTTCCTTTTTTTGTTTTTTTTTTGTTTTTTTTGGTTGGTTTGTTTTTTTGTTTGTTTGTTTTGTTTCTGTTTTGTTTTTTAAAGAAACAGCCTGTTCAAACAATCGCTGTCAAAAGATTCTGGGGTGTGGGAGGAGGGAACCTAAGACCATCTTCTTTATAAATCAGTTCCTCACAGCCAGTTGTTCCTCTTGTAGGATGAGTCCTTTGCATCTGATCAGAGTCATTTTTGTAATGAGCGGGTTTTCCTGGCTTTCTTTTCAAATAAAACGTTAAAAGCAGCAGTGTTTGGACAGCAGATTGTTCTGTTAAACTTTCCTATCTTCTCACTGTATCCAGAAATGCTCCTTCCTAGCAGCAGTAGTAGCTTTTCTCCATTTTGTTTTTTCTGCAACATTCTGTACAAAAATGTGCTGTAATTGTGCGTTAGGCCTGGATTTGGCATAAAAGATGAATTCCCTCTTACTCTTTCATGAAACTACTCTGTAGAGCTTTCTCCACGCCCTGTATCCCTCTTCACCTTTTGTATTTAATTTTAAAGTCAGTGTACTTCAAGAAAGCTGGATGCAAGATAGATACTATATTAAAATGTAATGTTATTTAAGATGTAATAAAGCAGTTTGACATGAGTTTTGACTGATCTGTTTTGCAGCTTCTTGTTCAACCCACAAGATGGCTTCTGGCAGGATTTGAGTTACGAAAGAAACAGGAGAGAAGTGTATGCTGCCCCCAAAGCCAACTGCTCAGTGTTGTAAAGTGGCCTGGAGTTTTAATGGTTAATTGGACAGGATATGCAGTGGTAGAAAGGTGTGTGTTGATACAGAGGGATGTGGGGTTTGGTTTAAAGCCAGCTGTAAGATGAACTAAAAACCATCATGGTTTTTGTTACTGGAAAGTGTCTCCAGCAGTATCCAAAAGTGGATATGTAAATGTGCAATATTTGCTAGTGTGGATGGCCAGCACGTGGAGCTTAGTGGCTGCAGGCACTTTCTCCATTCTGAACTATTCTGAAAATGGATATTCCTTGGGTTGATTGCTAGAGCTACTTGAGAGCTTAATCAAAAACTGCTGGCAGCTCTCTTAGCTCCAAAGGAAAGTGGCTGGTGTGATTCATGTGGTACACATCACAAAAATGCTTTGTGGAATAGAAAAGGGTGCAACACTTGAAGGAGGAAATCAGAGCAAAAACGTTTAGTAACTTCTTTTAAAACTTTTGTATCCTTTAATAGGGAAAGAATTGAGTGGAACAGCTTGTTATTGCCACTTGAGGATCTGGCCAAATAAGCTCTTTTGTCATTGTTAGCTGTCCTTACTGTAGGTACTAAGAAGGGTAAGTAGTTGTCATTTTAATGCTCAGTAAGAACAAACTCTCCACAAGGCAGGGTAATATCTAGAAAAAGCTAAGAATGGATTTTTATACCCACAGGAGCCAATTCCTGAAATGAGCTGTTGAAAGGCAGTTGGTTTAACAACTTGGTGTTGGTCCACATGAGGGTTTTGGTTTGTATTTTCAGTGGGTGAAGTCTCTTCTCTTGTTCTGGCCTAAACAGAAATGGTTTTTTTACATCAACCAAGAGAAATTCCAGTGCCATGGCTCGGTTTCATACCAAACATGGAAATTCTCAGCCCCAATGGAGAAGTTTTTAAAAGCTGTATGGAAAATATGATGGTGACATTAATTAACTAGCAGCCATTAACTGGGAGCTTTGGGTTTTTGGACTGTAGAGTACTGGTAAGTAGCCCAGGGCTGGAAATGCTTAAAATTGGGAATTCATATTTAGTCTTTTCCAGTTCCAAATGGTATGGCTGTTTTTTCCACTCTCATGGTATATTTTCATTCCAGTGGATGTTTTCTTGTGTGACTTCGTCTAGTCTATAATAAAATCAATGCAGGCACACTCTGCTTTACCTTCCTTAATCTCTGCCCATATGCTAAATTACTGCTTTCCACCCCTTTTGAGGGCACCTTTGCTGGCAACAAAATGCCTGCCAGGATAGTAACTTCTTGTGTTAGGAAGCTAATGTGCAGTTACAATTTATTTGAAATGCAAACAGTTGCAAATGGTTCTCATTACAGACAGGGCTTCAGTTAAATCTGGAGCTTTAAACTATACTATTTAAATAGCACACTTTCTGTGTGCTTGGCTGTTCAGAGACCTGCAACTGAGAAAAATGGGTATGCAAAGTGTGAAGCACTGAACTCTCCTGTCTTTGACTTTGGGCCAAGTCTTTTGAGTTTCAAATGCCTCTAATTTTAGGGTGGACTTGGATTAGTACTCAAATCAAAATGGTTTATGTAATCTTACCTATAGCAACCCTCCTGTAGGCTTTGAAAAGACTCAGATTTCAAAAAAGCTTCAGCAAGCTGCTGCCAAATTTGTAGAGCAAGGCTTCATGAAGTGAGCACGCTAATATGTGAGAATGGTTTGGCTTTGCTTGGTCTCTCTGGCAGCACTGGCAGTTTCTTACCCATGGGCTCCTGACTATGTTAGATGTACAAAAGGATGAAGAGTGGAGACTTTGCAAAGGAGGATGGAGTAAAACTTTGTGAAGCATAATAGATGAGGAAAGTGGACAAGAGCAGTGGATTTGAGGTATTTAGATAATGAATGGGTGAAGAGATGGGAAAAGAGGTTACAGATGTCTGGTCCTGGCTTGGAATAGCCAGGAATGTCATGGTAATAGCATGGACTTCATGGGACTGGAATGCTCTCATGGAGCTGGGGAGGAGCCAAGTGAAGGAGGTAACAGGTATCTCAAACTCAGTACCTAGACTTAAAACTTATATAATGTTTTCTGTGCCCCCCCCTTCCCCCCGGCCTTCAGTTGATTGGTGACTCCAATGTGTTTTAAAAGATAGGAGGTTCTGCTGCTAGGATAAGATCAGATCAGACTTGGGCCTTCAAACTTTTGACCATTAAGTGCCCTGGTATGCATCAGCAGGGAAATGTACTTAAAATTACTGATTGAATCATGCCCTATAAGAGCTAAAAATATAAAGATCTGTGTTCTGGGAAGTGGCAGAGTAAATAATCATGAAACCTGTCACCCTTGCTGAGTTCTGCATACCTTGGTCTGAAACAAATCGGGATACTGTGTGGCATTGTGATTAACACTACTTCTAGTGTAGGTGTAAGCATGAATTCAGATTTGAGGGGAAAGAATAAAAGAATCAACTAATAAACATGCTGGAACAGCAGCTGGCTATTTTTGTATAGCAATGTTCAGTTGTTCTTCATCTCCTCTTTGGAAAGTCTGCTTCTGCTCTGAGTATCAGGCCACTTGATGGATGCAGCTGAACTGGTCAGTTTCTATTGATACTACATTCCAGTTTGTAACAAACACAATGGTTTGGGTTGGAAGGGAACTACAAGATCATCCAGTTCCAACCGCCTGCCATGGGCAGGGATATTTCCTAGATCAGGTTGCCCAAGGCCTAATCCAACCTGACTTTGAATGCTTCCAGGATTGGAGCTTCCACAACGGCTCTGGGCAACCTGTTCCAGTACCTCACCACCCTCATGGGGAAGAATTTCCTCCTAGTACCTATTCTAAGTTTAGCTTCTCCCAGTTTGAAGCCGTTACCCCTCATCCTGTAACTTCCTGCCTTTTAAACAAATCCCTCCCCAGCCTTCCTGTAGCCCCCTTCAAATACTGGAAGGCTGCTTTAAGATCTCCCTGGGGCCTTCTCTCCTCCGGGCTGAACAGCCCCAAACTCTCAGCCTGTCCCCACAGGGGAGGTGTTTCACCCCTCAAATCATGGCCTTCTCTAGACCTGCTCCAATGATTCCATGTCATAATTCTCCTAAAGTATGTGAGAAGTTGATTATTTTTACTTCTGTTTTCTGGTTTGGGCTTGTATGAGACAGGAAGGAAGAAGAGCTGGAGAAAGGCTGAAAAGAACAAACACTAGACTGCAGTTTATTGCTGTAGAACAGGCATGCTTAGCCCATTCCATTGTCACCCCTGCTGAGTGGCTCTGTCACATGAAAACTGCCTCTGCAGACGTCTCATATCCTGACTGGCAGCTGCTTGCATCCTGTCTGATGTGCTTTTTCCTGGCAGTGTTAGTTGCTGATTTAAATGTTACTACTTTGGTCCAGTGTACCTGATGAGTTAAAAAACTCCTGCTCTGTCTCCTTAACCATCACTGGATGCTTTCTCTTTTCTTACTGCTGAGCTGAGACCTAATTTGGTCCATGGGCTGGCTCTATCAGTCACTTGGGCTGAGAAAATGAAGGCCTGGTTTCTGCTGTGGCTGGATGTTGTTCCAGGCTTGACTGCTTGTGTTAAACCATCTCTCCAGGAAATGCTGTTCAGACAATCCGCAGTTCCTGTTTCCTGACAGGGGATGGTCCATGATTGGCAGGTTTCTGGCCTTCTGACCACAGGGCCTCACGTTTGGATCTGTACTTTGCTACCTCCTAGTTTGCAACCTGTGCAAATTTAAGAGGGTTAAAATGCAGACTGGGGAGAAGTTTCCTTCTGTAGCACTGAGGAGTTAAAGCAGTTCAGTGGAAGCAGGAAAAGCTTCAGCTCACATTCCCATGGCGATTCTTAAAATCTTGTCAAGTATTGACAGGCTGTGGGCTCCCAGATCTGGAGTTGGTGTTCCAGAGTGCTTCCCCTCTCATAATCTGGGCCATTTGAAGCATGGACATTAAAGGAAAGCAAAGTTGAATCATTCTGAAACTGCCTACTCAGCTTTTTCTTCAAATGTCAATACTAAAAAGTCTCCAAGGATTGTTTTGAAAGGGAGAGTAGCACAGACTATCTGTAAAGCTGCCCAGTATGTCACTTGTGTGGGGAAAACAAGCCATAGAAATGGGAACAAAAGCTGAGTGAGCTTCTCATTGCAGAGTTGGCTACTAAAAATTCACCCTTTAGAAACACAGACTCGACAAAATACTCATTCAAGTAATTCCAGGCTTAAACCAAGTCAATTTTGTAAGAAAATAAAGAGAATCTTCTTTAATTATTCACAAGCATGTTTGCTCTGGATTAAGTGCAGTGAGCTGTGCTTGACCCTGTGAGCTAATCATCTGTGTAGCTGAGAGTGAAAAATGAAAAGTTTGACGTAACAGATTTTAAGTGGCAAAATAGGTAAGGGAAGAAAAAAAAGTCCATGGAAAAAGGAGGAAGTGTTGAAGATGGGAAAATGCTGATCTTTGCTGAGCATCGCAGACAGGCATGCAAGCAGTGCTGCTCCATCTGGTGGCACAAAGCCTGATGAAGCTGGGTGGTCAGTGGAGAGAATGAGTGACAAAGAGGCCCCATGCTGAGCTTGGCTGCCATCTGTGTTCCTAAGTACCTGTTACTTCTCCTTTGTACATCTTCAGAGCCTGCTGAAGGTGTTCTGCTTTTCCATAAAGACTTAAAAGCTTTTTCTACTACTTACAGGAATTTCTGATTTTGTTATGTAAAATCTTAAGATGGCAAAGGTGGAGGGTTTAAAATCAGCCACTGTTGACTGGAGTAAGGTGTTAGACAATTTTAAATCCACCTCTTATTTAGAAAATCATGGATGAGGATTGTGAAGAGCCTCAGTAATTCCCTGAACTTCTCTCTGCCCACCCCACCCCACAATATTTCTGAACTCCCTCTTGACATTGACTCACCCTGTCACAGCTCTAATCCCAAGTGCTTGCTCTTTTTAGCTTTCCTCCTCTGCTTTAAGTAGGAATTGGAAGCTGGGTTTTCTAGTGAAGAGGGTTTGATTGACAAGGTGTTGATGTCAACATCAGACTGATGTCCACCAGTGCATTGAAGTGCCTGTCTGCAGTGGCTAGGAGTAGTGCCAGCATCTATAGTGCTCTTGTATCTGGTAGACCCAGATCATACGTTCAAAGTCCTTGTTTACAAAAGCAACTTATTTCAAGATCTATAGAATTGTAATAGCCAGGTTTTGTCTCTCTTGCAAAAATGAGGATTCATGTTGAGTGAAGAGCAAGTAGGCAGCAGCAGATCCTTTTCTACACTGCCTGCTGCTTGACAGAGTGAGTCATGCTGTAATAATATGGAACTGCATATATTTTTCTAAACTGCCATTGATTTTTCACCTTAGTTCCTTCTAATTTTTAGTGATTTACTTTTTGTGATATTATAAACAAAACTGAAAAAAGGTCCAGTGGAAATAATCATGTTTGATCCTTGGCTCCCTGAAGCAGGAAGAACAGGACAGGATTTGAAGTGAGTTGTAGACAACGTCTGACATTTAAATCACTCAAGCTTTGTAACTGCAAGGTTTTCTTGCACTGTGTTCTTTTGGGCACTGAAGGTGCTCAGAATACCATGTTAGTGTCTAAAGGGCACTAAGCAGTGGATGAAGTGGTGTAGGTGTAGCTTACAGTTCATTTCACAGAAGGTTATTTCTGCTTCCTTCTTGCAGCAAACAAAAATCTTTGGAATATGCTTTCTTGGTTTCTGGTTTGTGGAGTTTCTTCTTGCTTAGTGAGGATCTGAGCTCTAGAATGAACAATAAGTATTCAAGGAGTGACAGCTCTGGGAGTGATGGACACCACTTTGCGCTAATGAGAGATCTGGGAGCTTTTCCAAGCATGACTGCATCACTTAATTGAACAATTCTATATTTCATCTGCTGCTTGCATCAGACGTGTGTTTAACTCACTGCATTCTGAGAAGCTTGTCAAATCTTGTCCCAGGTTTGTGCTGGTAAATGATGTGAAAGAAGTGCCCAGGGTATGAGGTATGACTGAATGATGAAGGAAGGTTGAAGAGCTGAGAGAATTCGGTGTGGAGGAAGATGAGTGAGCTGTATTGGTCAGGCTGGTGTCAGGGTTAGTTCTGAAGAGTAATGTTGGAATTAAAAAATGATTCTGTTGAGCAGTACTGTCTTCCTCCTCCCCGGCTTATATTTCAATCAAATGATAGCATCGGGCATGGGGACAGGAAATGGAGCAATTACAGATAGACTTCAAGAAACAGCTTATCAGAATGGAAGGTTAAACTTTCATAAGCAAAAGGATCATTCTTGTTCTTTGGAGCTTGTCACAGTTCTGTATATGAAGAGTAACCTAACCAGAAATATCAGAATGGAGCCAGGCAGCCTTCTGCTCTCAGCTCTGATCCTGGTAAAAGGGAAGGTTCCTCACCAAGTTGTGGAGCTTCAACTGACAGGGCTAGCTTCTCACTCTGAGCTTAAATGAACAGGGCTAGCTTCTCAGTCTGTACTGAAAGCAAATGAAATCTCTTGGGGCTGTTTCATCCTCAGATTTGAGGGTTTACTGTCAGCCCTTTGCACTTCAGCCAGCATCATCAGTTGCTATTGGTGGTGCACACTGGGTGGAAAACATGCAGTGAAGTTTCACATTACAGCTGCTGAGAACTTCAGAACCTTTCTGTCCTGGTGTTGCTCCTGTATGGTTTAACTTGCTCATGTGCTGTTTCTAATGCTTTGCTGTTTGCATTTAGAATGGCAGGCTGCAGCACTAGCAAGAGCAGATAGTCCAGCTTCCTGTTGCAGCTACATTGCAGCAGCATGATTGCAAAGAAGCCTCTTTATCTGAACCACTTTCAGCAATTAAGAAATCCCTTGCCAAACCTGCATGGGCCTTTTTGGACTGCTTTGTCAACTTGATCATGTAATGCTTGCATATGTTTCCCCAGCTAAATAGGCAAAAAACTCCCAGCAGGTTTCATCACCCTCCTGTGACAAGAACTCCATTTTGTGCACAGGGAGGCTGTAGCACAGAGGTGCCTGTACTTACCCTTGTCATGTAATGGCTGAGCTGGAACATAGACTGGCTCCCTGAGCTGCAGCTCTGTGCTGAGTGAGAAGAGTCTTCTTTTGCCTTCCTGGCTGACATCCCCTTGCTCAGCCTGATGAATCTTGGCAGTTGCCACCATTTTCACCACTCTAGTGAGCAGGAAAAGATGATGGCCACAGGAGCAGGGTGGGATTAGCATGAAATTCTCCTATTGTTGGAGGAAATGTCAACTGTAAAACATTTGAATCATAACTGTATGATTAACTCTCATGTTAATTTTATCTAAGCAGTTGGCTTTCTGCTAAGTTCTGCTGAACTATGACATTTTGGGTTCAGTGTGATGTTTGGCAGAAGGTGCATGAATTGCCTGATGTATCTTCTGAAAAGAAACTTAAGAGATGTAAGGGAAAGTTCATCAGAAGCTTTTTAGCTATGAACTTTGATTCCTGTTACTTTGTAGACAGAGCCCAATACAATGAATTCTTGCTCCTGCTGCAGCTTCACACTGCTGATATAATTGCCAAAGCAGGGAGCATCGGTAGGTGCTGCCTTGCCATAGGTGGAGCAGGCCTTAATTTCATGGACATGTTTTAAAATAGAGCTAAAACTTAAACTACAAAAAAAAAAAATGTTCTTGTGATTTAATAACATACAGAATGTGTTTAAGATCTGGAGAAAATAGCAGTCTGGATATGAGGAACATGAGGCTCTCAATTCTGCAAGGTCAGGTAAGATAGACCCAGGTGCTGGCATGCTTCTACCTGCACACACACTGAATACCTTGCAAATGGCTGTAACTGATGGATTTGGCTCCATAGGACCTTTTGCAAGATATCTTCCCACACTGAGCATGAGAACCAGACTAAGTCCATTCTATCTGCAGTACAATGGAATAGCAGTTGGCTTTGCTTTGGATCCAATGTGTCTGATGGCTTGGAGATACCAGGCTGCAGCTTCTGCTAACTACCTGGTGTTGATGCCCAGTTCAGTCTGGGAACCCACTGGGAATTCACTGTTTGTTCCTGGTGTGTGCAGTAGGTTGAAGTGCCTGGTAAGATACCACTTTGATGAAGGGTGGTAAGCAAACAGTCAGGCCAGGATAATTTTTCCAAATACGTTATTTATAGTGGGGAATATGCCCCACTGCAGAGACTTCTATTTCATAGTGGTTTGGGGGTATACAGCTGCTGTGGGTAGGGAATACTGTTACAATACTCAATTCTAAAACCTGCAATACAAACTCTTGCTGCATCCTTCTGTTTCTCTTGGATGCCATGACGTCTTCCCTGAATCTTCTGCATTCATTTACAGACATGAAGGATGATAGGGAGATGTCATTTTTTCTATACTCTTAATCTTTACAGCCAATGTATAAGGGAATAGCAAAGCCAACCTTTTGCATGTCCCAAACTGGGCTGACCTAAAAATTACTTGCAGGGAACTGTCTGGGAAAGACACAAAACGGAGTTGCATCTGGCTGATGGCCAGCCTGCTGCCACAGAGCTTGTGGAAGTTGTGTTGTGAGCTTAGTCTAAAAGTTAATCTTCTGTGTTTGAACCCTTGAACCTCTTGAGCTTAATTAAAAAGTTCAATTAAGACCTTTGCAGCATTTGATCAGCACTAGAGGGCACTGCTGCAGTTCTTACAGCAGCTGTTTCCTGATTGCTAGGGTTTGGTGCTCCTGGGTTTGGAGTAGGGTGTTGGAGGTGTGATAGGAGCAGCAGCACCTTCTGCCACTACCTGTCACAGACTTGTTTCGGTACCCCTGCCCTGAAGGCAGGGAAATACTTGCTGCTTCTGTCCTGAAGTGACAGTACTACATCACCAAAACCAGCATGATGTCATTGCTTGAGCCTGTGAAACACCTGACAGGCCCTGGGAGATGACTGCTGATGGTAGGAATTCCTGTACTGGAAGCCACAGGGAAACTCCTGAACAGGTGCAGAATGAGAATTGGTAGCAAGCAAATGTGTGCAGAGTTATAGAAAACATTGCAGTGTTCTGCATTCACTCACAGCCAGGCTGAGTGGAGGGGGAGGCAGCTACAGCCAGATTCGCAGGCTGGCAGCATTGTGCTTTGCCAGACTCTACACATTCTGCTGTGGTCATTGTAACTGACGATTTTTGTACCCAAGAAAGTTGTACATGATAAATCATACTGGTTAAAAACTGTTGCTCCAGGTGTGTGAAAAGGGAACTATCAACTTCAGAATCTCTCCTGTATTTCAAATACTTCTGTATTTTCAAGTTTTTTGGCAAATAAATGCCAAAAAAAAAAATCAGTTGCTAAACTTGCAAAAAATGTGAGTAAAACCTTCCTAACTTTGCTTTGAGTAGATAAGGTGGAGGACAATGTGCAAACCAAGGGTGTTTTGCTCTAGAAAAAGCTTATTAATGTAATAGAATACTGAAATATATATCCTTAGGGTGTTGCAGTGTTTCTACCATTAGTGTCCCTTAATAACAGTTTTGGTAGATGACATGGATGAAATTGATCCTGCCTTGGAGCAGAGGCATGTCTGACCTCTTTAAGTATCACCAGGTCCTATTTTTCTATGATTAGGAGTTGTTCATTAATAGACTTATAAACATTACATTGCTGACCTGATTACTGAAATGTTTCCTGAATACTTGCTGTCACACAACAAAGAGACAAAACAGGAAATGAAAGCATGATTCAGGATCAGCCACACTTTCTGGAAAGCTTTGACAGCTAGTGGGGAACACTCCCACAACTGGAAATGCTGTGGAGTTTCTTCTCCATCAGGAGAAGAAGAAATCAGCAAACACAGGAAACTAAAATGTATCTCTAAGGGTTAAAAAGAAACACACTTTAAAGAAGAGATGGTTACCTACGGGTAATGAGACAGAAGTCTGGTGGGAGAAGGCAATATGCATGGATTTTGGGTGAGATTTTGATTATTTTGTTTTTAATAGCTGCCTGACCACTGAATTAGGGAAACCATCCATGACTGAAGAGGGAAGGTAAATTGGTGCCTAAGTGTAGCTAGTTAGTAATGAAGAGAACAAGGCAGTTTGACCAGAACAGACCAGTGCTACTTGTTGGTACTTTTCCTAGTGCAAAAGTTGTAGGGAAAGGTTTGGTTTCACTGGGGCCCAAAGTCATTTTGAGCCTTCTGTCTGAGGTGGCAGGACAAGTGGTTTTGCCCAAGCTATTGTAAGTGCAGGTGCAGATCTCTCCAGTCTGATTCTTTTATCTGAAATATTGCCTTGTTCTTTTCTATGAAGAAAAGGATCATTAAACTATAGAGCAGGCTGCTCTTTTAATAGGGCTGTTTGGTAGGTGTATGTCCTTTTGTGCAAAGGAAAAGGATATCTGCATCACCTTTCTGTGGCGTTCTGAGAACTAGAACAAAGGTTTCTGAATGGGAAGGTTTTCAAAAGCATCTGTGATCTGAGCATCTGCAAAACAGAAGGGAGTTGAATACATGAAAAGAAGAATGTTAATAATGCTGGGGTACAGAGAATTCTAATGCAAATCAGCCAGGAGCTGGCAGAGAGAAGTCTCTTTTCAGTTGTGTTTTTGACAGTTAGAAGGGTGTGATCTAAGGCTTCTACTCAGAATTAATCCTATCTTACATTGAAGCTTTTGGATTCCAGACTGCATTTGTGTTGTACTGATAACATCATCTGGTTTTAGCTTTCTCTTTTCAGGACTATATATTTAAGTTTTTCTTTTGCATAGATTTTTCCTCACACGTTTATTCTGTTTCTTCAAGTCCATGTTGTGTTGACACTGGCTTTTGTTTGGCTTCCCTCTTGGTTAAAAGCAAGCTGGTTTCATATGACCTTCATCAGCAAATCAGGATCCAGACACTTCTATTTCAAATACTTCAAGGTTTTAGGTTTATCAACAGCAAAATAAAGCAAACCAGGACCAAACTGTCATAAATTACCAAGTCTCTGGTTATATTTTTTTCTTGTGCTAGTAGAGAGGACAGCACAAACCTAAAGGCCAAAGGAACCAAGAGCCTCAATCACAAGAAAAAAAGAACAGAGGGAGAGTACATTTTGAAATGAAGGCACCGTTGGTGTGGGGCTTTTTAAGTGTTTAGTACAAGAATACTCTCTGCCTGACAAGCCACCCACTGCAAAGGAGCACATACACCCAAGGACTGTAGAGCCATCTAGTAAGAGGCTATCAATACCTTCATTAATTGGGGAGAGCAAGGCTCATGGACTTACAATTGCAGTGTCTTAGGGCTGCAAGGAAATGTTCATTGATGACTAAGCTGCAAATTGTCTCCTTGTTGACTTCCAGAGCAGAATTTAAGACTTAACTCATACTGAGTTATCTATCTACTGTACTCAGCTAGTATGTGATGACCTAGACCTAAGAATGAGTTTTCTTTCTGCATGCTGTAAAGCCCCCGAACAAGAAAAGCCTTCAGTAATAGTTCTTTCACTTCCTAACCTTTGCTAGTGACAAGAACAGGGTTTGGCCATTTTATCCTTCATGCCACCTCTTGAACTTGTGCCTCTTGCTATTTAAAATCATTCCCCATCTGCGTAATTGTCTCCAGATGTCAGTGTCACTGGTGACACATAATACCAAAGAGGAATTGAATGTAAAGGCACCATCTTGTTCTGTTTCTTTGCTACTGCTCAACAGACTGTTTTCAAAGTTTGGGCAGTTATGAAAGCTTGTGACTCAACTTCCTCCATTACTACAATAAGGTGTTTATCTTCTTTGGGTGGCTTCTGGCAAGCAAAGGCCCCAGCACCACCAGCTCCTTTTGCTATCAAGAGCCAACTGGTAGCTGCAGTTGCCATTTCAGTATCTTTGAGCAGTTTGTTACGGTGGTGGGCTTTGTTCTGATGATAGCCTGGCTGACACAAATAAGTCAGTTTCCTTGGAAAACTGAGAGGTGGGACTCTATAAGGCCAGCAAGCACTGGTGGCTTGGGGGCAGGCAGCAACTGCAACCAGCCAGACCTCCCTAAACAGTCAGGGTGAGGTTATTTAACAGAGAACTGAGAAAAGTTGTTCCCTTTAGTCTCTCCACTTGGAATTGTGAACAGCATGGGCTTTGCCAATGTGGAAGTTTAGCCTAGTAAAGGCCTAAGGAGTGTTTGACTTAAGAGGGATCCTTCAGAAAGCAGAATTAATTCCTCTGGACTGCACATCTAGATAGTAACTTGGCTTGAAATTGAGTGCTGCAGCAGTGTGCTTGTCTGACAACCCTTATTCTGTCTTCTGCAGGGAAACTGAAGCAACTAGAAGCTTTGGAATTCTCCAGGTAGCGAATTTTCCAATTAATCAAGCTGCTTTCCTAAAAATAACTGAGGTCTCTTGTGAATCAAGGGCTCCCAAAAAGAATCACCAGGTTTCCTGTGAACAGTAAAGTGGTGTAATCAGGAGATCTGGTTTTTAATTCTTATTTGTATTAGAGTGGCAGCTGGATATCATAAAGTATGGACTGCATTTCCTGTATTAGTGAGATCAGAGCCATGACAAGATTGATAGAGGGAAGTAATTGTTTTTATCTGTTTTGAAGGCAGAAAAAACAGAGTACATTAGTCATGCAGGGAGAGCCAGGAACACCTTCCCAAACACCTCAAGCCATTCTCCATAGGTCTGTCCTTTCTCTACATCCTGCTGTGAGACAGGAGGTAAGTCCTGGGCCTCTTTTGATGCTACTCTTCACTTGATGGGTTTTTCCAAAGCCTCTCTACTCCCTGTTACCTAAGTTTTCTTCACTGGCAGCCAACAGTTCTCAATCCTCTCCTGACATTACCAAAGATGATGTGCCTGGTCAAGTGGATTGAGTGTGGAGCTACCTGCCAGCATTCCTGATTGCTTATCTTAGCTGTGCCAGAGTTGTTAACCCTTGTGCAAGTCAATTAACGCAGTTCAGTCGTTAAAAATTGGGATAATGACATTTACATAACGATTGGGGGTGTTTGTAATCAGCCAGAGTAATGCAAGCAATGCTGCCACATATATTACTCTGCTTTTATGTCAGCCCGGTTTGTGACCCTTGATAAATAGCTTATTTGTCACACTCATGTGCCACCCTTTTTTTCATCAGAATTTAAATTTTGTGGTACATTTTTATTTCTCATGATTCCTTGGAAACTCTGACTCATCCGAGACTGTTTGAAATGAAGTCTGAGAGGCAAGGACTAGGTTCTTCAACCCTGGTTGGTGTTAAAAGAAGCAATTCATTTCCTGTTCAGTGGAAATACCTCCTACTGAAGGTAGGTTTGAGTTGCAGGTGAAGACTGAACAGAGCCTCTCAATGCCAGGCAGCAGCCTTCTGCAGTTAGGCAAAGCAGCAATTGCAGTTTTGTAAACATTTTTTGTCAATCTAAAGGCAGCCAAATTATATTTGACAGAGTTAAGAGCCTTAGAAGAAAAAAAAGCAGCGTGTTTCTCAGAGTTACAGCTGTTTCTCTCTATTTTTCCCCAGTGTCTTCTCTCGGAGAAAGAAAGCACAGTCAGGGTTAGAGTGGTGTTAGGGAGGTTCTGCTGTTAGGGAGTAGGTCTCCAAAGTGGCAGAACTCTCCTGTTTCTCCTGGCACTTCAGCTTGTAGAGGAGGGATGAGGTGTTAGCAGTCTGTTACGTCCAGACCCACAGGCAGGGCTTCCAAGGTCGCTGCTGAAGCTGGGCAGCTCAGAGCTGCTGTTGTAACTGTAGCTCTTTTATAAATAGGATCGGCTCAGATGATTAGCAGCCTTATCTCCACCAATTAATGAGGTTAAGTGTTCATCAGGCACAGAGTTCATGCCTCTTACAAAATGTTGAGCAACTTCCTGAAGCTACCATGCGTGGGAAAACCCCTGCCACTTGGAAAGGTTTATTTTTTTAACAGCCGCCAATAGATTATTGGGGAAAATGGTTCCAGTGGTCATTTATCACTTTTATTCATTTGGAAAAATCCATCCCAAGAGCCAACTCAAATGAAGTTTACTCCTTGGCTAGCTTTTGTAGTCGGCGATTCCTAGCGTCATGCTGTGCTGTCCCTTTATGGTTTTATCTCTTTCAGCACCTGAAAGACTTTTCAATCTCCAAAATGTCATTAACTTCAGAGAACTGTGTATTGTTTCCTTAATTCTTTGCAGACTGGGCTCTTAGTATTGTCTGGAAGGAGAATGAAAGAGGAAATTTTGACTCAAAATTCTGCACTTCATAGTGGTATTTCTCCATATGGTGTGACTGCTTCCTCATTTTAATTTGTCTCACCGCTTATTGACTCTCACTTCTTGGCAACTCCCCAGTTTTCTGAGAACATAAATTTCTTCATAAAGGAGGAAGAAAAAAATTCCTAAATTGCCACATTCTCAAATGGTGCAACTTGATCTCCCTTTGTGGATTTATCCTGCTACAGAACCCAGTGAGCTACGTGTGAATCTATGATCTCTTTAGAGTAGCGTTGCTTCAAAATGCAATTTAGCAATTAGAAAACCTGGCAGGTTTTGGTAACTCTGGAGGATTGTTTTCTTGTTGGCATCCATAGAGGCTGAGCCTACCTCTGTTGAACTTTGTGACAAAATTCCTGATGATTTTAAGGCAGGATGCACACTGAGACTAAATGCCCTTGTGCTTTGTTTCACCCTTGCTCAAAATTTAGTTTCTGATCAATGACAGTCTGGAAAATGGTTTCCTGCATTTCAGGAGCTTCTGTTTGTAGTTGAGATTAAATGTGATCCTAACACAGTGAAGTGGCATATGTTCTCAAACAGGAATTCTATATCAGAGCATTCAACCAATGATCTAAAAAAAACCCCAAAACCAACATTAATAACATTACGGTAAAAGTTCATGACTGTTATTACAGAGTAGGTGGGTGTGAGTAAAGTGTGAGCAAACAACTACAGCCAGAGCAGAGGGCTTGGAAGGTGTGGCATGAAAGTGAAGGAAGCCAATGGAATGTACAAATCTGCCTGTGCTTAGATTACGTATTACAGGTGAGAGTACAGGTGTTACAAACCTGGCACCTTCTAGAGCATGCTGGAACTTAGAGGCAGTGCATGAGCTCCACTGGGAACATCCTGCGTATATGACTCACCCTCAACTCAGTCAGGGAAACAGGGGATCTCCATACCCTTTGTGAAAGCTCTACATGCATGGCAGCCCAACAATTCACTGCACTCAGAGGTGTAACCAAAGCAATCCCCACACTAGCACTGCAACACCAAACAGCACAGTGAGGGGCAAGATTCAAGTTGCTTCAATGTCTTCTCTAAAGAGCTATGTTTGCACAGAGTTGAAGACATTTCAGCAGACAGGGACATGAGTTGTGAGGCCAAATGATTTCATTCAGAGTCAGCCTGAGTTTCTTTTGAAAGCATCACATTGCAACATTACTAAAACTGTCAAGAGCAACACTCATCCCAAGCAAGTGCTAAGTTCAAGAGGCAGTCTTCTAAGAGTAATAAAGGTCTTCATTCAAGACCAGTTCAGAGACCCATTTTTGGTTTCCTACTTTCCTGTATTTTGCCTGAAAAGCAGGAACAACACATTGTCTATGTGGTTTGAGAGTAAAGCACTCCATTTTGGGACTTTGCAGTGCTTCCACTGGACAAAGTTCCAAAACTTCAGGCTGGTACTAGTGATCAGCCACTGGAGAGGTAGCCACAGAATTCATTGTGTTATGAACAACCCAAAACCACAGCAATTTAACACTTGCCCTTGGGCAGTCTGTGGTTCAGTTAGGCTTGGACCATCAACTGGTCAATGCTGTTATCACAGCATCCCAGCATAGTGTAGGCTGGGATCCCCCAAAGTCACTCAGGATCATGTCCAAGAGGATTTTGAATGCCTCTGAAGCCTCCACATTCTCTCTGGGCAGTCTTCTCCAGTGCTCTGCCACCTTCACAGTGAAGATTTTTTTTTTCCTTTCCATGGAACCTTCTGGGTCCCTGTGTCCAAAACGATGGACTTTGTCATAAGCATTGAAGGGCTATGCCCCTGCCTTAGCATTTAGGCCTTGCTCTATTTTTGCAGCCTTCTGCTGGTGTTAGTAATTCTTTAACCCAAGGTACCGAGGCAGCACAAACACGACACGCACTCTGCAGCGGTCATGGCGGCCGCCACCCCGAGGCGCACGCGCCGGGGGGCACCCCCTGGCCGTGCCGAGTGCCCCCGGGCGGGGCCCGGCGCTGGGGGCGGGGCTGTGGCGCACGCACGCTGCGCCGCCGGCGGGGCCGCCGCTCCCGAGGAGGCGGGGAGAGGACGATGGAGGCGCACAGGGTCTGGCGGCCCCGCTCACTGCCCGGGAGCAGCCGCGGCCGCCGCCAACACCGCCACAGCCACTGTCGGGGGCGACACGCCGGCGTCTGAAAGGGGTGGTAGGAGTGGGAGGCTCCGCCGGGACGGGGGCAGCCGGGGGCGCGGTGAGTTGGGGACGCTGGGAGAGCGGTTGCGCTGAGGAGAGACCCCGGAGGAGGTCGTACGGCCGAGCGCCTTCGTACAGCGGGGAGCTCGCTGTGTGTCCCCGGTGTGTGTCACTGCGGGGGGCTGCGCCGTGGCGGGGCCGGCGCCGCTTTGGGCCGCCGGCCTCTGGCGGCGCCTGTCCCCCCTGTGGCGGGCCCCTGGGGCCGGGCCGGCGCTGAGGCGCTCGTTTGCCGTCCCGGGGACATCGTGGGTCCCTTCGCGGGCATCCAGATAACCCCTGCAGAGCCGTGAGAGTTCCTTACCGGGAGTGCACCCTCTGTGCTGCGGTAACGTGAGGAGCCCTGGGCTGGGAGATTTTCCCGAGGGGATGACAAGTGAAACCGCTTCATCTGGCCCGCGATCTCCTGGCACAGCCAGCGTCTGCGAGCAAAACAAGAAGGTGAACATCAGTTGGAAGGGGTGCCGGTGGGTTTTAGGCTATCAGTGCCTCTCCCTTGGTATTGGTGAGTGTGTCGGTGTGTCCGAAGCGAAAGGGTTAGCAAAGGGACTTGTTTTTCCTGGGAATTTAACACGTGATAGTCATACTGCCTGGTTTTTAGGAGAAATAGCACTTGGGTATGGAATCATGAAGCCTGCTACTAAATTTCACCTGCTGTCAGGCAGCTAAATTTCATTGTGGCATGTTACTTTGTTTCCTTTCTCTGCAGGAGCACGAGAATGTGAACTAATAAACTAAACCAAAAATAAACTTTGTCTGCCCTGAACAGTGCCTTTTATTTTGGGTGAGAAGAATTCTAGTACCTTAGGGATGGAGTCATATGCATAGAGTCCCTATCAAAGTGCTTTCTTTCAGCAAAACACAACGATGGAAACACTTCTCCATAGAACTGATGCAGTACACGGTGGTCTGTAGCACAGGAGCAAGTGGTACCTTTTTTGGGTAGGATGGTGTTTTATACAAGATGGATAATAAAGGTGCAGAACAAGGATTTTTGAATACTTGATGCAATTTCTAAGGAATTAGTGGAATTATTGTGTTACAAGTAATGTGTGTGGTCAGGATGGAGTCTGCAATAATCCCCTAATTGTGATGATTTAAGGCAGTGGTTTTGACAGGAAGTTTGTTACCAAATAACAGCTTCCAAGCATGCTCATTACAAAATGGAATTACTTGGTGATTTGCAGCCCTTCGTAGCTGCTTCCATCAGAAGATCTTATTTCTCTGCGTGCTGGAGTACACATCCAGGAAAGTTCAGTAGAATTCTCTGACTCTTTTTGTAACTTAGAGCTGATCTGGAGTGTGGTTCCTTAACAGTTCCTCAACATGAAGTTGAACAGTGTAGGAAAGCTTTGGGGACATTATAGTATTGTATCCTTATATGTAAAGCTGGTTTGATGAAACCCCAGTGAAGTTCTGCTTCACAGAAGTGTTTGTTTATAATGACAGAGAAGCTGAAGATGGGAAACTACAGGAAAAAAGCTGGCTGCTTATGAAGATGAATAAATGTGTTCAGTTGTGGGCATGACAGACCAGAGCAGCCTCTTCACTAGTTTGCTGCTATGTGCTTCAAGTTTTTGGATCCAATCCTGGAAGCTGTTCAGTGGTAGTTTTGTCCTCATGTCAAGTCTGCTTATTTAATAAAGGTCTTGTGAGGGAATGTTAATTAAACAGTACATGGCGTAAGCTGTAGTTAAAACATCCTGAATTGGAAGGCATTACATGGAAGGAATATAAAGTTCTTAGGCTGTATTTAGCAGGTCTGGGCACTGTCTTGCTTCCAGTTTTGTACTAATCTGATTTTCTTTACTGGCAGCACCTGTCAGGTGAAGGAACTTCAAAGTCATTGGAAACACACCTTATTTATGGCCTACTATATAAATTATTGTTGTTTACACTTCTGAGTTGGCAGTGATACTATAGAATAGGATGTGGATATATTAACTGTTAAGTTACTGAGAAAACCACTCCATAAACTGCTTTCACAGTTGTATTTCCATACACTTCAACAGTTGCAATGTTGACTTCCCTGAGCTCAGCTCAAGCTCTCAGTGTTTGGTTAAAATGCAATGAGGAATTGCTAACCTATGTGGTGGGAAAGCAAATGAAAATGATGTACTGTGAACTGCCCGAGCTTGTCAGATTTTGGTCTGTGCATCATTTTCTAGGGTAACTCCATGAGCACAGGGTTTCTTCTGGAAATAGCTGGCTTCTAAATTTGATAATGAAACACAGTTGCAGTGGTTGTTGGGATCTGCTTTTTCTTCACCAGTTCCAGTCTGGCTTTTTCTTGTCTTTATTATTCTTGAGATGCTGAAAGACCGCTTTCACTCAGAGAATATGTTATATTAAAGTAATTTATTTTCTGAAACTCCTATCTAAATGGCTTGTTTTCTGTGGCTGGCTCAACCAGCTAGAGTTGTGTTCTGGAAGCTTGATGAGGTTGTGATAAAAGGCAGATACAAATGAAAAACTATTAAAAGTAGTTTTGAGTCAGGTTTTACAGTCTGTTTTACAATTGCTTGCACAACTGGAGTAGTTATGTGCATAAATCACCTAACTGGAACTAAATTTATGTTGGCCTTCCAAGTTGTTTAAGAATGCAGTTATATTTTTCTAATTTTAGTTGTAACAAAAAAAATTACAACTGGGTTAGAATGGCAATTTCCCAAGTCCTAGTCACAGGTGGTACTAAGCAATAAGTAACCAACAACTGAACATTGATCCCTTTACAAGTGCAGGCTCTTATAAATTATTAATGTACACCAGTAATTGAACCTCTCTGTGCCATTCTCTTAGGATAAGCCTAATCTACAGGAGGAGCAGAAGTATTTTCTAGTTTGATGAGGTGGTGGTTTTAAATTAGTAACTTAAGCCATGCTCTAAAATTACAACTTCATTTTATTGATGCTTTTGTGATCTAAAAGTTGCTGTGAAAAATAGCATTGGAGATCATCATTCACTGGGAAGTTTAGAGCCAGATATCATTATGCTGTGAGTATTTTCTGGAGCCAGCGTCTATGTTCCTGGTTACAATAAGGTTATGGTCCATTCTGTACAGGATACTGTGTGTAGAAGAAATGGTGAAACTCATTTAAAAAACAAATGCGCGTTTTTAGTGAACCAACTTTTTCCCCTGTGTTGAAATCAGCTGGCTTGGGGAATGCACTGCTCCTCTAGACTGTGTTGTCTTGAATACTGTTTGTTTGTAGTTTATTGATACACTCAAAGCTGCTTTCTCTTTATATTCTGATGAGACTTCTTTTACGTGGCTCAGATACTGAGAGCTTAGATCTGGGATTTGTAGCAGCTTTGGGGAAGGATGGTTATTTGAAGTTTGAGGGTTAGCTTGGTGGTTTTTACTTCTGCAACGCTGCTGTCTAGCCAGCTGTTTATCTTGTAGTTGTGCTGATTGTTCATGGAAGTGAAATACTTCACGTTTGTCCTTATTGCCTCTTGTTTGTTTTGGACCATCTCCCCGGTTTGTCACAAATGATTTAAAAACCTTGGTATCGTCCTTCAACTTGTTTTTGCCTCTTCTCAGCCTGATATTAATATCATTTTAATGAAAATCTGAAGGGTATTATTATCATTATTATTATTACTACTACTACTATTATTATTACCTTTTTAATTGCATTTTTTTCCTTATTTGGACAGGTTTTTTTTTAATTTTCTGTACTAGGATATTTTAGTTTTATTTGTTCAATACGTGCATCATTTAATAGAAGACTTCATAGTTTTTACTGAGTCTTTATTTCTTGGCAAATGTTTAAAGCCTTTCATCTTCTTCAGCATCTAAAATAAATGCATTTCATCCAGTCTGTGCTGGTCTTGAAACAGCTCTGTTTTGAGCCTCTTCTAAATCTGGGGGCATACATGTTTTAATTCTGGGCATTTTTCCTTCCAGTGTCTTCTGATTATCTTGAAGAGCTTCTCAACTGCCCAGATCCTTTTTATCAGTGTTTAATTATCATTTAGCTTTGCTCATACTGAGATTTCCCTTCTCTCTCTCCCCTATCCCCTTTCTCCTGGTGTTTTTCCACAGGAATTGAATTTTTCTCTCTCACTGAGGTTCCTTCACTTCCAGTATGGAGATGAACAGAGAAAAACTGTGTGCCAGTAAGGCTGATGGGAGCTCAGATTCTGCTTATCATTGCTCAACCTGTCATGATGATGAGGAGTGGAGCAACACTAGCCGGGGACGAGCGAAGTCACGAAGTTTGTCTGCTTCACCAGCCCTAGGAAGCACCAAAGAATTCCGGTATGGCTCTTGGCTCTTCCTCTCAGTGCTGTCTTTAAGAACAGTGAAAACAGCATTTTAAAAACATGTTACCTAGATTTTAATTTTTGTTCCTTTTTTTGTATATAACCACGGTCTTGAAGCTGTGGGGAGTGATAGGAGCACTGGAGCAGGCCGCTCAGAGAGGTTGTGGAGTCTGGAGATATTCAAAACCCACCTGGATGCATTCCTCTGTGACCTGCCTTAGGTGATCCTGCTCTGGCAGGGGGGTTGGACTGGATGATCTCCAGAGGTCCCTTCCAACCCCTAACATTCTGTGATTCTGTGGTAATGAACTGAAATAAAAATAGTGGTTCATGGTAAGAAAGAGGAAGATGATGAGTGAACCGTGCTGTGGGTGATGTAGGTGGGCATCTGTGAAGAGATGTTCATGGAAATGGGTCCTGGCTGGTTGTGAGGGCTGCTGGAGCTCTAGTGTACTCAAAACCTGGATGAGTGTTGAGATTGTATGGTAAGGTGAGGCAGCACAAAGTTTGTGCTTGCAGATTGTTTCATAAGAGTGAGAAACGCCCACATTTCCTTGGAGCCAAATTTTTAATCTAGTTGAGAGGCTCTTGTCATGTGGACAGCGTGGAGAGGACTTCTGGGTTTTGTGATCTTTGGATTCGTAAATATTGAGTAGCAGGCTGGGGCAGCAGCGTGGCTTGATCTTGTGGGAAGGATAGCAGAATTCTGCCTGACTTACACTGTGGCTCTGCAAAAGCACAGACAGAATCTTGGAGGAGTTTCTCAACAGCTGAAATTCTCATCCAGAGTTACTGCTTTGCTGGTAGGAAAGCTCTTGCAGGGCAAGAGCCTAGATGGGTGAGGCTGAAGATCACAGGGGGAACCTTTATGAAGGGAGGAGTAATGAAAGCCTGGATCTGAAGAGGCTAAAAGGTTAGGAAAATACTTGCTTTGCATGCATGGTTCGGAAGGTCTGTGTGCTTTCATGCTGTGGAAAGTACATGCTGTGCTCTGTACTGCTGCTGCACTGTGTTGTAGTCAATATGTAAGACTTAGATTTTAACAACTTAAAAGTGCTCTAAAACTGATGAGTTTTCTGTTCTCCACTTAAACCTTTAAGAATATAAACTTAGTCAATCTGAATTTAGACCATGTTTAGATTTATTTAGACCATACTATTTTTGTGCATCATTGTCTTCTAGTTAAGTAACTACTAGTTAAAGAACTACCTTTTTTAAGCTAGAAGTTATCTTTGTAGACCCTACTACCCATTGTGGGGTTGAATTAGGGCTGTTGTTGATCAGGTTTATTTCATTAGGATGCTCTGCATTCTTTCATTGGTTGTCTTCAGTTTAGCATTTTGCAGAGTCAAGAGATCTCAGGCTTGCTGTGTGGTACTCGGAGGGAAGTGTTCACCTCCTTGCTTTGAGCTGATGAATGCTTTGGTCCTACAAGCTGTGTAATATCCAGTGTACTGCTGCTCATTCCTAGCAAACACAAGCCTTACTACACCTTTAACTTCTCTTCAAGATTTCACCTTCTATTTACTGGATTGTGTATAGATTGAGTACTGATGAAACCAAGGCAAATCTCAACTGAAGTTTATAGCAGTGATTAATTAGAGCTTGCAGGGAAAACTTTGAATGCCATGAAGGTCAGATGTGGGTATTTAATGCCTCTTGTAGGAATAGAGTTTAGCCAGCTACTGGGAGTGGTATGGAATAGTTACCTGTGTGGAAAGAAGGTGAAAGGACAGTTATTTGGGAGCAGCTTGAGAAGAGGGAGCTGATATTGTCAGGGTGGTGTTTAACTTTCCGAATTTCCAGAGTTATTGTCACATGCAGATAGAAACTTACTATTCCTTTGCACATATTAGCACATTTTAATCTCTAATTATGTCAAATCTTTGCTCATTTCTCTGTTTTAATATGGATAAGGTGAACATTACAAAGCACTTAGTAATGATCTTATCTGACTGCATTAGTCATGGCTGGACTTATAAATGGAAAAAAAAATTGAAAAACAAATATCCCTTGATACAGGAAATTCAATACTCATTTAATTAAGGGAATTGGAATCTCTCACACACATATATTTTATTAGACATGGAACCAAAAAAGATGTTGCTATAATTCCTGAATAACGTCTTTTTAACCTGTCATCTGGCTTTGATTTTTATGAGATTTCTGATTTTTTTTTTTTTTTAGTACCAGAGTGAGTCATGGGGCTGGTCTGAGCTACTGTCTAATATACACAATAAAAGGCAGTGCAGTAATGATTTGTGACTGCCAAGCAATAGGTTAGCTACCAGTTCCTGTGTTATTGAATTAAGCACAGGAAAGGCCTATTTCCCTCTGCTTTTTAATGAAATCATTCTAATAGCATTTACACAATGTTTCAACAGTGACATGACTTGAGCAAGTTTTACTCCCATTTAGAGACTTGCTGAAGGAGGTGGGAGGGAAGAAAGGCAGAACAGTTCTGACTTGCTCCAGATAATCTCATCCTAGAGCTAGAAGTAATCCTGAGTTCTGGGTGGGGTTTAAGTCTGGGGATAAATGACATTTCAGAGCTGTTTATTTGAAAACTAAGTCATATTAGCTCTTACTAGATAAGTAGATGGGGAAAAATAGCATTTTCCTCCTACTTATTCAAAGCCTAAGGTCTGATACTGTAGATAGATATCTCCAAATACCTTAGAACTGAAGAGTTTGTGTTGTATAAATTTATTAAGTGCAAAGATTTAAACAACAAAAAAAGCATTTAAATGATTGGACACCGTTACTGTGACTTGACTGTGGCAAAAAAAATATGAAGGTGTTGCCTTGGTGTTGGAGATTCCATTGTAAATCCTTGTCAAGACTTACACTGGGAAACCTAATTTGCATACATTACTGAGCCTTATTGAGATGAAGAAGACTCATTAAGCTATTTTATGTGTACTTATACCAGACTTCATCATTCTGCATGGCCTGTTCTAAAGTTGGGTACTCTGAGATAAGATGTAGCACTTCAAGAAATGCAGAAGAATATTGTGGTTATTGTCTGCAGCAGTGAAGCTGATGTCACTTTAGGAACTGATGCAGAACAAGCCTCTACACACATTATTGACACACAACTAAGAGTTGTTTTGTTGAGAACATGGCCTGAAAACAACAGACTTAGGCTTATTTTGTTGCTTGTTTGGTTCTCTTGCTCACTGTCAACAGAAATTAATGCATGCCAAAATACTCTGGAGGAGAAAGTGGTTATACTATGTAAACAAAAGGCCTTGGCTTGTGTTTTGGTTTTTAATTAGGCACACTTCTTAAGTGAAGGTTGTGAGACTACTGAATTACACACAAAAACTGATCCCTGTTGCTCTTTCTCTCAGCTAGTGTCACCACAGATATTTTTTGAGTTTCTGCTGAATGCTGCCACATGTCTGATTTGATCGGTTCTCAGTGTTATTAAATCACTTCCTAAAAAATCTGAAATGTTCTGTCAGCTGCTCCAGTACCAGGTTGAGCACTTGGAAGTGTTAAATACTTGTTTATGCTCTTGTGTTGACTGTTACTTAATATCACAACAAACTGAGGTCTCCAGAAATGTGCCCTTTAGTTCTTTAAATGCCCTTCATACTCCAGCTTGAGAAAGGTTTTTAATGTGTAAGAATTACACAGCTAATTCTGAAACAGGAATGGTCTGTGCCTTGTTTCTTAAACATAGTAGTTTTCCTTTTCACAGTAGTGAGACCTTGGAAATTGATTGTTTTTAGGATTTGGGATTTATCTACACTTTTTTTGTTGGTCTCTGTGAAGGACACATGTACTGCTCGGTATTGCAGTGTGCAGAAATAGGATCTTTGCAGGTTGGACATGAATCCACAGAAGCAACTGATTATTCAGTATGTGAAGGGGTAAACTGTGATTAAATCACTTTAGAGGAGCAGGTACAGGAGGTAAGTTTTGGGTGAAATGTGAGAGCTGATAGGTATAAAATTGCCTTGGCTGATCAACCAATACTGCAAGCTTAAGAAATATACTTTTCTCTGTATTGCTTAGTGCAGCCTTTCAAAGAATTGTTTTTGGTGTACCTTTGACTTACTGATCATATTTTTTATACCCATGTCATTAGGAGAACACGCTCCTTGCATGGACCGTGCCCAGTGACCACGTTTGGACCAAAGGCCTGCATGCTGCAAAATCCTAAAACGATTATGTAAGTACAAATAAATGGTATGATGCTCATTCTGTGGGGAAGAACTGAGTTTGCTTGTCCACTCTTGACCCTCTAATTAGAATTGTTTGTATCCTGATACTTAGAGAGGTTGGATGATCCTTGGGGTCCCTTCCAGCCTGGCATTCTGTGATTTTCATGCTGCTTGATTGCCAGCTCAGGATCTGCACTGCCAAAACTGGCTTGCCATTTTTATCACACTGTTTTGATCATTTAAAGTCACTGCTAGAGAAGGATGGAGAGCACCAGCGCTGCTGAGCTGTCTTCTTGAGTCAAACCCCATTAGAGGGGCATTAGCTTGATTTGCAATTTGGAAAGTACAGTGTGGGTTTGAATGCCACTGGGATTTGTTCTCCCAAGGGGTGCTAGGGCATAATCAGTATTTCTCTGGATGCATTGATAGCAGCTTTGCCAGTTGGAATATTTCCTGCAGGGTCGCAGACATAAAAGGAAATTAATTTTATTGGTTTTCCATTACTAATTCATGTGATGTTCTTAGGCTCACCATCTACTACCTAAACTATTGGCAGGTTGTTTTCACAGCTCAGTATATCTGTTTTGAAAAAAAAAAAAAAAAAGGTAAAATTAACCATTTCACATAGAGCAGGGCATGTGAACAGTAATAAGTTTGTTTTAGGCATGTTTTGCGTCATCTGCAATCCACAGTTTGATGGCAGCTATAATAAGCACTTCCCAGCATAATTGGCAGTAAACTTTCCATGTGGTTAAACACCCTTGTAGCAATCTAATTATGATGTAGAGGAGCTATTGCTACCATTTTTATTTCATCACTGAAATACATAAAGAGCAGTGTTGAGGAATGATAGAGGACCTGAAATTTTTGTGGACAACACAAGGAAAGGAGAACTTGTTCTGGATACTGTGAAATCTGAGGAGAGCCTTCTCATGCTGAGTTAGTAGTTTGGGTTTCTGTGCCTGATCTCTGGCAGTTTCAGTGTATCAGTATCATGACTCTTCTAATAGGTTGAGTGAAATGAAGAGCTGATTTCTGCTTAGGCATAGAAACATTTTAACTTTCTAGGCTAGATGGTATAAAAGTGTTGCTTTTTTACACCATGTATTATATATACTTAAATGGTTCTTGATCAAATGAGGAATGTCAGAGTTCTACAGAGTAACCGAGTTAGTGGTCCCTGTTTTTTTCCATTTAAAACGTTTTGTTGTTCTTTCAGTTAAATATAGGGTGTTTAAGTACTTATTGGCCTAAATCTTCACCTCAGTAGTAGTGAACTTTAGAACAGGGTGGTGGTGCCCTTTCCTTTCCTATGAAAGCATGGTGAAATCTTGCGGGGTCCAGTAACTCAGCTTCCTCATTCTTGCTCTTCTAAAGTGGATGGCTTGGAGTCTTGCAGTTGATCTGAAGCCCAG
This sequence comes from Indicator indicator, assembly GCF_027791375.1. Lineage (NCBI taxonomy): Eukaryota > Metazoa > Chordata > Aves > Piciformes > Indicatoridae > Indicator > Indicator indicator. Next base: position 2,128,732 of record NC_072041.1, read on the forward strand.
CTTGCCTTGTGTGTTTACCCACCTGACTGATGGGCATGCTCCTCCCCATGGGCTGGGCCAGCAGGGCATGATATAACCATGGTGTCAAGATCAGTTGAGTGTAGAGGCTGCAGGCGATAGCGAGCAGAAGCTACTTGCCAGGAACAAGGCTGCTTGTGCAGTGCTCAGGGCAGGTGGGCAGAAAAGGGAACTGGAGGAAATGGCAATTTGAAGACCAAGTTGTAAAGTACTAGTCTTAGACAATTGTAAAGTACTACTCTTACTATACAAAACCATATACTATATGGTTTTATTATGGCTTCTGTAAACAAGCCAAACTTTCTTGTTTTGAGTTTTCTTCTCTGCAGTCAGCAATACTGTTAAAGTCTCTTCACGAGAGAGCATTTTTTAACAGACTATTTGATTTTTTTTTCCCCCCCCCTCCCTTTAAGTTAGTGAAGGTCTTGGTTCCTCTTGAAGTTCTAGTGTCAGTGATTGTACTGAAAAACCTGCTTTATGAAGACTTGTGTAAGATGAGCAGATGAACTGAATGACTTTTTGGTGAACAAAGAATCAGGTGTTGGAGAGAGGTCAAATACCTGGTTTTAAACCCTTGAAATGGGATTTTTATCATGAAGTTTTGCCTCTAAAGATTGGTAGTAAACCATTTTCTGCAGGATTTTTCTGTAAAGCCTCAGAACTTTGTATTGATTCTAGTTGAAATACTTAACTCTGGAAAAAAAATTAGAGAGAAATGTTTTTGTTTGAAGTAGCAGGTATTAAGAAGCGATAAAAGCCACAGCTTGGTTTTATTTTGGAGCTGTTACTTTTCCCTGACTTCTGGAAGGAAACATGAAGATCTTAAAGCATGCTAGGAATAATCTTTCTTTTAGTAGAAGTTCCTGGACTTGGTGAGTACGGCAGAAGGAGATTTGTCTTTCGTTTCAGTGGAGTCTGGTTTTATGAAGTTTATGAAATGCAATCTGGGTTTTTTTTAGCCAGCTTTAGAAGATAGCCTGGTCATCTTGAAATGCTTTTGGGGGTGGTTTCTCTGGGTGCATTTTCTGCCTTTTAACTGTATTGAGACTTGAATTAGTTTTTATGAAATGAACTTTGAGTATAGAAAACATTCCCTCAGGCACCATTTGTCTTGGAAGTAGCACAGAAAACTTCAGCTTCTTTGCAGCTGCTTGGCAGCAATAAACACATTCATGCAGCCCTTCCTAGTTTATTTTCTTTTACTATTTTCAGTGTAGCTCTTGGTTGGTTAGTCAAGTCAGTTTTGGTAGTAAAGGTTATTGATATTAGACCACTTCATCAGTTCCTGTAGTATTTATATGTAGAATGTAGGCATTTTGGAAAGGAAAATGAGCAGATCAGTCCACCTCCAGCAGCAGCATCTCTTTTATTTTAACCCTTGAAGTGCTAAATCCAAATCTCTCTGTAAATTTGGCTTGCCCAGCACTTCTACTAATCTGCTTTGCTTTATGGATTATGCCTGCACCATATGGAAAAGGATGGGATCCTGGTAATATGCATGAAGTGCAAGTGTGCAATTATGCAACTCAGCAGATAGAAATGAAGAAGGGAAATACAGCTGGGTATTCCTAATCAGCATAAGTGTTCTCTTACTGAACCCTCTTGCAAGCTGCAGAATTGTGTACCTGTATTTATCCTTGGGGTTCTCCAGCCTCAGAATTCTGTCCTGACAATAGAACACAGTGGCTGTAAAGTGGTTAGTATTAGTGAAAAAGTGCTGAAGGAAACACTGCTGAAAAGAAACAAAAGAATATTTGGGTTGGAATTGTTGCACTCTTGTTTAAATTTACATTGGCTTGAGCTGTTTGACTTCCAGTATGGGCCAGGGAAAGGTTTGTGCTGTAGCTTTTCCTGTTTCCCTAATTGAATGTGTCTCCTTATTTGGAGTCAGTGTAAGAGGAGAGAGCATTGAGACAAGACAGAGGGAAGCATTATGGCTGGAAGCATCTGCAGAGATGTCAGTTCAAGAACTTGATTCCAGAGCTTTTGCAGTGCCTTCTGTTCAAGCCCCTGTTGCAGGTGTTGGCAGCATGGCAGCAGTCACAAGAATGGAGACCTTAATACTGTGTTACTGTCTCCATATCATAAAGCATTGATTGGTTCGTGGGGGGAAAAGCACCATTACAATCCAAACCTTCTTTCTACTGTTCTAGGGCTGAGTGCAAGGATATATTCTTAACCAGAAGGTTGACAAAACAGAAGGTAGCAGCACTGTATTTTTTTTTCCTGTTCTCTAGGCACATTCAGGATCCAGCAAGCCAGCGGTTGACATGGAACAAACCTCCCAAGAGTGTCCTTGTGATTAAAAAGATCCGGGATGCCAGCCTGCTGCAGCCTTTCAAAGACCTTTGTGTGTATCTTACTGAGGTAATTTCTTCCCAGAAGGAAAAATTTCACATCTAGACTGTTTTCAATTATTGATTCTGCTGCATGTGGAATGTGCAGAATTGGATAGGAAAAAAAATAGTTTTACCTGTTGTCACTGGAAGTAGTAAAACTCATTCCAGAGCTTAAGATCAATACTTATGTACTATAAAGAGCTTGGAAAAAAAGTAAAACCAAAACATTCCTTCATTCTGCTTGCAGTCTAAGTTACAGGGAATGGGATATAAAAAGCTTTAAGCCTTGAACAAACAGCAGTGTTTCTGCATCATGTAACCTATATTCCATGGTTTCATTGATTAGATGATTTATTCATTTATTATTTTGCATGCTGCAAAACTCTCACTAGAATCAGACCATGCATTAGCAGCCAACAGATGCAGACCACTTCTCTAAAATGTTTGTATGTTTTTAGTGCAAATGTTGAGAAAAGTCAAGTTTTTTTTTCATTTGAAGCAGTTATTAACAAGCTTATCTTACCTTTCTTAAGGAGAACAATATGATAGTGTATGTAGAAAAAAAGGTGTTGGAAGACCCTGCTATAGCTAATGATGATAATTTTGGACCAGTGAAGAAGAAATTTTGCACCTTCAGAGAAGGTATGATGATTTCTTGAAGGTGAAGTTGGTTTGTCTTGGTATTTCCTTAGTTGTTTGGGAACTAATGTCTTTTGCAAACAGCTGTTGGTACCTCTTGATTGTGTTTTTATACTGGTGAGTGAATGTTGGCATGCTATACTCTGTGCTAGGAAATAGAGCCTGCTGATAAAGCTTAATTAAAAATATCAATATTCTTCTAGATTATGATGACATCTCCAATCAGATAGACTTTATCATATGCCTGGGTGGAGATGGGACCTTACTTTATGCTTCTTCACTTTTCCAGGTTGGTCTTTGTGGGGAATAGACTTAAAGACCTTTTCTTTTTGAAGTATTTGAAGGTTGTTGGGTTGGGGTTTTTTCCTTTGCTGTTTAGGACAGCATTTGTCCTTTGCTGTTCGTTCCTTTTTTTAAAAATCAAAGCCTGTTTTACCCTGTACCCTCTGAAAATAGTTTATGTAATGTCTTGGTTTTGTTATGCACAGTTGCATCATTAGTCAAACGTATTTACAGGCAATTAGTTGAAGTATGAATTGCTTTTATTCAGTAGCTTTTAAATTCTTTTCTTTATTGATAGGGTAGTGTACCTCCAGTTATGGCTTTTCATCTGGGATCCCTTGGATTTCTTACTCCATTTAATTTTGAGAATTTTCAGTCCCAAGTCACTCAGGTTATAGAAGGTAAATTTAAGGGGACAAGGTGTGGTGTTTCTTTTTTGTTACATTTTCTGCAGCTTTTTTCAAGACAAGTAAATTTTCTTAACCACCTCATTCTGAGGTGGTCCCATAAGATTGAGACACAAGAAACTTATGCTAAACTAACCATAGTATTGCCTTGCATTGTCCCATTCAGTGCTGCTTTCTGTGCTGCTCTCTAAGGGAAAATGGCTGAGACAGAACTTTGGTGTGGAGTAAACAAGTAAAAGATGATGCAGAGCTCATGTTAAATGACAGCTAAAAGCACATCTGGAGCATGACTCTGAAGGCTGTGGTAGTGCAGTGCTCAAATACTGACAAGTCAGGCAAATGAAGTAGTAAAAGGAAAGAAATGAGCTGCATCCAAAGCAGAGTGCTGAAAGGATGGCTCAAATCCTCTTGTTGCTAGAATGTTCTTTTAATGGCTGTTTCCAATTCTCTTTAAGCTCAGCTTTTGGCTCAGTGAGGATCACACAAGCCCAGCAGTGTGTTCCCATCATAAGCATATCTGTAGAAAACTTAAATCTCCTATTAACATCATGAGGAAAGGGAGGAAGGACTGGGTTCAAATTGGACTTTAACTTTGCTCATTACTACTAAAAATGAGTTTTGGGCTTCAACCAAATATAGGCACTTACCTTGTGAATGAATTTGGGCATGTTGAAAGCAGGGGCAGTAAGTGGATGGCATTTTGTACAGTTTGCTAATCATCACAGGGGTTTAGTTTCTCTACCAGCATATCACTTGGTGTGCTTTCTCCTCTCTTCCCTTTCTAGGCAATGCAGCCCTTGTTCTGCGAAGCAGGCTGAAAGTCAAAGTGGTAAAAGAGCACAGGGAGAAGATGGCAGTGCAGAATGGTATAGAAGAAAATGGAGTGGTCTCTACAAATCTAGAGAAAGAAGTGGGCAAGCAAATTATGCAATATCAGGTCAGAGGGCAAAATAAGCAAAAGAACTGCTTGTAAATCATTTTGTACTTGTTTTATTGTCACTTTTCCCTGTTCGTTAGTTTACTTACACAGTGCTGTGGGCCAGATCCATATTGCTCAATTTAAAGTATGTGCACTAAAGTGGCTATTTCATTACCTTCTGCAATCATAAGTGCCAATATGATGCTTTCCTGTAGTAATACTTTCCTTCTATGTGGCAAACAAAGCAGTAGTTCTAAAACGGGATGTCCCAAAGATTTTTGTTTTAATAAGTGAACAGAAAACCCCTGCACATTGTTATTAACCAGCTTCTGGAAATAATTCTGAACATCTAAAAACTTCAGCTGGCGCTTGATAAGGCAGAAGTGTAAAGGGTTTCATTTGGCAGGTCCAGGTCCTAAATCAGCATTTCAAAGGTCTGGCAAGCAGGTTTTGGATTGTCATTGATTCCATTGCCAAATCAGCAGCAGCAGCAGACTGGTGTAATATTTTGTGTCATGGCAGGTCCTGAATGAAGTTGTAGTGGATCGTGGCCCTTCCTCTTACCTTTCCAATGTAGATGTCTTTCTAGATGGGCACCTGATAACAACAGTGCAAGGAGATGGTGAGTCTGCTTCTTGACTTAAATGGCTTATCAGTTTACATGTAGGCTGTTGCTGTTTTGCTAGAGGGTTTTCTCACATGGAAACAGAATCTCAAGCTTCAGTTCACTCTGGTGACAGAAAACATCAGTGTGCAAAGAAAGGTGTGTTTATTTATTGGTAACTCATGTGCTCCACAGTGAAGCACTGAAGTTTTGTAAGACTTGTGGAGGTAAGTGGCAGTTCCTTTGGGTATGAAATGTTAGAGCTAAGGGCAAGAAATTACTCAGAAAAATTTGGATACCTGGAACTTGCTGAAGGCCTCAGATGCAATAGAGACATTAATCTTTAAAGCTCTTACCTTTAAAAAAAAAAGAGTGTCACTCATGGAAAAAACGTGCTGTGCCAGGATTAGAGGAGTTTCTGCCTTTTTGTGTCTTAGACGGCAGTTCTGCTGTGAAACACAAGCTGATACATTCTGTGCTTCATTTTCACAACAGTGCTATTTCGTAGTTGTCTTCCAGATTGATTGTGATGCTAATGTTAGTGAAATCTCTGCTCCTTTCACAGGAGTCATTGTCTCCACACCAACTGGGAGCACTGCATATGCAGCTGCAGCAGGAGCTTCTATGATTCATCCCAATGTTCCTGCCATAATGATCACCCCCATCTGCCCTCACTCATTGTCTTTCAGACCTATTGTTGTTCCTGCTGGAGTGGAACTCAAGGTTAGCTTCTCCTCTGTTATTTCTCTTTCTTAGTTAAAAACTTCTGTAATAACCAGATAATAACTGGAAAGTCTTTCTGTATTTCCAAAGAGTAGGCTTACTGCTTGTGGAAAAACATGTATAAACCAGGGTTGGAACTTGTGCAAGGGGTCGTTTCTCAGAGAGAGGATGGAGGAGGTGTTTGTTCCTTGCTCTTGAAAACTGGTTTTGGGACCTAAAGTTCAGTTATTTTCTCTTTTTCAGATTATGCTCTCTCCAGATGCCAGGAATACAGCATGGGTTTCCTTTGATGGAAGGAAGAGGCAGGAAATATGCCATGGAGACAGGTCAGGCCTTTTTGGGGTTATAGTTTAGAAAACACTGATTCATGCACTTCTCTCATTCTCTGACAACCATCAAAAGGGTTGCTGGCAGTGAATGAACAAACTGTTATAAACTCTAACACCTCTTATAGCACAAACTGCCAAAAGTATTTTAACTTCAGGCTTTCAGATCTTCCCATGAAAGCAAGTGAAAGGTTAAGGCTGAAGCATGTCAGCACTGCATGCTTGGCAAGGAAGATGGATATGTCTTCAGAAAAGCCTGTAAATTTAGCTTAAAGAGAAGGCTCAGTAGCTTGAGAAGGTGTAAGCCAAGGGGAGTTTATGTAAGCAGTACTCTGAATAATGCCAGGTGGTTTAAACTGTGTGAACTCAGTGAGTGTTGTGGTCACTTGCAGTGCTAGTGCCTTGAGCAGCACGTTGAGTTGCCTCTGGTTTTGTGTGCAAAATGGTGTGGCTTACCCTGACTGAAGGTGATTTAGGGCAGCTGTGATATCTGACTGGTACAGGAGAACTTCTGCTTTGTCTTCTCCATACAAGTTGCCAGGAAGGAAGGAAAATGCATAGCTAGCATGGCACTCCATCTTGAGCTGTGTGTATTTCCTGTCATGGAGGATAGATCAGGAGACCAGTGAGAGTTCAAATGTGAGATTTGGCCCTTAGTTAGATGCCAGACTAAGTGGTGTTACTTATAGCTAAGACTTGAAACTTAAAAGATCAAGGTGGTGACTTAGATTATGTTTTGTCCTCATGATGTTGTTGTGAAGACCTGCAGAAGACTGCAGGAGGTGGAGGAGTGGGTTCAGTGTTATCCCCGTGTCAAAGAATGCTGCCCACAGTGCATCTGTTACAGTTTCAAGCTCTGTGGAGATGAGCCCGCAGACTTGGTTGTTGCTTGACTAAACTTGCTTGTTTTACCCCATTGTCTAAGCACAGCTAGTGAATTGGAGATGATTTGATTGTGTTTAAACTGCTGTTCATTGTCCCTGACTGACTGGGCTGTTCCTGTGTTGTTACAGTATTAGCATCACTACCTCTTGCTATCCCCTTCCTTCGATCTGTTTCCGAGACCCTGTGAGCGACTGGTTTGAGAGCTTGGCTGAGTGTTTACACTGGAATGTGCGGAAGAAGCAAAACAATTTTGCTGTTGAAGAAGAAGAATTTTGAGTGTCTACATCTAACAAGACTCATGGGAATGGAATATGGCAGTATCCCTTCTATATGCTTGGATATTCAAGTTCTTGGCTAACGAGTGTGGTCACCATCTCAGACATGTGTAGGGATTCTATCTGTGATCTGCTGAGGGCTGGGAGTTAATTGTGCTACTTCCTGTCTACCCAGAGTAGGAATGGAAGAAATTGAGCTCTGATTGTTATAATCCAATGTGAATTTCCTTCACATGAGCAATCTGGATTACTTCTGAATGGTACTGACAAAAGCATCTGGAGATTTGATTGTAACCTCTAACTTACCAATTACATGGTAAGCTGAATGTAGATACCTAACAGAAGAGTGGCAGTAGCAAAATGGCATTAAAATCTTCTGTTTGATTTGGTATATTTGTAATTCCATTTAAGGAATTTAAGTAATTCCATACACATATAAAGGCTCTAGCAAATTTTCTTTTGAAAACCCCAAAGCTCCTCTTTGTTAGCTTAAATGTCTTACCCAGAGCAGCTCTCAATCGAGACAGCTCTTAAAATACTTCCTCCTTTCTTTTACTTGCAAACGTGACACACTGTGGAGAAACACCCCTGAAGAATGTTTCTTTCTTAATAGATGGAATTAGTGGGGGAAAAAAAGCATGTATATATTTTTTATATATACATATTTCTATATCTCATGCCCATTTGAACAGTGGTTGACCCTTGGCTGTCATCACTGTGTCAGCATCCACAAACCCTGTGGATGAGCATTAGGCTGAGCTTGGTTATTTCAGTGATCTCCATTTTTGCAGCTGAGCTGGTTTCCAGCTCTCCAATTCTTGGTGGGAATCATCAGTCTGGTGGGTTTTATATTATTGTTGATTGATTATCTGGGATAAATGGTAGCTTTAGAGACTACAAAGTGAAAGGCCACAATTCCCCAAGCTTTTAAGAAGAATCTTGTCTTCAATTCCTACTATACTGTCTAGTTCCAGTATTGCCTTGAAGAAAAGCATATCCTGTGCTAGGCTCTGAATGCCCTTAGCTTCCCCTAGTACCTTCCAGCTCTTGGTGCTGAGTAATAGAAAAAGGGACACTGCAGTGGCAGGCTGATAAAGGAGAGGACACATTCCCAGTAGAGTAGCAATGGTGCCTTCAGCACACTCAAGATATTCTAAGTCTTGTATTTACTTTTTTAAAGATGCTTTCAACTGTTTCTAACTTCTCTATGTACATATTTTATTCTATGTGCTTTTATGAAAGAAAAACAACAAAACCCAATAGAAAAAGAAAAAAGAAGATAGTTGGGGGGAAAAACAAAGCGTTTGTACTGTACTTACACTGAAAAAATATCAAACCCAAGTATAATGTTTACATTTATGTTCTTTGTGGTGCAGTCTCATGCTCATACTATCCAAACTTCAGCATTTTCAAAGTCTTGCTGCATTGGTCATTAAAGGAATAGACATGATCTGTTAGATTTAAACCTATGGCATAAAACTGTGGAGGAATGAAGTTCCTGATGAAGGTGGGATTTCCTTGGAAGTGGAGTGAGAAGCAATGGAGAACTCTTCATGAATGTCTTACATTGTCTATGTGGTCCAAAGTGGGAATGGGAAATGTATTCATTTCCAAACTTTGCCTAACCTGCTGTCCTCTGATGGTTTCAGTAACGTCTCTTCCATCTTGGATGCTGCCCTAGTCTCGTCCGATTTTATGAAATCCAGCTCTTGGTTGATGATACAAATCACAATGGAAAATGTGTTAATATAAATTAATACTTGGTTTGTACATTTTGTAAAATAGAATATTGGGTTGATTTGGTCAAAATAGATGAATTTTGTGGTATCTTGGAAAATATCCAGATAGCTTTTGGGATTTATCTTTCACTTGAAGCTGCAGTAATTGTTTTATCACTGTTTTGAAGCTGCTTACGGGTTTCTTAGGTGGAGTATTCAGTTGTTTAATAACTGTTTACTTTTTGAACTGTAGAAATGTCAGATTTTTTTGTTTGGTTCGGTTTTGCTTTGAAATTTTTATTTAAAACATGCAATAATAGAGGAAAGGAACATGGTGTAGTGTGGCTACAGAAAGGTCCTCTGGAGAAATGAGCAGAACACAGGAGGCACGCTAGGAAGTGGAAATAATTTTGCAGAGGGGAGGTGAAATGATTAATGAGCCTTATCTCATATTTTTTTAAAGATAAAAACTATATTCAGCACTTTTTATTTATGCTTTTTATAATAGTAAAGCTTTTATTGACTGAATTGCTGAACTTCTAATTTCCAGAGTGCATAGGTCACGAAATCTGTAATCAAAACATACCTAACTACTTTCTCTAGATTAGATCTAGATCAGGAGTTCTCTTTAAATTTATCATGTGCTGCAATTGCATTACTGGCTTTGAGGCTGCTGCAGTTTTGCTTGTACAACTATTCCTGCTTGATAAAAATCTTACTTGGATCCCTGATCAGCCAAGTAGGGAGCTACAGTCACTGACTGAAGGCAAAAGTCACACCATGACTTCAAGTCTTTGCTTCTTCCTCAGAGAGCTGCGTCGATTATAATTGTACCAGCTGCTTCTTATCAAAACACAACCCAAGCTGTGTTAATACATCACAGGCTGTACAAAGTCCCTTTTCAAGGCCTTTAATCTGCAAACCAGCAATTCACAAACAGGCTTCTGAGGTTTCAACAGCACTCCAGTTTTGCATCTTTAACTGCTTAAAGTGTGGGTAACTTCTGTTCAAAGCTGACTTGGTTATGTTGGCAATAAAAGCTCATTTTGCTGTTGGAACTTACTCGAAGTCAATGGTTTGACCTGGACTAGTAAAATTGGGGTTTGCTGATGAAGAGCAGTGTTTCTAATCCAATGGTTTGTAAACATCACTGTACTTACCAATCCTTCCCAGTCTACAAAGGGTCAAAATGGAAGCTTGGAAATCAGTTTGGGTTTTTTTAAAGAAGTTTTTCTCCAGCAGAGAGTTGAAGTTGTTAACAACTTGATGTAGTTTGGAATAAAGTGGTGTACTGACTTTTTGAAGAGGAAAAATCCTGTTATATATTGTTAATGCTTTGAAACTTTGTTTTAAATATTGTTGAAAACAAATATTTTTCAATCCTTTCAATAAAATCTTTTTGTAAAGTTGGATCTGGAAAGCAGCACTTTGACTGTCGAGAATGTAACAGCAGGGAAGCAGAGTCTCCTGCTTGGAAAGCAAATGTCCAGTGGGGTTTGGTGCATTGTCTGGTGGGACAGCAGCATCTGTTTCCTAGAAATACATCTACAGCTTTTTGAATATCGATGGCTGATGCCAGTCTTCTCCCCCAAAATAAAGCTGGATTTGCTGTGCAAGTTGAAACAAATCTTCTGTACAACTCATGGGGCTACAGTAACTACTCTGTGGAAGCCCAAGAGTGAAAAAATGAGGAAAGAGGAAAGGGATAAAGGGAATTATGTGGATAATTTGGATACCTAGGAATCTCAGCATTGAAAATGTACTCTAAATGCCCATTGCCTTTGCACATTGTGACCAAAAAGTAGCCTCTCTCCATGCTGGGTTTGAGAGGTTTCTCATACAGAATGGAAAAGAAGATGGATCAAAGAAGGGAAAATGTAGCAGGTGCTACATAAAGAATTTGCACAAGCTACCTAAAACTGAAATCTCCTTGCACTTATTCTGAGTAAAACTTGCTTGATCTTTTTGTCAGGGGGAGTTCCTAATGCCCTGTAGAGCAACAGCTTCCATTTGTTCAGAACAATGTGATGTGTTCTCTTTGGTTTCCTCTTCTTCTGGCAAAGACCAATAAACAATGTGAAGAGTAACCTTGGGTTTATCCAAAGTTAACTTTGGAGTTAGCTGGATTAATCTCCTGCTGTGTTAATGTGAAGTTGGGTGTCTGTAGGAGTTGGTTTAATGATTGTCTACATCCAGGATGAGAGTGGCTGGGCAACAAATGCAGTACTTCAATTTAGAGGAGGCCAAAGACAGTGTCTGTGGGTTATGGCAGGGTTGTGTATCAGGAAGGTTCCACAGATTCAGTCTCATAGTTCTTGCCTACAGAAGCATTAACTTCAAGACCTTGTGAAGAAGAAGGAGCAGACTTGCACAGAAACTTAGCAAGCTCTTAGAAATCAAATCATTTCCCTGTGCAAATAGGAAGGTTAATTTGCTTTGGTTTGGGGAAGAGAAATGTTTCAGTGTGATCACAACTGCTTTTCCTTCTAATGATAATTGTTTCTGACATGTCCTTGCATTGAAAATAAAAAGGAGCAGAGCTCAAACACACTTTCTTCAAGCTAACTGTGACCAAGTCCAGGCCTACTGCAAGGTCCAAGTCTTCCCTTCGCTGCTCAGGGCAAGACCTGCTGCATGTTTGCTTGTTTCAGCAAAGGACTGAATATGCTTAATTGTGTTCCTCCATTTCAGCAACAATTCATAGTCACATTTGGACTTGTGGAATGAAGTCACAGTCATCAGCTGGCACTCTGGAGCTTTCTCTTGATGTTGTCAGCTGTATGCAGTCTGACCACAGATATTTAACCTCTTCCTGCCTCCCTTGTGCTAGCTATAAAGTACATTTGTTTCAGGTTTAGAAGATTAGGAGAAGTATATATATTTTTAATAGCAGTTTTGAGATCACCCTTAAGAGTGTCCCTACTTTCTGCAGTGTATTTCTGCAAGATGTCTCTGAAGAGGAACATGATAGCACTGTTCACAGCACAAGTGAGTTCCAGCTCCAGTCTCTTTCATACCCAGTTTGTGAACAGGCTTCCCACTGAACTGATGTGAGCAATAATTATCCATGCAAACTGTGTTTACACTTTATTAAAAAATAGACAGCCAGTAGCTAAAGGTTCCAGTCAAGAGAATATCAAACTTCTAAATTCCAGTATTAAAGGCTTAGTTTAACAGTCACCCTTGGAGTCTGAGATGGCACGTTGGTTAGACACGCTGCAGGGGGTAGTTGAGATTAAAAATATACTAAAAATAATTGGAATAGTCTGAAGTCAAGGAGGACCAAGAGCCCTAACCATTCTGTAAGGGTTAAGCCACCACACAGCCAGAGTGGAGATTAGGGTCTGCAGCTGTCATCGAAACTGCTCCAGGGCTTGACCTCTGTTCAGCAACAGATGTGAGTTGAGAAAGGAGGGCAGGGCAGCCCACTTCCAGTCTCCGGGTGTGTGGGATGGCTGAGCAGGTTAGTATCATCACCTTTGTGTAGAGCCAGAAACTCAGCAGTTTAAGTAACAACTCGCATGTTGTGAACCTCCTGCAGTCACAGAGCAACAGCAGGAAAAAGAGGAGAGCTGAGATGCATTCTCCTGCCAGCACAGCTCACTGCATGCAGAGGATTACCGCTCGCGTCCCCAGCGCGCTTTGCGTTTCACACTCAGTCACCAGCTGCACTGCTCCAGCTCCCTAGCACAAAGCAAACCAAGAAATGCAGAGCTATTTTTCTGAGCAACTTCCTCTTCCCCTCTGAAACTGGCCCATTGTCTTACATCCCCAATGCAAGTACTTGATCAGAACTTCCCCAGCTGGGATTTCACTCTTTAAGAGCTGCAGTGAGCACAAAGGGGATGCTCAGGAGTCGATCCTTCCATAGGAAGAAAACACTGTGGGAAGAAAGGAAGATCAGTCAACACCAAGGCCTAGCAGCATTTAGGTCCTTCAAGTAGAAGGAGGTTTGTGTAGTTCAAGATCACTGTCTCTCTAGGTCCCTTAATTTTGTCTCTCCTAGTTATTATAAAACAGTTACAGCACAACAAAGAAGAATTAGATGCATCTTGTACAGAGGAGGTATTTCTGGCTTTCTGGACAGCAGCAGTTCTTGCACAGATTGGAAGCAACTTTGACTCCTGTCAGCTTTCTCCTAGGATAAACCACACATGTTCCACCCAAGCCTCTGAACTGTGTCAAGTCAGTAAATTCTAAGGCTGCAGTAGCGCTTGATGTCATTTGGGATCTGCCTTTTGTTCTGACTATCCCTAACAATTCCCCTGGCTCAGCAAGCTCTCTACTCACTTGTGACTGTGATAACACAACAGGCTACAAGCTTCAGAGCCAACTGAACCTTTTCACATACTTACTCCTTTCTCTCAGCCCCTGTCCAAAGCTGCGGTAGACGTGAATCAGTGCCCAAAACAGAACAGACTTGATTGCAACAGAAATGCAAGAGCCAATAATGAAAGCAGCTTCCAGAGTGTAGGAATTCCCTTTGCCCCACTCTTTTATCACCTGCAGGACAAAGAAAGACACACAACAATCAGCACCTAGTGCCACAAAACCTCATTGAAGCCATAAAATGCCATCAAGCACTAAATTTCTGTGAGAAGTCACTAGATAGTAACTGGGAGGGAAAAACCTGGTTGCTTTTAAACTCTCTTACTTCCCTGTTATATACTATGATAATACTCCAGATCTCCCAGGCACAGGAGGGGTATTACATTGCATGTCCAGGCCCTTGTTTCCTGGTCTCTCTTTGTGTTCACTGTCACCAAAGAGCCTTAGCTGGTTTCAAGTTCTGTTACTCTTAGTCAGAAGCCACCACCTGCACTCTTCTTCCTTACTGCAACACAAGTAAAGACACACCAAAGACAGTGTGTGGTCCTTCTGTGCTCTGCCAGCTCAGACAGGCCTGTGAATAATTGAGAAGGCCTGGTTTGACTCAATACTTTGATAAAACCCCAAGGACTTGGCTGAGTGCAGCCACTGGACTTTTATCAGTGTCTGGAGACTATGTGAGGTATGAGAAACACTGGCTGCTATCAGCAGCCAAGCCCTTCCCATGCTGAACAATCTGCGTTGCCCTTGCCCTTCTTCCTTGCCTCCATCCACAGACATGTTGTGGGAGGTGCTGAGGTACCCCAGTGATAAGTGCCTCATCACTATTTCAGTGCCAAAAACAATGCCTAATACTGGAATTTGTTGGGCTTGCACTGTCTCTTGTTTTGACTACATCAGGACTAACACCTGGGGGTGCTGCCCAAGAAATTCTTTACAATATAACTACTTGAGGCCCTGCAGATGCTCTGGCACCACTTGAGACATTTCTGAGGAGCTGTGTATCTTGTGCTGGAAGATTTCCTTGCATCTTTCCCTAATCACTCTGGACACGTTGCCAGTTGCAGAGACTTCCACGGCCTCTCTAACTAATCAGTTCAAGAGCAATCTAACATGGCTCCTATCTTGAAAAGGTGATCCTGAAGAGGCTGGACATGCCTGCTGCTCTCACTCATTCTAACAGGAGCTGCTCAGGAGTGAGGTAGCATCTTTTGGGCCCAAGGATACAGTAATGAAGAGGAGGCCTCCAGCCTTGCTCCCCATTATTGAGTGAGTAAAGCTTGAGGAGTTACCGTGTAAAGCAGGTAGATGAGATAAGCCACTTCAGGTATGTTCTGACTCAGAAAAATCCAGACCAGAGGTTTCAGCTCTTTTAAAATCTGTAAGATGAGATAAACACAGCTTTAGAACTCATTGCTGTATTTAGTTGATTTTTCAATAGCATTTCAAGTGCTGGTCTAGCCGAGTTCTCAGTTGTGACTCTGTTCTCCACTTGCCTTCTCTACCTGTGTTTTTTTTTACTGGGAAATATGGTCTCTCTTTTCCACTGAGCTGGACCAGGAGTGTTGTAGGTGAAATCACAGCTGGTTGTTTCATGGGTACTTTTTGTACCGTGTGTGACCTGAGTCATCTGTGATAGTTCTAATGCTTACAGTCCAGCTCCCAGCTGGTTTCAGTGGAGAAGCAGCTGACTCTCCTGAGCTGTATCTAAGCTGCTATACTTTCTCTCTGGGTACATTCAGATTTGTCTCTAACAAATTAATGTTTTCATAGCTAACTGATAGCACTCTGTGACTTTTTTCTCCAGTTTTGTTTCTGCTACAGATCAGTCACTGAGAACTAAAATGTGGGAGAAGCAAGAGGATTTAACTGTTAGAAAAAATTAATTTCACAGTCAGCCTTGGGACTTGAGAAAGAAGAAGTGATGGACTACTTTCCAGCAGGTAGCATCTTTCAGCAGTCCTGGGCTGGAAGGGCAGGTATAAGGAAACCAAAGGAAAACAGCTGAGTCACTGAGAATGAAAGCAGTGCCTGGGTCAATGCTGTGCTAAGTTTTGATGCATCTAATCAACCACAGATTCCCCCCCCCAACTGATATTAATCAATGGTCAATACAGGAACTTCTAGCATTAAGGGAACTGTCCCTCTTTTAAGGAGAATTAAAATAAGGAATAATCCCTTGTGAAAGGGCATGTGCATCAGCCCAGAAATAAGGGAGCATCAGGTTTAGCTCTGCTCTCAGGTACTGTGGTTACCAGCAGGACTGTGTTGAGGCATTGGAAAGTTTTCCAATGGAAGGCTGTGACTTCCCAGCCTGGGATAACTGCTCAGGGTGAGAACTTGTAGTCTCAGAAGTTGACTCTCCTTGTTAGTGTTGCTGTTACCATAACACTTACTGCAATGATGCTGATGGTCACCTTCAGGCAGGCCCACAGAACCCCTGTTGCTGAGATGATGTTGTGTAGAAGGCTGATCTCATGAAGGCTTATCAGCAGAATACATAAGCAGAGCTAAAAGAGAAGAGGAAGAGATTATTATCTGAGACCATACAGCTCACCAAAAAGTAGTTGACACAAACTCCCAGCAACAGAAAGTTGGACACAGGTCTAAAGGTTAAAATTCCCCCTCAGGAACTGACAGACAGCATGAAAGGGGACCCAAGGACAGATGTCCTGCCCTGTGTGCCACATTAGCAACAACAAAGAACAGGGAAGGCAGTAAGATGTGCTGCAGATAAAGCATAAGGTAATACAGGGTCATACAGTAGTAAAGTAAGGATGAAGGTACTACAGAAGTGCAAGCTCTTTCTAACCACGTCTTGGGTTCTCCTCACTTATCTCTAACTTCAGGATGCTATCTCACCCTGATTGCCCTGCTGGGTCAGGATTTTTTCTCCCATTCCAGTATCATTTCTTCAGATATAGAAGATAGCTGGAAAGCAGAAGACTGTAAACTGAGATGTTGTGCACTGAAAACCTTTCTTATATTAAGAGGCCATGCTGGGTTGGAGCTTCTGGATGCAATTGTTTTGATGGACAAATTTCCTAAAGGTAAGTTTGAGTTCTTCTTTTGGGCAGGACCATGATAAAATATAGGTTGATTCATTATTTTAACTAAGCTTCCCTAAAGCAAACACCTGGAGAGATGACCACTAGGAAGCTAATCTTATCTGCAAAGTAAGGTGCAGGCAGGATTGCTCTAGGATGGGAATATTCAGCTCAGTTAGTCCAGGATATTCTCAACAGGAGGGGAAAAAAGGAAGCCAGGGGGAGAGAGGTCTATACCTGTGCCTGAAGATCAAAAGTCAGCATGGAAAAGCAGAGGTTGAGCATGAAGTACTGTGACTGCAGGCTTTCTAGAGCACCACCCACTCGGAAGGCCATCATGCTTTGACTCTGAATGAGGATGATGGCACAGATCACATCAAAGGAGCCAACCAAGAGGATCAGGATGAAGCGGGCCTGATGGGAAAGAGCAGTAAGGATGTGACTGGGCATGCCAAAACACAGACAGTCTTTAATCTTCCTTCTCCTAACTGGAAATAAAAGCATGAAGGGGCAAGGAGAATCAGGCTGGCTGTTAACAGCACTTTAATATAAACATGACAGTTTGGCACCTTGTTAAGTGGCAAAGATCAGGCCAGGAGCTTTGCCATTTGCTGTAACCCCCTGGCAGTAACTGTGAGCTCGTGTTGCCTGGTTTGGTTTGTGTTATCCTCAATGTAGTAGTTTTACAACTGTTAAGAGAAAGGTAACCTTCACATTCCCTGTAGTAGCATGATGACTTTTAGCCAGGTTTTGTTTGAGGCTTTATCATACAGTTTGAGGGAACAGCTTGCTCTCACAGACTGGCTCTAAGCTTCCTGCAGGGCAGAAACCACCTGGTGAAGAATCTTCCCAGTTGATCTCAGTGGGGACAGTTACTCTGAATGACTACATTCCAGAAAACACTGGGTTTGGCTGGGCTGTTTTCACTTTGCTGCCATTCCACTCCATCTCTGCTGCTGGAAGGATGGCAGAAGTGGCAGAACACCCTTCATTATTATATTGATATGATTAGATTGTTACTAGCATGCCTCATGCTGGCCCAGAAGTATTGATCAGGAAGCAGGAGTTTTACTTTTATAGCAATAAAAAAAGATAAATCCTTAATTAGTACATCTTCCACAGCAGGCTTTACTTTGAGGTTCAGTCTAATGTATGAATTGGTGACTGGGATGAAAACCTTGAAATCATTTGCATCTCTTTGATGCCTGTTCCTTACTGAGCCAAACACCCCAGTTTGCTGTAGATGTTTAACTAAAGGGACAGTGATATGTAAATTCAACAGGCAAATTCTGCTTTGCTGCTTCTTCCTAGCCTAGCTGTCATCTCTTCTGTGAAAGACTAATTTCTGGATGACCTCACAGCAAGGCAGCTCCTTCTCACGTGTGAAGGGAAGGACTTCTGGGAAGCACAGAATACAACCCTTCTTTAAATTTTATTGTTACCAAATGCAAATAAGATTACCTGCAAATGCAGTGCTTCCCCCAGCACCACCTTTTTGTTTCCTTACTGCAGGTTACTGTAACTCACAAAAGCAGGTGGCTGGATTTATGGAGCAGTGGGACCAAGGGCTACCTCCTTGCACATAGACATGAGATTCCAGTTCTGTTCAGAGGTTAGATTTAGGTGACTTTAGGCCAATTATTTTTATAGCTGGAAATCTGATGCAGAGTAGGTGAAGTGAAGGGTACCTTCTGCAGTAATCATCTGTGACTAAATTGATATTTATGTTACTGCCATACAGAAACCCACAGAATCATAGAATCACAGAATGGTTTAGGTTGGAAGGGACCTCAGAGATCATCTACTCCAACCTCCCTGGGCAGGCTGTTCCAGAGTCTCATCACCTTCATACTGAAGGACTTCTTCCTCAGCTCCAGTCTAACCCTGCCCTCCCTCAGCTTCAAACCATTCCCTCTTGTCCTGTCTCTAGACACCCTCATGAAAAGTCCCTCTGCAGCCTTCCTGTAGGATCCCTTCAGGTACTAAGGTCTCCCCCAGAGTCTTCTCTTCTCCAGGCTGAACAACCCCAGCTCCCTCAGCCTGTCCTCACAGCAGAAGATTTACAATGGTGGAATAATCCAGCCTGCCTTTTCTCTGTTATCAGTGTCCCCATCACACACATCTTGCCTTTCTCAGATTTTTCAAATCCAAGATGTGGAGAAAACCAAAATTAATTAAAACCAGGAGACTAACCAGGAGTTTGGGCTTTTGCTCAGCAGAGAGAACAGTGAAGTTGACAATGGAACGAAACATCACTAGCAAGATGGAAAGAACAAAGACGATGAGCTCCTGGCGGTTCTCCTGCAGGATCCCTCTGGTCACATAGTACACACAGAACACTGGGAAGGAGAAGGAAAGGTCAGTTACCAGCTGAACAGAGCCTGCACCTGCTGCAGTTTTGCAGCATGCTTGACCCAGGTGACAAAATGGAGTATTCAGATGGAGTAATTAGGCTCCTCAGTCAGTAACATATCTTTACTCCTACCGAGGAGCCTGAATCAGACACTAGAATGAGGACAGAGTACTCTTCCCTGTGTTTAGCATACAGGAAATGAAATAATCTGCTAGCTTTTAGAATTACTTGTGAAATAACACTTTGAAAATGGCAACATATTAGCCAGCCAAAATAATTGGCAGCTGAGCTGTGCTATTAATACTGCAGAGTGTGCTGGTGTTTGAGTTAAATGAGGCAACACCATCTCTACTAAAGAACTGAGATGACACATCTCCCCAGTGAGAGTAATTCAAGTGACTAACAAGCAATCCACTACTCACACACACCTCTACACCACTGTCTGTGTGGTTCTGACAACTGCAAATGGATTGTGTATGAAATTGAACCTGGGCAGATTGGATTCCTAACAGTTTCTTTTTGTGCTGGAAATCTGGAAGTGCCCCACCAAAAGATCAGTTTGGGAAAGTTCTGGGTCCTGTTTTTTATTAAATCCATCAAATCCCACCACTCTTAATACCACAGTCAGCTCTCGCTGTTGAACTCTGCACTGCTTTGATAAAGCCTGAAGAAGGAAAAGGCTTTTATTTCTTAAAGGCAGCAATCAGTGCTTTGTTCTTATATTGGATGCTATTGCAAACACCAGTTAAATTTTCCCATGGTCAAAGTAACAGCAGATTTCTTTTGCCAGAGGGCTGCTTCCTGGATGCCACACATCAAATCATCTGGTTTTTCCAGGTCATGACTCGGGGACAAAGTGTTGTAGAAGGTTTCAAAGTAACATAATAGCTTTGGTCTCTCTAAGCAAACCTCCCAGTGAATGCACTTCCTTCTTCACCTTTATCAACAGCAACTGAGAAAACTGAAAATGATGGGCAAATTACAAAGTGATTTTTCTTCATGCTTATGACCTCAGGAAGATCTGAAAGATTCAAGTCACTGTTTCCTTATCTTGCAAATTCAGCTGCTAAATCAGAAGTCTGTACAAATAATTTGAAAACAAACTTTTTTCCCCCCCTGAGCATTAAGATGTTTGCAGAGGTAGCAAATGCTCATTTCTGAAAGAAAGGACATCCTTTTGCCTTTGCGAAATGAGTGGTTTCCAACAAATTAAATCCCAAGCCCAAAAGAAGTATCTAGGCGTAAATCCAAGAGGTTGTTACAGCCAGGGCATTTCCCTTTCTTTAAAGGACCACCATCACTTCTGCCAGGCTTTGTTTCCCATGTAGATGGTGTGGTTTGGGTGTCTTTATGGAGGTTACTTTACACATCTCAAAATCTCAAGGTAAGCCAGTCACAGTTTTAACATGTTCCTTAAATGATGTTATCTTTCCTGACTAATATGTTAAAACAACAACTTCTGTTTATATTAAAACCTGGAAATCTGAAGTGTTAAAAAGACACAATTTTTCCTGATTTAAACCTATTTTAACCTGGTTAATCCCATTTTTAGCCTATTTAAACACTGGTTTTCCTGATTTGTGAGAGGTGTGCACTTCTTCCTCTGTGTGTAGGATATCAACAGAAAGTAGGAGTGGGGAAAACAGATTAGCAAGCACACTTTCAACTTCCCCATGTGATTCATTTGGTTTATTATGAAGGTTCTTCATTTTTCTCTGAAGCACAAAACAGCAGTGGCTGACAAAAGCAGTGTGACAGATTGGAGGCACCAGTGGTCTGTCCTAACACTGCAATTTTTGGGTGGCATGCTGAGTCCTGTGTGAAAAGCTGCTAATCAAACCAGAGTTTGGGAATAGAAGTCTTGTTTGTGTGTGTCTAATTATAGAATCTGGAACAAATCTATTGTCTTTGTTCTCTCTGGGTGAAAGCAGGAAAGCTGGAAAGCAGTGAGTGCTTATGATTAGTGTCCTTCTCATACACAGGTATTACACCCACCAAGAGTCCATTCTTTTCTATGCAGTTTTGGCCAGCAAGCCAACAGCCAATAGCTGCTAAAGCCACTGAAGAGGACTTCCTAAAATATTTATAGTTGTTATTTATGTTCATGTTAGGTTTCATTTCTATATAATAAAAATGGACCCTGGAAGAGGAACATGTTTCTATTGAAACTCCCATGGGAAATATCCACAGAAGTTTGGATTCAGATCAAACTCTCTCTGTTTGGTTTCTTGCAAGGTAAGAAGGTGCCTTGAAAGCAGTCACAACTCAGGTAGAGCATGGCTCATGTCAGGAGATGCATGTTCTGTGGCATACCTTGGAATGTGGACACCTCTAAGTTCCTCAGCACTTCATGATACAGACATGGAATGGGAAATGGGCAGCTAAACATTCACTATACCTAAGTAACAACTCTCTGAAAGTAAAGTCATTGCTGTATCAGCCTAGAGAAAACCAGTTATAGCCAAACTTCCCCAAACCTGAGTATTGTCATACATTAATACATTTTGGGTGACACCATATCTATTATTGATCCTTTCCCTAAAACACTACTGGGAAAAGCATCCAGCTTATTAGTGCTAATATGTTCTCTGCGTAACATGAGGCCAAATGGAGTGAACTAAGAAACTTCAGCTACTGATTAATTGCTACCTTGGGAGGAAAAAAACAACTTCCTTTTTTTAGAAGACAGAGTGTTTCTTACCAACTCCAACTAACTGAATAAGAGAAATGGTGAAATCTTCCTCAGTCTGTCGGACAAGCGTCTCTATGGTTAGCCCTATTACACTTAGCAGAGACAAAATAGTGACACAGAAGTAGATCTTCACAGGAAAGGATAGCTCTGAACAAGGTTTTATCTGCAAAGGAAGAAAAAGTTTTAACACAGAATGCAGTACAAAACAGTTGCTGTTCCTAGAAATGCATCAAAGTCACCTGACACAGGTGCAGGGTTTTCCTTGGGAAAAGGAAGAAAAGCTCCCTAAAACTGAACTAAAACTGCAAAACTGCTGAGGAGGGCAGAATTGCTTGATTTTGTAATTATCTCTGCCTGGGTGTTTCTGGTGTATACCTAAAGACTGCCTTCTGCTTTTCTCAGTGCCTCATAAGAGCCATGGTGTTGTAATTTCACCTCCTGAAATGCAGATTGCCAATACCCTCATCAGTGATGTCCAGCAAGTAACTTATTCCCAGTACCCTATATGCTGATTTAGGTTTGGAAAACTTTAAAGAAAAGTTCTAGTGAGCAATATGCAGAGGATTTGAGGGATCTTTTTTTCCATCCAACCCAGGCACACTGAATCGTGGAGGCAGATAAACTGCACTGCACTAGTGAAAACCATTTCACTGATGTATGTAAGGAAAAAAAGCACAGCGGGAACTGGGACTGGGAGAACTCTCCATGGAACTGGGGAGTCACCTGCAGGTAGGGCTGAGCTATAGCGCTGCTGGTTTCAATGCACGTTGGTATGTTTATGTTTAACGCGCAGGGTTTAATTCATATTGCGAACGCTTCTCGTCATTCCGGTACACGCAGGAGCTTTTGATGAGTTGCTTTATTAATTGGCTATTTGAAAACACTTTTATTTAAGCCAAACCAGCTAAACCAAGGGAGAAGCCCACCGGGCAGTGCTGTCTGAGCCTAGGTACGGACAGCCCTGTCCCGTTACGCGACACGAAGGGACACCTTGGGCACAAACTCGCTCCCATCTCTTCTCGGGGAGTGGCAGCGGGGGAGCACGGCCGTTACCGGGGCAAGCAGAGAGCCCGTCCCGGAGCCAGCCCCGTATCGGCGGGGCTGTGGGGCGCGGCGGTGGGTGTAGGTGTACTCACGGGGCCGCAGGGCGTGGGGATGAGCTGCCGGTGCCGGGGGGTGAGGTTCGGCAGAGGGGTCGCCGCCGCGGCACTGGATGGGGAGAGAAGGGGAGGAGGAACGAACCGTCAAGGCACGGCCCCAGCGGAGCAGAGGCGGCTCCGGCACTGCCGGCAGTGACGCTTCCGGCCCTCCCGCACCAACCGGAGACGCAGGGGCAGCCCAAGTCCCGCCCACGCCGCCGGCGAACCGAGGCGGCGGAGCACCGGGAGCGGCCCCCGCGCAGCGTTCAGTCCCGCCCGCCCTCTCTCCCTTCTTCCCGTTCCTCTCTCCCCGAGAGTACCCAGCGATGCCAGTTCCCGCTGCTACCTGTCATCCGCGCCCTCCATGGCCGCTCCGGCGCCGTTCCCCTCCGGTTAACGGTACCTACATGGCTGCGCCGGGTTCCGGGCAGCGTCCGCCCTTCCGGGGCAGGCTTCCGCGTCACTTCCCCGTTCCCGGCGGGAAGAGCCGCCGCGGGGCGGTGGCGGGAGGGAGTGTCGTGGACTCGGAGCCTGTCACTTGCTTCCCCCTCGCCTTTCCTTCCTCCCCGGGGGTTCCTTCTCGCCGCTGCTCCCCTCGGGCGGAGGGGCCGTGTCAGGGGACGTGAGAGACGGGCGGCTTGGGAGTTCCCGCTGGGCTCAGTGGAGGCACCAGCCTTGAGTGAACCCCCCGGGGTTTTATCAACCGTTACCTGGAGCTGTGTCCCCTATAATCCCCTTTTCCTTTGTTTATTTTTTAATCCTTTTTCTTTCCCTAAAATGGCCTCCCACTGCCCGCCCGCGGCGGCAGGGAAACAAAAGGCAGCAGTGACAAAGAGGCGGAGGCCCAGGCCTCCGGGTCCACGTCCAGCACCGCAGGCGAGGTGCTTATGCCCGCCCGTGGCCGCTTCCCGAGCAGAGCTGCCTCCGGGGCACGGCGGGAGTGACGGCTCCTTGCCCATCCCGGGCGGTGGCGGCTGAGCTGCAACGCCACCTCCCCCACGGGCGCCGGGGGCGGTGCGCGGCCTGGTCCCGCCTCCCCTGCCTCAAGCGGCGGCGGCGGGGCCGGTGAGCGGGGGCGGGCCCGGCCCGGCCGGCTGCTTCGCTTCGCTCTGCTCCGTTCCGGGGAGGGAGCGGCAGCAGCCTGTGAAGGCGAAGCTCGAGTCGACCGGGAGCCACCGGAGCATCTCGGCCTTGGTGGAAGGCAGCTGTGTGCTCGGGACCGCCCAGGTGCTGGCCGTGATGCTTTGACCGATTCTCGGGAGGGAAAATCAGCGGCCGAGCTCTGCTGGTGCTGATACAGAAGAAGATCCAGAGCCTGCTGTCTGAAAGCCCTTAGCGCGGAGGTGCTGGATTAGCTGCGGCATGCCCGAGGAGGGAGATGTCTGAGCTCCCTCCTGCTGTGCCTTGCTGCAGCGCTGGTGCTCTCTGGAAAGTCCTTGAGCCGGAAAGTCGGGTCCCAAGGGTCGGGGTACAGCACTGCTCCATTGAAGGTCTCAGAGGGGCGGTAGGGAAAGGCAGCTCCGAGCAGACTCCAGTGTTTAGGGTGTTCGGTCAGCTCCGAGGTGCTGCGAGGCATGCACAAACGTGCTGGGTTTGCCTGCGTGCTGGCTGGTGCTGAATGAGGAAAGGTTTTAGAGCCGGGGGACTGGAAATGCAGCCCAAGTGCAAAGAAGTACCAAGCGGTTTCATTCTTTTAGCATCATCTTTGTGTGGGAGGTGTTTATGGTTTTACGTTTGTATTTGCTGGCTGTGTTTATAAATGTCTTGGATCCTTACCGTGTAGTGGAACCCTGATAATATTTGCAGCTTGCTGGGATACTGAATTCTGTTCGTCATGTTGGATGCAATGTTTGGCTGACCTTTGTGGCATAAGAGGTTAAGAAATAACACCAAGCCTCTGTTTTTTTCACTCTCAGTTTAGCCTTAGTTTGTCTAACATTGTATTTTTCAGCTTTTAGTTTTTATATGAGGTGTAAAACTGACTTGATAGTGTTCTTGGTGGGTATTGTCTAAAGAAATTGTCTGCTTATATATAGGTACTAACAAGAGATCAGAAAAACTGTAGCAGTGTCTTTCTGTCTTTGCAGTTAGTTAGTGGTCATCCAGGAGTCCAGAGCACTTCTGGTCTTGGGCAAATGGATGCAGTAAGAACCTGTGGGTGTCATATGTGTAGTGAGGATTGTCAGAATCTGCTTAGCATTTTGAGAAGTAATCGGAGCTTCTGACCAGAAGGTCTCAGTTGTGAGGTGAGCTGCATCACAAAAGAATTTTATATTGCATTTGTTGGGAGTACCTGCTCTGTCTGCCAATTAATTTATTTCTAGCACAAATATTTAATCTGCTCTGTGGAAGGACCATGAAGGGCTCTGTGCATAACTAGAGTGGCAATAGATGGTTAAAACCCACAGAATCTGTAGTGCTGAAAAAAAGTTTTTCTCTGCTCCTCTTCTAAGTTTGAAATTAATATATTCCTGATTAAATGTTGAACTTCTCCAGTAGAAAGGGGAAAGGAGTTTGAATGCAGTTAGTCTCATGGTTATGATGTCTTAAAGCTTAAGTAATGGTAGAGTTGTTGAATTGCATGAGCTGCTTTTTGTAAGCCACAATTTGTCTGAGACTCTCAAAACTTATGCTCTCTCTTTTTTCCACTTTTTAATACAAGATGTTTATTGGGAAAGTAGTTAAAAGTTGGAGAAGATACAAGGAGTAGCACAAAATGAGCTGGATGATTGAAAGTGTGCAATCCAAGACAAACAGGCTATCAACCACTGCCACGTTTTCATCTGTTGGTAAACATCAGCTGCGGGTTGGTCTTGAGGGAGAAAGACTGAATTAGTTCCAGATGGAGAACTCTTTCAGCCCATTTAAGACTCTGCAGTTGATATAAGACAGCAGGTCAGTAATTTAGGGGAATAGTTTTCTTCTTATTTGCTGTTCTGCTCCTGCCCTGTGTGGAATCAGCAACACCAAATACGATACCACAGTGCTGCTGAGGGGGGGAGTTCTGTTGTGCTTAATCACTTCGTTTTTCAATTGAGTAGCATAAACAGAACAAAACATTAACGAAGTTGTGCTGGCTTAAAACCATTCTGGATGCAGAGGGTGGGGGTTTTTAAGACTGAAAAAGGAGGAGGAGTCAAGAATCCATTTTCCTTGACAATTCTCTTGAATGCGTGTCTTCAGACTCCTGCCTCAGACTGGGTTAACACAACTGAAGGGCTTAACGTGAGTGTGCCAGAGGGTCTTGTGCTGTGCTGCTGGCATTGCTCCCTGCTAAAATGGGAAGAGGCAGGGGTGTAGGGATGGAAATCTCTGTGTGGTTGTAACAACAGAAGCAGGGAAGATGAGGAATGGAAAAGTTCAGCATAAAGAAGCTGCTGCTTAGGGTATTGAGACTGACACAATAGATTTAACTGTTCATGATTTGCTTTGAGATGCCACACTGGACATTAAAAAGGCGTGAAGGAAATGGTGTCTCCATCTCTTCATGTGCCAACAAAATCAGGGCAGGTGCAGTAACTCTTATTTTTGCTTGCCATGAAGTATTTCTTGTGCTGCCATTCTTTGATGTAGTATTGTGATCTAATTGCAGACAGCTTTTCCAAGATGGCCAGTGATTAATTTCCCCCACAAGAATTACTTCTTACTGGTGTAAAGTCCTCCACTATCCTGAGGCTATCTAACAGCTATCTTGAGGCTAATTACATGACTTGAGAAGAACACAAGTCACTGTGATTCTGTTGTACCCTGTCCTCTTTTACTGTAGCTTGCCACATTCGTGTCGTTTGTAAAAGAAAGCTCAAGTTGCAAACAATTTAATGCCTTTTTCTGTCTTGATCTTTTTAAAAGGCTCTAAGAATTACTGCAAGTACCAACAGTGAACTGCAAGCTGTGCCAATACTGCATGGCAAAATCAGCAGTGTTGCTTTATTTATAACTAATTAGAGAACAAGTTTGTTTGGAAAGCTCCTGGAGTGACTTGACTCACCTAGGTCTTATCTTTACCTGGATAGCTGTGCTATGAAAGTTGTCTGGAAGTTGCAGTCCTTGTTTATTAATTGTTCACTTTGGGGATCATAACAGGTTAATTAGTACTAAGGGTGCAGGCTCCTGCCCCTGCCAGACTTTCTGGATTGTGAAGATTTTTCTCTTGAGGGGTTGTAAGAAAATCTTAGACTGAGATCAAAGAAACTATAGAGTCTTGAAGAGGAGCTGATTATAATTGAAAGGGCTTCATTCATATTCTTTAGAGGAGAAAAAAAATAAAAGCTCGTGAGGTCTTTTATGTCTCTCTGCTATTTTAGAATAAAATCATCTCCCTTAGACAAGTTTTGAGTGCTTAATCTTGGTATCATGATACCAGGAGGGCAAAACCCAGCCTGAAAGACAAGAGACAGTCTTATTTTTCATGAAGTGCAGGTGAAATGTGGTATCCTGTGCAGTGGGGGTTGAGTGTCATCACATTGTGCTGAATGCTTTTTCCCTTCTGTCTCTCTTTCACTCTCAGGCAGAAGGACTGCACTAGACCACATGAAGAAGCACGTGAAGTTTATTTTTCTGCAAGATGTCATTTGGAGGACCAAGTACACTTTTTCAGGCCACAGGAGATGAAAGACTAATCACATGATACCTTTGTTCTGCTGGAGTGCTGTTCTGTGCTGAGTCAATGTTGGTTTGTATTAAGGACAAATATTAATTGCTTCATGTCAGCATGTCGACTGTGACAAGTGCCCAGCCACCAGAGGAACCTAATTCTCCCCTCCTCGAAGAAAAACCAAAGGGAAAATCACTCTTTAATTTGGGTTCACTCTTTGCTAACAGGAGTGAGCAATTTGTCATTGCCAGGAGTGACAGTGTGCCAGAGGAGAACGTCCTGAAAATAACCATCACGGAGACAACGGTCATTGAATCAGACCTGGGCATCTGGAACTCTCATGCCCTCATCTACCTCACTTTGTGGTTTTTCTTCAGCTTTTGCACTCTTTTCCTTAACAAATACATTCTCTCACTACTGGAAGGAGAGCCCAGTATGCTAGGTAACCCTCCTTTCTTCTGTACTCTAATTCCAGTAAGAGATTTCAGAATGCCAGATCCTCCTGTAAAAAGCTGAGGGACAAAATAGTTCAACTGAAGTGAAAAAGACTCAGTTAGGAGATGTGGGGATAAATCTTGGGGCTGGGAACTCATGAGTTGTGATCTCAGCCTGTAAAGGGCTGACACTGCCCTTCCACTCACTGAAGCTGTATGGTATGAAGCTGTGCTTAAAGAGGAGCTGTAGCATGGTGTTTGAGAACTAAGAACTGGAGAGAAAAACGTAGTGGTTTGGGTTCTGTGTTGAAGAGAAATGTGGGAGCTTAACAGGATAAAATCTGGAGCCAGTTGTTGATAGTCTCCAGAGTTGGTAAGATTTCCTTGGTAGGGGTGCAAAAATTGCCTTTCTGTGATCTCTTTTATCCGGTTGGGCTGCTTATTTCTTTTTTTCGAGGGGGAACCAAAGGACACTTAAACTGTGAACCAGACTTCAAGGTGTTTGCCACCTTTGTTTTGTTCTGCTGCCTGGCTGGTAGATGTGGAAGTAACAAAACATAGACAATAGTTGCCAAGTTTCTTAGCTGCTCCAAGTACCACAATGAAGTTTGTCTTGTGTTGCTTGATTTGTCATGTTCCCATCATCTAATTGTAGGGGTCTTTTTTTTCCTCTCATCTTTCCTTTAGGTGCTGTTCAAATGCTTTCAACCACCTTCATTGGCTGTATAAAAATGTTTGTTCCATGCTGCTTGTACCAACACAAAACACGCATCTCTTACCCACCCAACTTCATCATGATAATGCTGTTTGTTGGATTAATGAGGTAAATGCTTCAATATCTTCTAGAGATCTCTCTGGTTGCTTTGTTGCACTCTTCTGAACAGAAGCTGTATTTTCATGGTGCTCTTCCTTTTTCATTCTTTGATGGGAAAGTGTTTGGAATATTCACCTTTCCCCCCTAAACAAAAAAAAAATTATCCTGTGATTTTTTTATTTGTAGTTCCTGTTGCTAAATGGTACATTCCTGTTTCCAGATGTCAATTGTGTTGGCTAGCTTGGCTTCAGAACACTTCTCTTTCCATTTACCTTCTTCCTGTTCTCTTTTGAGACTAATGTTTGTTTAATACACTAATATTTATCATGAGGTTGTTTTGTTCCCTCACCTTTTGCCCCCGTTTGCCTCAAAAGTGATGCAGGTTATTGACATTTATCTTCGAAACAGTAAGTAGTTGCTGTGTGTTGGGGTGTTTGGTCTTGGAGAGAGTAAGGATCTATGACTTGGTTTATTCTATCCTTTATCACTTCTACAGTGTAACAAGATTCAAATCAACTCAGACTAGCTTTATTGTAATAACTGTGCCACTTTATTTGGTATCATGGTTTAAAGTATAGTAAATATGTAGCTTGCCTAATTAAAGATGGGTAACAGCAAATGATAACATTTCTTTGGTCTATTACTACTTAAACCAGAATTTTACTAACTTTTTCAGCTGAGCCTATTGAAACACCCAGGTTAAAACACCCTCCTCTGAAGCTTGGCTGGAGTGCAGTAAATGTTTTCTGGAAGACCACTGTGCATCCATAGAAACTGCAGTTGCTCCAGGATGCTCTCACTTGTGCTAAATAACAATGTTTAAGCACATTCCACCTGCCAAGTGCTGTGGAGTGAAGGTGTGCAGCTGATCAGTTGCTGTAGTTCAGCCAAGCCACCACAATCTGATAACTTGATTGCCAGCTTCTGTCTTCTTAGTCACAGCAGCTCACATTTATAAACCTGGAGAAATTAGAATGCAACTCTCTTTTTTAGTGCTAGATATCTAAGAGTAGCTCTTAAAGCATTATTTTCTACTTCATTTCATGTGTTCCTTTATTACAGATTTGCAACAGTGGTCTTGGGTCTTGTCAGCTTGAAAAATGTGGCAGTTTCATTTGCAGAAACTGTGAAAAGCTCTGCTCCTATTTTTACTGTTATCATGTCTCGGATGATATTAGGAGAATACACTGGTAAGGACTCCACTCTGGAAATGGGATTTTGTTTCTCGCTTTTATGGTGCTGTCATTGGCCATGGATGAGGAGATTGCATTGAAAAATACTAAATGCACCTGGAGGAATCATTCTGTCTGAATGAAGAACCAGAGTGGATGTAAAGTTAAAAAGGATTTCTTGCAATTCAGCTGTGTAAGAGCTTTGTTCTTATGAAGTGATGTGGTGATAGCTGGGAGACCTTAGAGCTGCCTTCCAAAGCCTGAAGGGATCCTGCAGGAAGGCTGCAAAGGGACTTTTCATGAGGATGTCTAGAGACAGGACAAGGGGGAATGGTTTGAAGCTGAGGGAGAGCAGGCTTAGACTGGAGCTTAGGGAGTTGCTCTTCATTACGAGGGTGGTGAGACTCTGGAAAAGGTTGCCCAGGGAGGCTGTGGATGCCTCTTCCATGAAGGTGTTCAAGGCCAGGCTGGATGAGGCCTTGAGCAGCTGAATCTAGTTGAGAGGTGTCCCTGCTCATGGCAGGGAGGTTGTGGTAGATGATCTCTGAGGTCCCTTCCAACCTGAGCCATTCTGTGACTGAAGTTCAGTACCTTCCTTATAAAGACAGCTTGCTCTTCAGAACTTTAAATTCTTGAGCACCCTGATGTTGTCTGAGATCTCATTTTAGTGCCTCTCTTCTTTAAAATCCACTCAGTGAAGTTTCTCTTTTAGTTGAAACAAGTTAAGATGGACTTTAAACTTTTTAAAATACACATAATTGGATCTAATTAGACTTAAATGTTCCTTTTTTATTTGCAGGATTGCTGGTTAATCTGTCTCTCATTCCTGTCATGGGTGGGCTGGCTCTCTGTACAGCCACTGAACTCAGCTTCAACATTCTGGGTTTCTCAGCAGCTTTATCCACTAATATCATGGACTGGTAAGGGATGGTGATAGCTGCAGATGTGGAATAAAAGAAATTTATTTATTTAGTAGATGTAAGAAAATTGTTGCTTGTGGTTGATTTTGTTTACTACATTTCAGTGTTGGCATTTAAAAGTGATTTTAACAGAAGATGGTTTGTCTCTCATCTGCTCCCATTAATGAGATTAAAAATAGTCCAGCTCCATTAGTACAAAGTACTTGGACCAAACTCCCTTCTGCATGTTGTATAGAAAACATACCTGTATGTAAAGGAAACCTGTTTTTGTCATGGATTGATTGATTTGGCCTACATAAATACTGATCATTGGTGTCTGTCTTTTCCTTTCTTTCCAGTTTGCAAAATGTCTTCTCCAAGAAACTGCTCAGTGGAGACAAATACAGATTCTCGTGAGTATTGCAAATACTTTAGGTTTGATTAGCAGTGGAGTCTGGGCTGCAGAAACCATCTATTTGTGATTAGACTAGACTGGAGATTAGAAAGAAATTCTTGGCAGTGAGGGTGGTGAGATGCTGGAACTGGTTGCCCATGGAGATTGTGGATGCCCCCTCCATGAACCTGTTCAAGGTCAGGTTGGATGAGCCCCTGAGCAACCTGGGCTGGTGGGAGGTGTCCCTGCCCATGGCAGGGGAGATGGAACTGGATGATCTTTAAGATCCCTTCCAACCCAAACCATTGTGTG
Source organism: Indicator indicator (assembly GCF_027791375.1). Classification (NCBI taxonomy): domain Eukaryota; kingdom Metazoa; phylum Chordata; class Aves; order Piciformes; family Indicatoridae; genus Indicator; species Indicator indicator. The sequence goes on from NC_072041.1 coordinate 2,160,046, forward strand.
ATTCAGTGAATCTATGAATTGTATTGCACCAAGATGTTTTTTTTTTTTTTTGTAATTCTCAGACTGTTCACAGCTTTAACCTACATCATTTAATCAGGAAAAGACAACTTCCTTATGCTCAGATCCTGTTGCAGTAGGTTGGAGTCTCATATTAGGCTAAAACTGAGCATTCCTTGAATGAGTCATCTTCTCACAGAAACAAGTCCTTGTTCTGCAATCATAAAACACCCCTTGACTTTATCAGGCATGCAGAAACAGGCTTCAGAACTTGTTTGATGTTTTAACTGTGAAATTGAGCTAGGAGTAAAATCTTGTGGTAAAACAGACCTACAGCTACATCTCTCTGACTTGCCATGAGGTAAAATGCTACTTTTGGTCTCCAAAACGTGTGCATTTCATCTTCACTGCATCCTGGCCAACACAAAAAGCAAAATTCCTTGTCTTGGCAAGAATTGGTTGTCCCCAGAGCTTGGCAGATGGCTTATTGCTGTTGGTATCTGTAAATACAATCATGATGCAGCTTTGGATTATTTTAACTGTTGTTTCTTCTCCTTTGTAGAGCCCCAGAGCTTCAGTTCTACACAAGTGCTGCTGCAGTGGTTATGCTTATTCCAGCCTGGATATTTTTCATGGTAATCTGAATTCACTGACAGATTTATTTGTTCTTTTTGACTCATGAGCACAATGTGCAGCTAAGGTTAATCTTAGTTTTTACTCTTTGTTCTTCCTTTTATTTTTTAATTCCTAATTAAAATACAATTAATATTATCTTTATGAGAGACTGGGAGGGATAAACAAGAGAAAATGTTCACAAGGTGCCAAGTGACCCCAGAAAAGCCTGAGTTTATCTGAGGACTTTTGAGATAAAAATCAGAATTTTGTCTAAGAGCATTTAAAGTCTTAAACAGTGTCTTGAAAACCAAATGTTAAATCTTTGACTTTTTGCTGATGATCAACTCTCTGAAAGCAGACTTGAGCTTTAAGTAAGTATAATCTGTGTCCTTCAAATTCTGCCATTTCATTGCCATGCATCAGTGCTCACAAAAGAAAATCAGGGGCAGGCTGAGCACACTGGAAAGTTCAGTCAGGAGAGAGCTGTATTCTAATACTCTTTGAGGGGGGGAGGTTTGTTTTGTATGCTGTAGGTTTTGTTTTGCTGAGGTTTAAATGTCAAAGTGTTACCTGCTTATAGTAATTACTTGAGTGGAAAATCTCTTGCAGAATTGCTTTATAAACAAAACTCTTCAAGTCCTCTTTTGTTGCTGTTTAGGATGTGCCTGTGATTGGGAAAAGTGGGAGAAGCTTCAGCTACAACCAAGATGTTGTCATACTTCTGGTAATAGATGGAGTCTTGTTCCACCTACAAAGTGTTACAGCCTATGCCTTGATGGGAAAAATTTCTCCTGTGACTTTCAGGTAAAGCTGTATTTCATGTCAAGAGCATCCTTCTCTCTCCCTCCAGGTCTCTCCATCAAAGCCTGGTTGTGTGGGGGACAAGAGAAAGTTTTCTTTGGCCTGAATTTTTCTATTCCTTTCCAGTGTTGCTAGTACTGTGAAGCATGCCCTGTCCATCTGGCTAAGTATTATTGTGTTTGGCAACAAAATCACAAGCCTCTCAGCCATTGGGACTGTCCTGGTGACAATTGGAGTTCTACTCTATAACAAGGCAAAGCAGCATCAGCAAGAGACTATCCACAGCCTGGCAGCTGCAGCCCCACAGGCTGCACAAAGCACAGCAGAAGATACTGAGCCACTCATTTCCAAGGATTTGGAACCCTATGATTAATTTGGCAGTTTACTCTTCCAACCTGGTGGAACTCAAATGAACTCCTCCCAAAAGTGGTTGTTTCTTTGACTGTTGATGCCAGTTTGGTTCCCTTGGAGTTCATGGCAGGTCAAGCTTGGGACTTGCAGCAGACAGGAAAAAAAAAAAGGGAAGAACCCAGTAAGCTTTGACTGAGACACTGATACAGCAACAGAGGACCTAGTGCTGTGTAACATGGTAAATGTGGGGTTTGGGGTCTTTCCCTGACTGCAGTGAACTGCATTAGAGACAGAACTCTGATGTCTTGTGGAAAAATGATTCCTTCTCCCTTTCCCATCAAAATAATGTGAAAACATGGACCTTCCACTGTATCCTGCTTGCTTGCAGTGGAAGGAAACTGGTGCAGAACTGAAATCTAGAGTTGTCTGTGCATCATCCACGTGTGTGTTGCAGAGCTGGAAGAAGGAACCTTCTCCCAACAAATGACTTCATTCTGGTTAATATCTCATTGAAGCAAGCTATGGAAATGAGTCTATACCCCAAAAGCAGTGCTGAGCAGCTATTGCTGGCTACAAAACTGGGAACAAAAAGAGATATTTTCCTGCTAAAATTTAAGGTGGAACTACTGCATCCTGATTGAGCATTAGTATTGCCATGCAGGTACACACATTGCCATGCATATACATGCACTGTATAAGTGGAATGAGTTAAGTGTTTGCAGTTGCTTAGAGGTTAAAAACACTGAAAAAAATTGGTGATAAAGGAAGGATCTCTTACTTCTATGAAACCATTGAAATGTTTTAATTTATTGCATTTTATCCTATTTTTCTATGAGGAGGAAATCAACTGTTTTGGTATTATTTTCAAGAGGGCAACAAAATCTTGCCTTGTAGAAACTCAGGGTTATAATTCTAACCTGTGTGCAAAGGATTTCTGTTTTATGTGAAGAATCTTGGAGGTATCTGTGACAAAGATGGCAGAGAGGTCACTAAAGGGAGGAGTATTAACCATAAACTGAGGTTATTCTTTATTTCTGCTGCGCCTAAGACTCTTAAGAAGTTTTCTTTTTTTAAGAAATTTTTTTTGTGGTAGATCAAAGCTTAAAAGTTAACTTAAAAAGTATTCTTAAGTGTTAGGAATTAGTGTTGGCAAAATGCAGCGTGGAGCTACAAAAAAAAAAAACAAACACAAACATTCAAATTGATTTGTTTTGTTAAGAAAATGAACAATTCAAATGAGCCAATCTTTAATAATTACCATTCTTCTGATATGGCATTAGAAGCAAGGATAAAAGTGGTCTTTATGGTAAAAATAATTTCTAATAGGATAATAAGACGTTGCCAGTGGAGTTTCTGCAGAAGCTGAGCTCATGTTTCATTTCCACATGTGAGGTAATCCCTTTAGATTTAGTGAACTGTTCTGCAGAGAGGAAAACTCTCTTCAAGAGGGTCTCTGAAGCAGCCTGATTCCTGTTTGAATAGTCTGTGCTTGTTTTGCCTCACTTCAGGTTACATTCCTGTACATGACTGGTTGCCTGGGGCCTATCCTCTGAAGGATTTGAGTGGGAGGGAAGCATCAGGATTATTTCATCATTGTATATGTGATGTCTGTGTGGTTTTGTTCCTTTGGACTCTTAGCACTTTTGCAAAAGCTGTGGACTATGATGAGGAGCTGTGGGTGTTTTGGGTTGGTTTGTGGTTATGCTTTCAAAAATCTCAGTGCATTTAGCAGAAGCAAAGGCTGGTTTGCATTGTGTTTCTGCTCCTTCTGGAAGACAGAAATGTTAATGGCTTTCTGGCTGCCCAGCTCTGTTCCTGTGTAAGCCCTTTCATCATCAGCTGAATAAGCTCAGTTTTAAAAGCTACCAGGCTTTTTGCCTTTCCTAGTGCTGGAAAACGTTTTGTGAAGCAAACAGGTGGGGGGAATTTGGAACTTGTAATTTCTAACAGGTCTAAAGCCATTAGTGGCTGGTTTAGCCCCACCTGTTCTGTGGCAGCAAGATAATGCTGCTTTACTGGGGGTTGTTTTCACAGTGTTGACCTTCTGTACTTTTCTATGCCCTGTTCTTGGCCTTTGTTTTTAATAGATTAAACAAACCAACCTCTTCACTGTCCACTTTTTAAGACCTTTTCTTCTTCCAGCCATACTAGTACCTCTCCTTTTGCTGTTGCTGCTGTTGGCAGGGAACAAAATTGTCCTTGTTTACCCAAGAATTCATTGCAGTGTTATACCCCAGCTCTCTGCCTGCTTTTTCCTTCTGCCCAATTTCTTCTGGAAATTAGCCTTTTCAACACTTTTGTGCTTTCTTTCACTGGCATTTCTCAGCACCACACCCTGATAGTCATGCACTGATCAGGACAAGCTCTGTGAGCCAGAGCTATGTGGATTATTTGGTTTATGTTTGTCAAGTATGTTCTCATACAACAGCCTCTTGTGTTTAATGTGAATTCCTGAAATAACACAAACCCTTCGGAAGAGCAGATTGCAAATGTCAGGGGTGACGTGCAGCACTTGACATCTTTCTCAAACAGCATTTCACAGCTAAAATAGTTGGAAAGGAGAGAGCTGCACATAGTGATTTAATGATCTTTTCCTCTCCTGTGTTGTGTTGTAACCTGTAGTCAAGTTAAATAACCACTTTGTGTTAAGTTCTCTCTGCAGTCTCAACTACTTTCCCTTTTTAGGGACTTTAATGTAAATTCGCCTTCATAGTGTATTCTGTTGCCACTGTGACTTGTTTAAATCATGCTTTATTCAACTGAATAATAAAGTTCGACTTTTTTTAATATGTAAGGATAGTCCTAACGAATGATCTGTGTGGTGCCAGTTTCTCGTTTGTTTGTCGTGGGTTGTGTTATTTATTACTGCACGGGCAGAGCTCGGCCATTAATTAACTAATTTATTAGCTATTTGATTGCCTTCCAGCCTGGCGCAGAGAGCTCCAGCCCTGGGAGCTCCGGCTGTGCCTTAAATGGCGGCGCCGGCAAGCGCAGCGTGCGTCAGACGTCATCAGCCTGTACCGCAGGGCGGAAGTGACGCTGCTGTCCCGCGCTGCTTGTCCCAGGCTCCGGTAGTGGCGGCGGTGAGTGGGCCCGGCTCCCGCGGGGGGCGACAGGGCAGCTCGTCGGGGCCGGCAGGCGCTTCGGTGTCAGCCCGCCCGCGGCGCGGGACTGAACACGAGAGGGGCCGGGGGGAGATGGGGACCTTTGGTGAAACCGCTCCCTGAGTCGAAAACGGGTGGTGGGGCCGGGCCGGGTGTGGGCCGCAAGGCTGGCAGTCCCGCCTCGCGCACCCATGGGCGCTGGCTCCGGCCAACCTCCCGACCGGGAGTGTGTTTGTGGGTGAGGGTGGGTTGCCTCTGTCCGGTGGGAATGAGCGGCGGCGGGATAGAGGGCCGTGGTGGTGCCTTCTGAGAGCAGCGGTTCTCGGCACCGAGGTTGTGCGTAACGGACTGTGTTGTACAGGTGCCTCTGCCTCTTCCGCAGATCTTGTGCATAGGCGGTGTTTGCATTTCACTTGAGCAGGTCACTAAGTTCGTAGCAAAGACTCTGTGCTTGTCGGTTTCAAATGGCCTTTCCTGGTTCAGCGTTAAGTAAGGACTTACTTGACTTTACCTGAGGATGATCCATTGAGCGTTCATATGTGAAAAGCCAGTGTGAAATAGACATAGGTATGCTGGACTCTGTGGTTTCATGAATGTTGTGTTCTTTTGCAGACCCTTTTTTTTTTTTTTTTTAAACTCAAATGGGTGATGAAAAGGATTCTTGGAAAGTGAAAACTTTAGATGAAATTCTTCAGGAAAAAAAACGAAGGAAGGAGCAAGAAGAGAAGGCAGAGATAAAGCGTATGAAAAATGTAAGCTACTCTTTAGTACACAAACATTTCTGATGAAATCTGAGGAGCTCCACTGCTGATATAATTTCCTGATGAGAACAAGGCTTCTTGCCCTGTTGCTGGAACTCCTCTGTGCTCTTAGGCATGTTTTGTGTGCGAGCTCTAATTCTAATGTTTGATAAAATTAGATGCTTTGCTAAGATCCCATTGGCCTTACCTCCTGTGCTATGCTTTCATTCCTAGTTATTGGTTAGACAAGGGAGAGGAATTGATGTGAAAGTTGAAGTTCCAGTAACAAGCTTTGAAAGATTTTACAGAAAAAAGGAATTAAGTAATAGTTCTTGAATACCTTTTATATATAACTGTGTAGAAAATAACAGTCATTTGGAACGAACTCCACGAGAGTTAATGCAATTCTGGTTAGTTTTATCTAATTACACTGAATTTGCAGTTCAGGTATAATTGCAACTAAACTGCATTTGGTTGCTTACAGCTGTGTAATTTCTGCTTTATGAGTTAGCGTGCTTTATCAGTGTGACCAGTTTGAGAGAGGAATATAAAATTTGATACCTTTTTGTTTTCCCCCTCCATTTTGTGACCTAACATTTAATTGCATTTTGGTTTTGCCCTTCCTTGTGTTCCTGTCACAGTCAGATGATAGGGATTCAAAGCGGGATTCCCTTGAAGAAGGGGAGCTGAGAGACCATCGCATGGAAATCACCATCAGAAATTCACCTTACAGGAGAGAAGATTCTATGGAAGACAGGTAGGAATAAGAGAAAAAGCTGAAGAAGAAATTAACTTTTAGAAGTACTGAGAATAGGGTTTAAAAATAGCTAACAGGGAAAAATTTAACTTTTCAAATTGGAGAAAAGAGGAAATAACTCTCAGTCTGTTTGACATTACCTGTAACATCCTGGAGTTTATTAATTTTTTAGATTTCATTTATATCTTTGTATTTTAGAGGAGAAGAAGATGATTCCTTGGCTATAAAACCACCACAGCAAATGTCACGGAAGGAAAAAACCCATCATAGAAAAGATGAGAAGAGGAAAGAGAAACGCAGGCATCGTAGTCATTCAGCAGAAGGTTGTTACTGCTACACTTGGATAATGTTTCTGGTAGCTTCCCAAGGTGAAGCCAAACAGGCAGCTGTGTAGAAAGTAGATAATGAAGAAAAGCTGTCAGGTGGCTAAGACACAGGAATTGAAACTTCTGTTATCTCTTTGGTTATGTTTAATTCCCTTAAGGGTATAGATATGTTTGAGAGGTCACTGACCACCAGACATGGAGTCTGCTGTGTGAGAGTAGTGGGATGAGCTATGATCTTTGTACCTGACTGTAAAGGCAAAAAATATCCTTTCTAGAAACATTCTTGTTATATCCTATTGCTAACAGCCTTTTTCTGGTTTTAATTGAACTATTTGTGCAGGATCCTATCATCTTTTAGTTTTCCAACACCCTTTCAGAGCAGGACTTTTTCCATTAAGAAAATAACAGAGAAGATGAAAATAGGTTACCATGAGTTTTCATCCTTTCTAGTTTTGCTTCTTAAAAATAGGACCTCTAAATATTTTGAAGAGTAACACTCCAAAATTAATTTCTGTTTGTTTAGGGAAACATGCCAGAGTGAAAGAGAAAGAACGGGAACATGAGCGTAGGAAGAGACATAGAGAAGAGCAGGATAAAGCCCGACGAGAATGGGAAAGACAGAAACGGAGAGAGATGGCAAGGGAGCATTCCAGGAGGGAGAGGTACATCTATCCCTCCCTCCCCTGTGACAAACCAGCAGAGATGAACAGCTTCCTCCTCTAAAGCTATCTCTGATCTTTCACCCTTCTGAAATCACAAATAATTCAGAGCAAAAACTTGAGGTCTGCTGCCAGTGCTGCATTCATGTGTGTTGTGTGATCAAAATGTGCTTTTGACTTTAATCACCTTTGTAAGTGGCTTCATGACTCCAGGTATTTCTAGGTGAATTCATTGCCAGTTTTTTACTACAACGGGGAATAAAAAAAAGCATGAACTAGATTTACATAGTATCAGAGGATTTATTAACTGACCTTGCTGAATTTCTGCTTAAATCCAAGTGCAGAAGCTTGTCTGTTTTGGAGCTCCTGGGCTTTGCCTTTGAAATCCCTCTTTTAAAGGAGCAGCTGAAAAGCTGCATCTGCTCTTGACTGGTGTGCAGCCATCACAATGGCCTTGTAATTTGTTCTCCTTTACTTCACAAGCTGAATTTGTAGTGAGCTGTCACATAACCAAAGATGATTCTTTTCTAGAGATCGTCTGGAGCAGCTGGAGCGAGAACGGGAGAGGAAAATCCGAGAGCAGCAGAAAGAGCAAAGGGAGCAGAAAGAACGAGAGAGGAGAGCTGAGGAGAGGCGTAAGGAGCGGGAAGCCAGGAGAGAAGGTAACTGTCTGCAGGAGTGGTGGTTGGGCTCGCTGCCTGCTGGCTCAGTGAAGGTGTAGAAAGCTTTTGTTGCTTAGGTCAGTGCCAGAATTAAAACAAATTAAACCAGGGGGAGCTTCTTCATGGCAGGGAAATGAGTTCCACATGGGGCAATCAATTGATGTCAAGTGCCTTAAATATTCAAGGCTGTTGAGTAGTCACTCAGTCTTGCTTTGCTTCTCTTTTTCCATCTGGTTTCCTGTAGAACTGAGGTTTATGTCATTGGCACTATCTGTGCCTGTGTATCTGTCATGGTCCCGGCTGCTGCTGAAACTTCTGAAGTCTAACTCCATTTAATAGAGACTGAAGTCTCAAAATAAAGTGTTTTAAGGGTTTGGGGAAATAATTTGTAAAGGGAGGGGTACTGATTGGGAAAACTCCAACCATGAAAAAGGCTCTAGAGGGAGTCAGGAAGATCTGATAACTGAGCTATTTCCATTAACTGCTTGTGTCGGTGTGAGCTGAAATTCCCCCCCCACCGACAATAACCAGGCTAGCCCAGTCTGGAAGCAAATGAAAAGCTGTATTTACAAGCAGATGAAATGCAATGAATATGTACAAATATACAAAATTCACAACATTTACAAATATATACAATCAACAGAAAAACACAACCGATCTCCCTTTGCTTCCCCCCAAGGGGACCCTCCCAAAGGGGCCTTCCTCTCCCAGGAGCTTCCCCCCCAGACCCCCCTGGACAGAGAAGCAGAGTTAGTTAAGCAGAAAGTTGTTAACTTAGCTGCCAAGGTCAGTGTGTGTTATCTTCAGCCAGAAGAGAAAAAGAAAACAGCAGCCAGACAGCCCAGCAACTGCCCCCACTGCAGAACGCAGAATGTGCAGAGTGCCTACTTTGTTTTGGGTAATAGTTCTTAAACATTTCTATCTATCCAATGGAAGTGTTTAGAACAATCAGTATTTTGCTTTCTTACACCCAATAGTGACTTATTTACATTCTTTCACTTTCTCTGTTCTGAACTTTGCAAGGAAAAATTAAAAAGACAGTTTCAAACCATCACACTGCTACACATGAACCTCACTTTTATAGCATGTCAGGTACCTGCAGGCTAGTTCAGGTCACTTTGGGTTAAAGGATCTCTGTCCCAGCTTTCAGAGGTAAAAATCAGAGCCTGTTCCTGTGCTCAAGTGACGAAGGTGTTCAAGAGTAGCAGAAGCCACATTTACTGCTGCTCTTTTTAGTTCAGCTCACTCTAAACAACTTCCTTTTTGTGCTTGGTATTTACACTGATTCTGCTCAATCTCTCTAGCTTTTAATTTTAGTTATTTTTATTCCTCTAACTGTTCTGTCAACTCCTTCTAAACCTTAGTGGGTTTTGTTCTTTTATGTATCTTCCTGGTCTGTCCAATTCTCTCTCTCTGGCATGAACTGCCTCAGCTTCAGAGTGCTTACTGTGCAGCGTAAGGGCATCTTGCTTCTCTTTCCAAGTCTGGCAGCTGCTTTCTCTAAGCAGTACAAACCCCTATTTTATTGTGCATGAGGTAAAGTCCTTTGCTCGCCTAGATACAGCTAGGTTCCACTTCTGCTCCTCCCCATTCCCCTTGAGCTTGGAAGGGAAAATGCAAAGCAGGTGGTGGTGGCAGCCAGGAGTGCTGAGGGCAGGGAGATGTAACGATTTTTCCGGTTTTGTTTTCACTAGTTTCTGCTCACCATAGAACAGTGAGGGAAGAATATGGAGACAAAGTAAAAATGAGACCCTGGAGTCGCAGCCCATTACGACAGCAGAGAGACAAGCTTGAGCAAGCAGATAGCAGGAAACCAGGTAGCATTTGCCACTTCATCATCGTGTCTTTGGGGGCTAGGAGGAGCTCTTCTGGGGTAGTGTTTCATTATCCCTGGGACTCTGTTGAAGGTGTTGTCCACTGCAGCCATGGTGGCACAACTGGAGCGTTCATGGCTGTGCACGTGTGGTGTCCCTGCTCACTGCAGGAGGCTTGGACAGGGTGACCTCTCAGGGTCCCTTCCAACCTGATACAATCTGTGAATCTGTGTACTGTTCTGTACAGCAGTGCTGGGTTTGCAGGTGACTCTGCAAGTGACAAACTGAAACTTTCTGTAGTTGGAGTAGCAATTCAAACAGTTTCACAGTGAGTCACTTCATTCACTCAGTGATAAAAGCAGCAGCTGACTGAATTTGTAACATTTTGTAGTTTAAATGCCTTGCAGGTAAAAAAGGGATTGTTTGCACTAGCTCCAGTTGTTGTTAGGAACTGAACTACCTTAAAGTTACCTGGCAGGGATCAATACAGTTTTAAGCACCACTGATGCTGTCATCTTGGAGAATAAAATAAATCTTGAAGGCAGTATTCTGGTTAGATGGTGAATTATGTTTTCTAAGCCAGAAAATGGCCCTTCCCATGCCTAGAAGGTCCTGACTGTGAGTAGAGGACTTGCACAACTGTCATAAAAGTCTCTTTGGTTAAAGAGCAGCAGCTCTGTGTCTGCCTTGTGAAGGTGTGTAACTTTCAAGTGAGCTGATTGCAGAGTGGGACCAGCTGAAATCCCAAGTGGAGGCAGGCAGTAAATCCTTGGAAGGATCCATCAACACTTACTCCCACCTGTTGGTTCCTGGTGGTTCAGAGGGGCTACATTAGAGTAGTAAGTGCTGCGTGCACAAGTTGGTGAAGCTGTGTTGTGGAGGTACTTGTTACCCTGTCACTTAACTCCTGATTTTTTTTTTTTTGTTTGTTAGAGAAGTTTAGGCAATAGATCAGCTTTGAAAACCAAAAGGTCAGTATTCCACATTTTTGGCTGTTGACCCTGCACAACTCCAGTCCAGAAAACCTGTTGCATCTTTTGAGCAGAGGCTGAATTTATGTTTTCTTTAGTGCTCAATCTCCTGTGCAAAAATGTTCAGCACCAATTTAATGGCCAGAGAAAGTAAAGCATTACCTGGGTATTCAGAGTGTCCTGTAAGTAGAAGTGAAATGCAGTCATCACCCTGTTCTTAATCTTTGTGGTCTCAATAGTAAAAGAAGAGAAACCAGAAGAGAGAGATCCTCTTTCAGACTTGCAAGACATCAGTGACAGCGAGAGAAAAACCAGCTCAGCAGAGTCCTCATCAGGTGACCAAGCACAGCTCTGCAGCTGTCATTGATTGTGCAGCTCTCTGCTGAGGGAACACTGCTGTTAGAGCCTATACCTACTTTGGTATCTGATTCTTCCTGAGCAGAATCTGGATCAGGCTCAGAAGAAGAAGAGGAAGAGTCCAGCAGTGAAGGCTCTGAGGAAGAGGGAGAGGAAGAGGAGGAGGAGGAGGAGGAGGAAGAGACAGGAAGCAATTCTGAGGAAGTGTCTGAGCAGTCAGCTGGTGAGTGACAGGAGGCAGGCCTGAGTATAGTGTGTTGGGATTCTTTTTCTTCCTCTTTCTGTGTTTCATTTGAATGTTTTCCTTTTCTCTTAGTCTAGGATAGGCTGAGACCTCACAGGTCAAGATTACTAAAGAGAAAAATAATAAAAACCCAAGTCGTATTCTATCCTTGTGTATAGAGGTAATACCAATCACCTGTCTGAGCAAGCTGAGTAGAATACTCAAAGCCATCTTGGTCTTTCTCAGTGGTGTAAGGCTGACAGTTGTAAAAATTAAACCTAACAAATACCTTACAATACAAATAGTAATTGGGGGTGGTGGTGAGACACAAATGTCTGGCATTTTTTAATTACTGTCACTTGCAAATTTCAGGTAACTTTTGAGTTTATACCAGCACAAGTAATGAAAAAAGGTTTAGTAAAAGCCTTTTACCAACACCTAGTAAAAAAACCTTACTACTTGTTAATTAGCAAAGAAAAGGCACAAAAGCAGGCTCTGGTGGCTGGGTGTTCCTCTTTAAAATCAATTACATAAGAAAATACCAATAAGTTTTGTGACTTAATTTATTCACCTGCCCCCTTCCCCACATTGCCAGATAATTGTGTGCTGTGTTGGAAGCTGCAAGGTGCAGTTCTGAATTAGGGGAAGCCTTTGCTTTCCAAGTGAAAGAGAAGGATGAGGTCACTAAGTAGGTGGTGAAGAAGGCCTAGTGAGTTAGAAAAGCATTTGAGCAGTGATCTGCCTTACAAGGAGCTGCAGCAGTGCTGAGGTTACTCACTTGAACTTGATTCTGTTTTGCAGAGGAGGTGAGCGAAGAAGAAATGAGCGAAGAGGAGGAACGGGAGAATGGAAACCACATCCCAGTTGGTACAATGCAAATACTGAATATTTAATGGAACCTCTGGCTGAGCTTTTGCAGCCAAATCCAGCTATTTCTGCAAATATTTAAAATCTTGCTGTAGTTTTGCCATGGTTCTAAAGCATCACATACTTGTCACTGTGGGGCCTTTCTCATATCAGAAAGAAATTCACTGAAATCTGTTCCAAGGTCCATGCTTAGAAGAAGTCAGATCCTAGTCTACTGAGCTTTCTTCCTTCTTCATTTTGGGCATCTTACCATCAGAACAAGTTCCTCTGGGTCAGTTTTCTCTTTCACTCTGTTAGTGTAGAGATGTCTTTTCCTGACATGCTGGAAATTGTATGTCCAGGACTGCAAACAAGTTACGAAAGCATCACCTCTGCTAAGAGGAGAAATTTGTCTTACCTTTGGTCTTTATTGTTAAATTAACAGAAGTTGAACTCCTAGGGCAGTGAAACACAGAGGTTATTTTGTCTAAATCTGAACTTAATTGTTCCAGTTGGCTCCCTCTTTCCACCACTGATTCTGACTTTTAAAGTTACAGAGTCGAGGTTTGACCGAGATTCAGCAGGAAGCGAAGTGGAAGAGGAGGAGGTAGAGGAGGATACTCCTCACTCCAATGCCATGACAGAAGGAGACTATATCCCTGACTCACCAGCTTCCTCCCCCATTGAGCTGAAACAGGAGCTGCCCAAGTACCTCCCTGCACTTCAGGTAGAGCATCACTTAAAGCCTTCTTGGGAATATCACAGGCAGATGGATTTCCCTAGCTGCTTTCACACGTTTTTGTGCAGGAGATAGTTTCCCCTTGCTGACCAGACATCACCAAATACAGATCTCTGGGGGAAATACTCCTGGGTTTTTTTGATAAGGTGAAAATATGCATGGAGCAAAACTCCCTCTCTGTCTTTTAGATAGAGGTAAGAATACTCTGAGATCTTGGTATTGCTGTATGAGAATAGATACTTGGGAGAGATCTGTTCATCTGAAGTGAGACTGTGATGGGTGATTATTCTGTTTGCAGCCAGCAGCAGAGCTTCAGTCTAGAGTGCTGAGTTGCCACCTTTGCCATTTTGGCAGAAATTTCAGGTTGTTCTATGCAAAAATGAGTGAGTGAAGACTTAATGAAATAATTCTGTTCATCTACTAAAACACAGGGCCTTCTCAGGATTCCTTTAGGGATCCAAGTGAAAATAACTCCCAGAGACACCATTCTGCTGTGGTGTTGCCATCTTGGTGAAATCTCTTGGTACATTTTTACAATTCCTGGGATTTTGCTGAAGTTTATTTTATGTTATCTTAAAAACACCACCAAACCAAACCCTGGAGAGGGGTAAAGGTCGGCTTTGTGTTTGCTTTTTCAGGGCTGTCGCAGTGTGGAGGAGTTTCAGTGTTTGAACAGGATTGAAGAAGGAACATATGGTGTAGTGTACAGGGCAAAGGACAAGAAGACTGGTCAGTAGAAATGGTCTCCAGTGGTTACCTTCATTCCATTTAGGGCTGCTGCTGACAGTTCTGCATTCTCCCTTTGATGAACAAAACCTGTCCCAAATACTTCATGTAGAAGAATCACTGCTGTTGAATAGGATGTGGACTTTGACATAAGGGCTTCACTTTCAGCTCTTTGAGTTCAGAAGCCATCTCTGTGTTGGCCATGATGGTGTGGAAGAGTTAATACAGTTTCAGTTTCTGGTTCAGAAGGCAGCCAGTTGTTTCTGGCTTGCGATCTGCTGTAGAGAGTTGCCAGGGTGGAAGCTTTCAGAATGTGATGCGACTGGTGAGGGAGTCCATAAAGGCAGGGGCTGTATGCTGCACTATACAGAAAGAAATGTCACTCTCTCTGTTTTCTTCTTCTCAAAAGCCACTTCTTGTGTATGCAAGTGGATTTCTATTTTGAAAACTCCATCTCTTTGCTTATCTCTCTACAACTCCCTGAAAGGAGGTTGGAGTGAGGTGGGGGTTGGCCTCTCCTCCCACATGAGACAGAATGAGAGGAAACAGCCTCAAGTGCCAGGGGAGGTTTAAATTCACATTAGGAACAATTTCTTTGCTGAAGGAGTGGTTAAGCTCTGGAGCAGGCTGCCCAGGGAAGTGTTAAAAAATGTGCAGATGTGGTGCTGAGGGACATTGTTTAGTGGTGACTTGGGTTAACAGTTGGACTCAAGGATCATGGAGATATTTCCCAACCTTCATGATTCTGTGATCTGCTTTGTAGTGCCAGGTGTCTGGAAAAAAATAATTGCATTTGCCATGAGTGGTACAAGACCATCAAGCCATTGATGTGTTCTCAGCTAAGTCTGTTTTCTTTGCAGATGAAATCGTGGCTCTGAAGCGACTGAAAATGGAAAAGGAAAAGGAAGGCTTTCCCATCACTTCTCTGAGAGAAATAAATACAATTCTGAAAGCACAACATCTAAATATTGTCACTGTCAGAGTAAGGCCACAATCCTCTGGTTTTAAAAGTATTTTTGTCCTTGAAATATTGCCTCTGGGCTGGTAAAAAGCCTTGTAGCAATGTTAGCATTGGGAGCAGAGCTTGGTTTTGTAAACAGCTGGGCACTGCCTATAAGCTATACAGAATTTACTTGTTTCTACCTAGTATGCTTTGGGGTTTCTTTTTCATAGAAAAAGACATTTTCTGTGGATTTTAACCAGTTTCTCACTTTGGCAGTGAATGTCCAGAATTCCTTTTTGCATGCTTTTTAAATGCAATGTGCTCATTTTGATTTGTTTGCTTCTGTGTTTCAGGAAATTGTGGTAGGCAGCAATATGGATAAGATCTATATAGTCATGAACTACGTGGAACACGATCTCAAGAGTCTGATGGAAACAATGAAGCAACCATTCCTGCCAGGTACTGACTGCTGCACTCTCATGGCATTCTTAAAACAGGAAAAGTGCCCAACACAACCCTCAGTGTCTTTGAGCTCTGCTGACATCAGAGAACCCGCTCTATACAGTGATGTGTGCTGCCTTGGAATGGCCCAAGAGTGTTCCTTGGAAAGCTTTTGTCTTTTTTCTGTTCAGGTGGATTTTACTGATCAGGTTAAGGGAGGAGTGCAGGCTTGGAGTGCTGGGACTGTGGTGATGCTTGGCTGGTGAATCCAGTTTGCAGGCTTAGGGTGAAGTGGAGGTTCAGATGTGGAATTGAGGGAGTTTCCCCTCTGCTAAACTGGAGAAGAACACTGGCTTTTGTTTCTGAGCATTATTTGGATGCATTCTAGCTATCCCAATGAATTTTTGCTCTGCTAGCAGCTCTCTGGGTGTAACTCTTGCCCTGTGACAGATGTTTATGGTGCAGTTTGTGCTGCACTTTAACCTCGACATCCCTTTCCTCCCTCCCTCCTGTCCCTTTCCCCGTTCTCCAAACAACTCAAAAATTCAAGCTAGATTTGATTCTTGAATGCATTTGGCTGCTTTTTGCTCATTTCAGGTGAAGTGAAGACCTTGATGATCCAGTTACTGCGAGGAGTCAAACATCTGCATGACAATTGGATCCTGCACCGGGACCTGAAAACTTCCAACCTGCTGCTCAGTCACTCAGGCATTTTAAAGGTAAGGATTACATCAGAGCTCCCACACCTGGGGAAAAGCTTGTCCTGCAGAATGACACTGCACCATGGCTGTGCCAAGAGCTGGATAGGATGGGTTTGCATTCATCACACCAGGAGCTGTGCTGTGTGAAATGTACAGTTGTGAAGGAGTGAGCTTCACCTATAAAGAGAGTGCCTTGGAAAGAGACTTGGGTATATTGATGGATGAGAAGCTCCCCGTGAGCCAGCAGTGCCTCAGGCAGCCCAGAAGGTGGCTGTGTGCTGGGCTGCATCCAGAGGAGTGTGGCCAGCAGGGCAAGAGGGAGGGGATTCTGCTCCTTTACTCTGCTCACTGAGCCCCCACCTTGTAATTCTGCATCCTGTTCTGGTGTCCCCAGCATAAGAAGGGCACAGAGCTGTTGTGAGTCCAGAGAAGGGCCATGCAGCAGCCACCCCCTGGTGGCACACAGACTGGCACTGATAGTGACCCTGTGGTCAGTGTTTGGAATCTTGCTGATACCAGTTTCCATTTAGGTTGGAGACTTTGGCCTGGCCCGAGAGTATGGCTCCCCACTGAAGCCCTACACACCAGTGGTTGTGACACTTTGGTACAGGGCTCCAGAGCTGCTCCTTGGAGCTAAGGTATGTTTCTCTTTGTTCCTGCTAGAGGATTGGCTCCTCAAGCTTAGTTTCATAATTTGTGAACAAAGCATGAGCATGCTTGATTCTTTAGATTGGCAGGGGTTGGAAGGGACCTCTGGAGAAACCATCCTCTGATTCTGTGATTTAGAAGTGGGAATTCTGACTCCTCAGTATTATTTTTTCCTAGTAACACAGGTAAAAAGGTTCCCTCTTCCACAGGCAGAAGGTGGGAGGGTGAGAGATGAGGTTTTCTCCTTTAGCATGCTGCTGGACTCAGCATGCATCAGTGCAAACCATCACTGTCACCTTGCAGCTTGGGTATCGGAATGGCTGTGTGTGTGCTGTTCAGAATCCCTAAAAACACAAACCTCAAATCCCCAAACCAAAAAAAGAACACCACCTCCACCTCCCCAACCAGCTCAGCAAAGCTGTTACTGATTTTATAAGCTGTCATATATTCCTCTTTTCAGGAATACTCAACAGCAATCGACATGTGGTCAGTGGGGTGCATATTTGGAGAGCTGTTAACACAGAAACCACTGTTTCCTGGGAAGTCAGAAATTGACCAGATCAACAAAGTTTTTAAGGTAAGGATTTTAAAAACACCCCTGGATTCTGACTGACTGGATTTAGACATGGATTAAACAGATTTTTGGGCATGGGATATTTATTTTGAGGCTCTGGCCAGCCTGATCTAGTGTGAGATGTCCCTGCCCATGGCAGGGGGGTTGGAACTGGATGATCCTTGTGGTCCCTTCCAACCCTGACTGATTCTATGAGGGCATTGCAGTAGGAAGAAGTTGCCAGTGCTTGTTGCTCTTTGAGATTAAGCTCATTGCTCTGGCTCTTGTTTTACAATAGTTGTAGTAGGCTAAGAGCATGATTTGTCTTGCCTCTCTTCTGTGAATGCTTACCAACTCGAGCTACATAATGACTAAGTAGAAGGGTTGTACTCTAGAATTAAGGAGATAATCTTAATTTACAGGATCTGGGGACTCCAAGTGAAAAAATCTGGCCTGGTTACAACGAGCTGCCAGCAGTGAAGAAGATGACCTTCACAGAATACCCCTACAACAATCTGCGCAAGAGATTTGGAGCTCTCCTCTCTGATCAGGGCTTTGATCTGATGAACAAGTAAGTGCTGCCTGCTTGGGAAATGTCTGCACACAGGGCCGTGGTGGAAAAGGTCTTTGTAGTGAAGCTCTGCTGGTGTTTCAGTGTACTTAACCTCATCAAAACATGCTGATGCATTTGAAGCTTCTGTGACGTGCCTCATGGCAGCTGTATTTAGTGTAGCATGCTCTTAACACCTGCTTTTAATCCTCAGTCCAAGATTGTTCTTGCCCACACATCCTAGAACAGAAAAACGTTTTAGTAGCAGTTTTAGCTCGTTGATGTCATGTTTAATGATGTGGTAAGTCAGCTGTTGTGGGGTTATGTGATGGATCTTGTTAAAACCATTAAATCACAGTTGTTAAAAGAGGGGAACAAAGCAGCCTGGGCCAGGGATCATGTTAAAAAGCAGTCCTGGGGGTTTCCCAGTAGTATCATTTACTTAACTTACTCTGCTTAGGGCAGGACTTTGTCTCCATCACAATACTGTGGCATTCCTGTGGGTCTGGATCTTGGGGAAACACTCAGCACATGTACAGCTCTTCACTGTGTCAGTGTTTGCCTGGTCAGGGCCAAACCTTGTTTGGGAGGATGAATTGTTCAGGAAAGCATCTTCCTGTCTTGTGAAATCAGCCACAAGGCTGTGCAGTTAACTTACATCATCTGACATCATTGTGTGGTGAATCTGTATCATCTCAGTTGTCTTCTCTAAAAAGCAAAGCAGCATTGCAAAATATTTTAGTTTGACCCATCCTGGATCCCTTTTGAGCAGCATCTGAATACCCACAGGGGCTGAGGTGTGGAAGCAGAGCCCTGCAAAAGTTATTTCTGATTGTAGTTCCAGCTGCTGTTTCATTCCTTACAGGTTCATGGAGGAAGCATGTTAAGGTGAACTGTCAGATCAACTGCATGGCAGCAGAGCCAGCAATGGAATTCTTTCTTACACCTCCTCCCCTTCTTGCTTTTCCTTTGGAAAGATTTGTCATTTGGGGGATGAAATGTTTCTTCTTTCTGCCCCTCTCTCACTCCCCTATTTCCTTGTCTTCCTCTACTCAATACCTATTTCCTTGTCTTCCTCTACTCAATACCTATTTCCTTGTCTTCCTCTACTCAATACCTATTTCCTTGTCTTCCTCCACTCTTCCCAGCTTTTTGACATACTACCCAGCCAGAAGGATCACTGCTGAGGATGGTTTGAAGCATGAATATTTCCGAGAGACTCCCCTGCCCATTGACCCCTCCATGTTTCCCACCTGGCCAGCAAAGAGTGAACAGCAAAGGGTGAAGCGTGGCACCAGCCCCAGGCCCCCCGAGGGAGGCCTTGGATACAGCCAGTTGGTAAGGGGCTGACTGACAGAGTTCTCATCTCCTTGGACACAGCCTGGAAAAGCTCTTGTGGGCTGTGCTTTGGGGTGTGGGATGCTCACCTCTGTCTGCTTGGCAAGGACACTACACAGCCCAGCACCCCTCTGGCTTTTCAGAGAGCAGGTCCAGTTACTGCTGTGCTCACAGAATCCTCATTTCAGTCCATCTGAGGAAGAAATTTGGCCTGGTTTTATCACAGGGCAGAAGAGGTTTGCTTTTGAAGGGTGCATTGGTTTGCACTCCCAGCAAACATTTCCCATCAAAACATTTATTTCTCATCTCCTATTTAGATTTTGTGGTGGTGTTTACATTTCTGTGTGGGAGAGGGAACTGCATCTGCCCAGACACTGCTAAATGAACTCTGGTGGCTTTTCAACAGGGTGATGATGATCTGAAGGACACAGGTTTTCATCTGACCACCACCAACCAAGGAGCATCTGCTGCAGGACCTGGTTTCAGCCTCAAGTTTTAAACTCAGCATGAAAGAGAGGAAGAAAAGAAAACCCCAAACTGTTCACGTGAGTGGATTTCTGAGTGCCCCACTTCTGTTCCTCACATCAGGGGCACTTGGTGTTCTTCACAGGGGAAAATGTCAGATGTCATCAGATGCAAAGGCTCTTGCTGGGTGTGGAGTTTAACTGCTGCATTCCATTAGAGGACTGGAATTAACCTGAAAAGCCAAGGATCATTACAGAATTCACAGGAAAACTTGAAGTACAATCCTGGAATAGTTTGTTTGAATTTTAGGGGGTTTTTTATTGATTTTTTTTTTTTGGTGGTTGTTGTTGATTTTTGTGTTGTCCTCTTTTTTTTTTTTTTTTTTCCCCCTTGTAAATTTGTAGAATTAAAATACGTTTTTAATTGTTTTAAGTGTGAAGGATTTCTTTTCTTCACATGCAGCAAACTCAGATGTTGGTGGCATTTAGTCTTTTAGAGTGGTAACTTTATTCCTTCTGCTGCCACTGTTACAACAGTGTCAGTCTGGGCAGAAACTTTTTTTTTTTTTCTCCTTTGTTTTAAGTGAATTGTATGTGGCTGAAGACAAGGTAAAAAAATCATCACAGTGCTGAGGTTTCTTTTCCTGTTGTGTGCCTTGGAGAGAGCAAGGCTGGGTTGGGTTCAAGACTGAGAAGGTTTTTTGGGTGCACTGCTGAGCTGCTCGCTGTTGTACCCATGGACTGCCACTGGCACTGGTGCAAGAGGAGTGCTCCATTGTTTTATAAATCAAGAAAGATTTGAGATGGGGACTTAAAACTTTATTTTCTATAGAAAATTCTTTGGACTATGCCCTTTTCCCAGTAAAAAAAGAGCTTAGCTGTACTGCTTATATAATGCTGAATTCCAGTCCTTTCTCCTAAGATGAAAGAGCAGAGGAATCATGTTGGGATACCACATCCTTTGGATTCTCTGCTCTTTCTTTTCTGGGAGGAGGAAGATTTGGGAAATAACTTGGGGTGTTCATGCTCTCAGAACTGGGCACCAGCCCAGGAAAAGGATTAACTGAAATGATAAACATTCCATCAGTTTCAGTACATCTGAGGAGCTTTTCTGGGTAAAGAGCTTGGAGCTGGAATTTGGATGTGGTAAATTTTGAAACCAGTAGTTGGGGGTTGGGTTTTTTTGTTGTTGTTCTGTGGAGGAATGCAGAACTCTGTGTGTTCTCTTGGCCTGATTGATTGCTTGGTGTTGAAGGAGACACAGTTCTGTTGTCAGGCTGTTAACTGACTTCTCTTTTAGCAAGGTTCCTCCTAGGTGGAGATCAGGAACTACTGGCAAGCAGGGGTCTGCAATATCCCCCTTGTACAGGAAGGAGCCATGATGCCAGGGCCTGTGCTAAGCTCTAGAGGGTCAGAGCTTGACTCTGTTTTTCATTCCAAGCTGTGCATGGTGCCCTCTGGGATGTGCTTTCCTTCCAATGGCCATGCTCTGACAAAAAGATTGTTTGGGTTAGTTTTAGTAAAGCAAAGAAAGTCTAAATGCTGGATTGCAATGGAAATTTCCTGTGGTTGGACAGCTGTGTACTTTGTTTCTGTTGCTGCTGTAGAAGGGAAGGATCAGCTATCCCTGAGTAGTGCCAACAGTGTTTGGTTAATGCAGCTTAGCTTTTCTTGCCTCTGCTGTCTGGGTTTGCATTCTGTATTTGTCTTTCCTAAGCCTGAGCTTAACTGACCATGCAAAGATGTTTTCTGTGATGGTTAAAACTGTCCTAGAGCAGAGGAGAACACTGGTAGAACCTTTCTGCTCTGACACCAAGGTCTGAGACTTCTGCCCTCTGCTGCAGTTTGTGAGATGCTTTGCAGTTGCCTTGGTGCTTTTGAGCAAGAAGAAATTTGTTTGGTCCAAGAGGTTAGAAGGACAACTCCAAAAGGATAAACCTCAGCAACATGAGCTGCTCTCATACTGGACAAGGATCTTGCTGAATGCAAGGACTACCAGGGCCTCCTGCCTGCAAAGGAACACTGCACTGCTGTGGACATGAGGCACCAGGCTTTGCCTGCCAGTACCAGTGCTGGGCTGGGGGCTGTAGCACATTCACCTCCCCCTGTGGGGGACGGGGGGAGGACAGTGATGGAAGTGTCCTCATTTCTGCTGAAGGAGGCATGAGACTTCTCAACCAGACAGCTAAAGGACAACTTCTGAGTTGCTGCTGGTGCAGGTAAAGAGTCTGTTGGGTTAAGGTGACAATATGCATCATAAATAAATACAGAGCACAGGGGAGAGGTTGGGGGGCAAATTAAAAATCTGTTATTACCTCATGAAGTCAAAATGTGGAATGGAGGCAGTAGGCAGGGGTTGTTCTGACCCTCCCTCCTTTCTGACAAGCAGAAGTAATATTACAGTGTGAATTCATAGAGTTACAGAATGGTTTGTGGTGGAAAGGATCTTAAAGACCATCCAGTTCCAACTCTCCTGCCAGAGGCAGGGACACCACCCACCAGCCCAGGCTCCTCAAGGCCTCCTCCAACCTGGCCTGGAACATATCTGGGGAGGAGGCATCCACAACCCCCCTGGGCAACCTGTGCCAGTGTCTCCCCACCTTCACTGGAAAGTTCTTCTGGTACTGTGCACCAGGGTCTAAAGAAGTGACAGCAAAACACTTCCAGAGCGTAACTGGTCCCTTTCCTCCCACAGCACCTCCACTGCAGCACAGCTGAGGCCTGGATCTGCTCCTCCAGTTGTGTGATGTTCCTCTTTCTCCACAGCAAGCCCCAGGTTAACTGCAAACACTGGGTTTTTTGTTTTGTTTTGTTTTTTTTACAAAAGTTTTAATTCTCTGTACAGCACCTACCTGACAAAATCTTTATCATTAAACCTCATTTGGTAAAGTTTTACCTTCCAGTAATCAAGTCTCAAGAGTCTCTTTTGCTCAAGGTGTGGAAACAGCTGCTGGAGAAGTTCAGTTGTGCTACTGGAGATTAAATATCAAATGCCAGAGGAGCATTCTGAATTGGAAACAGACCTGGCAGGAATTGCTCATTCCAGGGCCTGTCAGTGCTTCAGTCTGATTCTCCAGGAATAAGTAGTCAGAATTCTTTCTTTTTTCCTTACTATGCAGGTGTAAGTTCCTTCATTAATTGCATTGGCAATGATGCTCATGTGGTCTTCATTTAAGGATAAATAACCTGGGTATGAGTATTCCAGCAGCTCCTTATCTTTATACCAGCTGTCAGGGGAAAGAAGAGCAGAGGTTAAATACAAACTGCCTGGCACTATGAAATGTAGAAGCTCTTCCTCCTCAGGAGCTTTGCTGATGGGGCTTCAACAACACCAGGTTCAGTTTTACTACTGCAGAGAGCTGCTGGCTGTTACAGCTGGGCACCATCCTGACTGCTTCTGGAGCTAGAATCTCACTGAGGTGAGGGGAATTTGCATCCTTGATCTAAACCAACTCAGGGACTTGGGCATCTCACTTTCAGCTGCAGCCAGGAACAGCTTGCTTGTACCTCAGCAAGAGCTAACAGTGAATTGAAAGGGTAAAGAGCAGGGCTTTGGCAGAAGAGGGGTCTGAGACCTGACTTAAGCTTAAGAATTATCTTTGTGCTCTGGATGAAATTGAATTTTTACCCTTTTTCAGCTCACTTTCAGCCTAAATGCTTTAGAAAGTTGATGAGCAGTACCTGCACCTCCCCTCTCCCTTCCAGCCACCCCCCTTTCTGCTCTGGGTGCCAGAGGAGACAGTGACCTGCTCCAGAAGATACCCTGCACTGTGACTGAGGCTGTTCAGGGTGTAGAACCTGCAAATCCTCCCCAAGGACTGGAAGAAAGGACAGAGCACTTACTAGACTTTGCCTTTTTTATGGATTATCTTCTGTCCACAGCGGAAGGTGACGTTCCTGCCTTCAGAAACTGTCTTGGTTTTTGTCCTTGGTGGGGGCAGAGTAGGAGGGACTGTTGGGAATGGGAATTCTATAGACCAGAAAGGAGAGAGAGAGAAAAGAAGTATCTCATTAGCAAGCTTCAGTCAGTCCAAAGCCCTTTGACAGAATTGTGATCACACTTAAAGAACCTTAAAGGTATTAATGGAGTGGCTCCTGCTGAGCAGTTCCTGGATAGCTATTTAAGGTGGTTCATGTGCAATGAAAATCTGGGGCCTGTAAACTGACAGATGGAGCAAAACCACCTTCCCCATTTCATACAGCCCCCAGAATGCAAAGGTTTGTAGTTCTGACTGCATCTTTGCATTAATCTGCTCTAACAAAGTGCCTCTGCAGCCAGAGGGTACCAGTTCCATGGTGCAGCCTGAGGTCAGGAGGTGTTTATCTGAAGCTGCAGTGACTTGACCTGATCCTGCATTAGTCCCTGATCTGGATTCATAAAACTGCAAGGTTAGCTAAGGGGATTAACAAACTTCATCTCCTTTTCTGCAGAGCAGCTCAAGTTCTTTGAGCTTTGCCTTGTGTCCCTTCACTGTATCAGGAACCAAACACATCAGCTGGGGCCAGAAGGCACAGGGAGCAGTTGTGTTTTCAGGAACCTCCCCACCATGAAAGGAGAGGACAGTTCCAGGGTCCAGACCACAAATGTTTAGACACAAAAGCTGCTTCCTATTCCTTGAGCTTGGCTCAAACACAGGAGGGGCCACCTCTGCTGTGCTTCTCAGAGCTGCATGAGGCTGGGCATTGGTCCCTGCTGCTCTCCAGTGTGGCATATAAGATCCTGCTTCTCCCTGCAGCAATCATTGCTTAGCTTTTACCTCCTCCCTCTGTGCAAACCCCACCAGGGATCCCAGCAGAGCAGGCAGGTACCATAGCAGAAGTCACAGGTGGCTGGGCAGTGCCTCTTCATCAGCTTCCTGCGCTTCTCACAGAAGCCCTTCTGTGCCCACGCTGGACACATCAGCAGCCTGTCCCTGCACCCTGAAACAGGAGCAGACAAGGCATTAGAGCTCCTACAGCAGCAGCAGGAATCCAAGGTGCTTGCTCTTCCAGTCCTACACTAGGTACTGAGTGAAGAGCAGCAGGTGCATGAGGCAGAGCTTGAGAGAATCTCACCCCAGCTCCTTGAGTTTGGGGACAGCTTTTGTACCTTATATTAACAGCTCTGAGCCCAGCACAAGCAGCTCTCTGCCCTCCCTCTTCCCTTTGCTTTTCCCTCCCTTGGGTGCTCCTGATCTTTCCAGGGATGCACCTCAGGGCTGAAATTGGCCTTTTAATCTTGTCTGAGCCACAGCACAGAAGGCCCAAAGAGGCCATGCCCCAAGCAGGTTGCCAGGCTGAGGCACAAGTGGGGACACAGTGTCTGCCAGAGCAGCTCAGGCTGGGGCCACCAAGCAGCCTGACCCCTCTGAAACCCTTTCCCTGCACTGGCAGCTGGGTGAATGGGATTATGAAGTCTCTAAGACTGCCAGCCTCCTGTCCATCACATTTTATCTATTTGAAGCTACTTGTGCAGGAAGCAGACACTGCTACACCTCCTTGGAGTTCTATTTGCAGTTAGAGAATGGTTGGACTCAATGATCTTGAGGTCATTCCCAACCAAAATGTCTCTGATTCTCCCTTGCATAAAAAGGAGTCAGATCCTCCTGCTGAGCGGCTTCCAGCCTTGTCCTGCCAAATGCTGCAGGTCTAACACCACAAGGGTTCCACAGCTGCCCTCTGCCCAGCCCTGCCCCCTCCTTACCATACAGCCTGTGGATTCCCCAGACTTCATCTTGGGAGATGATCTTCTTGCCAGTCAGAGTGGCATTGATATGCATGAGGGCATTGGGGTTCAGGGAGTGCATCAGGCCTAGGGCATGTCCAATTTCATGAGCTGCTACATGGACCAGGTCTGTAAGCCAGACACCTGGAAAAGAAACAGACAAGCAGCTGCTGAGGTCCATTTGCTAATCCCAGCGTAAAACCAGAGGAGATGTTTCAGCACCAGGATGGTTTGGTCTCACCACAATTTCTGTTGCCCCTTTCCCATACCAGGTAAACCCTGGTCAAGGACAAGTACCAATCCCACAGTACCCATTTTGTGCTCCCAAGCACTCTGTTACCTTTTTTCCAGCTGAACCTGGTATTCCCCAGGATCCAGTACTCATGGTCATCAAAGTGGATTTCCCCATTGGGGGGGAAGAAGGCATGGGCCAGTTCCCCTGTGGTTCCATCAAAGCAGTGGTGGATGAGAGACTCCAGGCAGTCGGTGTGATTGATGGAGTAGAAGCCTGTGGAGAAAAGCAGCAGATTTAGTGTCTCCAGCAGGGCACAGGACACAGACATCCCTAAACTTATGATTTACAAAAATCACTCCTATGCTATCTCACAGTTCCCACCCTACAGAGCCCTGAAAGGGAAAGCTCCGGTCAGGAGTGAGGGCTGTGATGCAAATTCTCCTCCCTGTGATGACCCTGGATTGAGATCTGCTTCCAGAGGAGACAAATGAGTCTGCTTTCCAGAAAGGAATGCATCTCCTTCTGCAACATCACATGGAAAGCTGTTTTGGGTTTGGTTTTTTTTTTTTTGGAGAGAAGTTGGACAGGGAGGTGACAACCTCAAGATGTAGCTGTTCCATTTGAAATGCAAACAAACAGCCTGAGAGCCAGAGCTGCTTTGCTGGCTGTCTGCTAACACCATGCTAGCATCCCAGTGTACCCTGTGTCCCCTGGAAGAGGGCCACCTGGAGCTGATAGGGTGGCAGGCCAGGCCCCTGGGAAGGGAGATCATGTGCTGCTGCTGAGTGAGGAGCAGGTTGCGAAACAATGGTGAATGTTCTGGTCAAGGCTGCTGCCATCTGCACAGGAAACAATTATTTCATACAGCCCAGCAGACCCAGGAAGAATTGACAGCTGGGGATGAGACTGAGCAGATAACTCCTTAGCACTGACCACCTCCTGGGCTTGAGGTACTCAGCAATAACTCAGACTCATAAAATGGGATGGGTTGGAAGGGACTTGAAAGACCATCCAGTTCCAGCCCCCTGCCATGGGCAGGGACACCTCCCACCAGCCCAGGTTGCTCAAAGCTTCATCCAGCCTGGCCTTGAACATCTCCAGGGAGGAGGCATCCACAGCCTCCCTGGGCAACGTGTTCCAGGGTCTCCCCACCCTCACTGCAAAGAATTTCTTCCTAACCTCCAGTCTAAATCTGTCCTTCTCCAGCTCAAATCCATTCCCTCTCATCCTATCACCACAAACCCTTGTCAAACATCTCTCCCCAAAGTACAGGGACAGGAAGAAGGGGAGGAGAGAGAGCAGAGAGCAAAGATGGTGCTTCAGCAGAATCAACAGCAGGGAGACTAAAACCATAACCAGGCTGGAATCTGTCGCCTGCTCTTTGGCTCAGTGTCATTTCACCTCTCAATATTCACTTTCCCCACCTGTAGAACAGAAAATCCCTTCCCAGTAGCAGAGTTTGAGGGTTAACTCTTGTCAAACACCTAAAGCTTCCCAACTGCAAGTAGTAATTATGGCATTAACATCTCTTCAGGGCAATTAAGAGTAGCCTCTCTACCTGATTAAAGGCAACACCCCAAGCCCTTAGCTAAGAAGCCCTGCTGAGTCCATACAGCAAAGGGGTGGATTAGCTCCTGCCTCATCCTGAACCTCTGCAGGTCCCTGGTGGGGTCAGCACACACCAGAGCCCCTGAGCCCAGCAGCCCCTGCAGCCTTACCAATCTTGAGGTCGCTGGGGACGTGCCGTGGCACCTCCCTGAAGCTGAAGGGTGAGACCTCGCTCCACATGCGGAAGGCAGCTGCCAGCCCCCTGCGCGTGTCCCGGGCGCCGATCAGGTTCCTCGGGAAGGAGAGGATTCTGCAGGGATACACAACAGCTTTAGGAAAATGCTGCTCCCTTCCCAGGCAGCAGCTGAAGGCTCCTGAGGATGTGTCAGGCCATCAGCTCTTTCCCTCTAATAGGCTCCAAACAGGAGTGGCTTGACCTGGATGTTAAGAACATTTAATAACCCCCCAGAAGCTGATCCATTACAGATACTCTTTACCCTGAAATGTTCTTCACCACAGCCTTTGTCCCTCCTCAAGCACACAGGCTGAAGTTCTTTTGGAACAATCATTTTATCCTTGGATCTCAGAGCAGGGAACTCTTGTTCCCCACAGCAGCATCCTAGAAGCACTCAGCAGTGCCAGAGCTGTGTCCTGAGATCACAGCACCTTTCAGCAGCCATTTCCCTCAGTGATGATTTAGATTCCCATGGAATTATTTTGCAAACCTCAGCACAACAGAGTTATCATTCAGCTCCCTGCCTCCTAGAGGAGGTCTATAGCTGTGGGAGGCCTGTCTGGAGCCTGCCTCAGCCCCTGAGCTTTGCTGGCAGCAGCCATGGGTGCTGCTAGAGCACTGCGGCTGAGGCCAGAGGTGCAGCACCTGCAGAAACACTTCCTGCAGCTGCCCCTTCTGAGCCCCTGGGGGAGCAATGGTGATGTGGTTAGAGCCCAGTGCCACCCAGGAGCTGCTGCTGCCTAGGGCTAGAGCAAGTCCCTACTTGTATGTCAGGTTGAAGTGGTCCCATTTCAGGCGTGCTGGGGTGATGGTGTAGCGTTTGCTCCGGGCTGGAGGGGGCACGGCTGGGCTGTGCAAAGCAGAGACACCAACTCCATGGAGACCAGGTGATGTGGCATCTTCCTTAAAAAACAGAACAGGAGGTTAAAAGAGATGGCACAGACTGCAGGGCTGAACAGAAAAAAAAGCTACCAGGTAGGAGGTATCTGGGGGGCTGGAGAGCACAGCTGGTGTCCAGGAGGCAAGACCAGTGCCTGAGGGCTTGTAGGGATAGGATGAGAGGGAATGGATTGAGGCTGGAGGAGGGCAGATTGAGACTGGAGATGAGGAAGAAATTCTGTGCAGTGAGGGTGGGGAGACACTGGAACAGGCTGCCCAGGGAGGCTGTGGATGCTCCCTCCCTGGAGGTGTTCAAGGCCAGGCTGGATGAGGCCTTGAGCACCCTGGGCTGGTTGGAGGTGTCCCTGCCCATGGCAGGGGCTTGGAACTGGATGATCTTGAAGGTCCCTTCCAACCCAAACCATTCTGGGGGCAGTGCCCTGCAGAGTGTGGCTGTTGTGAGTGTGGGGAACAGAACCAAGACAGAGCAAAAGGGCTACACTGTGAGGGGTTCTTGGGGCATTTCTTAGCTCAGAGATGGAAAGAAAAGAAAGGAGCAGCACTCCTCAAGGCTGGATGACAGCGAATCAGTGCTGTAGGTTCTCTTGAGCTGCTGCATCATTCTAGATCAGGACACTGCAGCTGCTCCATTCTCCTCTTGGAGAGCAGAACAGATGGAGCAGAAATGAGGCCTCAGCAGGCTCCTGGCCCCAGCAAGTGCTGCAGCTCTTCTTGGAGAGTTCTCATTTCCTTTTCACTTTGCTATTGCTCTCCAGCCTCACCACAGAAGAAATGAAATGCTGGACAAATGAGTAAAACAGTCAACCCTTTGTGCAGAGAGCTCTCCAGAAAGCTGCACTGTGGAGCTGAAATGCCTTCAAAGTAAACAGGAGCTCTGGAAAGCCTGGAGTGCACTTAAAGCCATCCCAGTTACAGACATCCCAATCTGTGACACGTCTGACTAAGGCTGTGAAAGCCTTTTAGTCCTGAGTAGTGGAGGTAAGAAAATGGGAGCCAAGCACAGGCCTCTGGAAGTCCTCCTGCTCTGCCTCTCCTTTTCAGGGCTAAGAATCTGAGCACCTCTGTGTCACCTTTGCTGCAGAGGCTCCAAGACACTCACTCAGCAACGTGTGCAGTGGTGATGTTACAAAAGCTGCATCACCCTCACAGCACAGCAGGCAGGAGCTCTTCATTCCACTGATGGAAAAACTGAGGCTCCAAGAGCCAAAATAGCAAAGGCCTGGTCTGCCAGCAGAGAAGACAAAGATGCCTGAAGCAACAGCTGCCAGACACTGCCCAGATCACCAGCACCTCTCCATGACACTGCCCCTTCTGCCACTGGGCTCTTCAACGACACAGCAGAGGGTGAGATGGAATCACAGAACGGTTTGGGTTGGACTGGACCTTAAAGATCATCTCTAGTTCCACTCCCCATGCCATGGGCAGGGACACCTCCTACTCAGCCAGGTTGCTCAAAGCCTCATCCAACCTGGTTTTGAACACTTCCAGACTTGGAGCCTCCACAACTGCTCTGGGCAACCTGTTCCAGTGCCTCACCACCCTCATGGGGAAGAATTTCTTCCTAATGTCTGATCTAAATCCAGCTTCTTCCAGTCTGAAGCCATCACCCATGGTCCTGCTACTCCCTGCCTTTGTAAGATGTCCCTCTCCAGCTCTCCTGTAGCCCCTTTCAAACACTGGAAGCTATTCTAAAGTCTCCCTGAAGCCTTCTCTTCAGGCTGACCAACCCCAGCTCTCCCAGCCTGTCTTCACAGCAGAAGTGCTCAAGCCCTCTGATCATCTTCATGGCCTCCTCTGGACCTGCTCTAAGAGTTCCATGTCCAAGAGTGACTCAGGCTCAGCAGCAATCACTGAAACCTGCATCTGAGCCACTCACTAGACCAAGAAAGGTGCAGAGGGTTAAGTCTTTGCCCTTCTCCAGCCTTTGTTCTACCTCCCATTGGGGCACCAGGACGCTTTTAATTAAGAATGTGTTGCAAAATGAAGCAGGGGAGGGTGGGGCACCAGACACAGGCTGCTGGAGCTCAGCTGTAGGATCCTGACAGAAATGGAGTGACCCAGTTCAAAATTTCACAGCATCATTGGGATCAAAGGATCTGTCTGGATGCCAAAGAACCAAGACTATGGGAATGCTCAGCACTGGAGAAGAGGTCAGCTGCTCCCAGGAGAACACCCATTTGACTGTAGGTTAGTCTCAAGCCTTCCAGAAGCTTGGGGGGTACCAGAAGAACAAAGATTCAATTCTCCCCCCTCACCAACATACACAAAGATAAAGGCAGACACTGGCCAGCATCCCTGCTCTGTCTTATTGGCCCTCTGCAGGCAGACCTCCATTAGTTGACTTGAGATCTAATGAATAGAATTAATTCTCTTCTCTCTCTCCTAGCTATGCAGCCCCCCTCAAACTAAACATGAGTGGGTACCAAGTCAGAGTTTTGTCATGAGCATGAGATGCAAACAAGGGCTACTACTGCCAGGACCTCCACAAACAGCAGGAGGGGATGTCAGCACTTAAGAGAAGCTAAAATGAAGCTGAAAGCAAAAATTAAGACTAGATTCTGAGAGCCCCAGAGCCTTGCTGCAGGTTCCCCCTGAATACCAGCCTGTCCCAGCAGATCTTGCTAATGGCTGGACCATGAAAGACTTCCTATCAGCTAATAGCTTCCTTAGGTCCAGTGTTATCCTCTCAGGATCTCACACCATGAGCCTTGCCTCTGGAGCTCCTAGGAAAGCTCAGAGTGCCTGCATGCCACATCACACTCAGGGAACAGAGCTCCTCAGGAGAGCAGCCAAAGCTCTGAGGGAAAAGACCAACCCAAATCTTTTGTGCATTCAGGGTTTGGTTGTCTGCAGGCTGCACCCACAGCTCTGCTAACCTCCTTCTGCTTGGATGCATGGCCAGCTGCTAGGACCCTTTGTAGAGAGGGACTCCAACAGCTCTACTGACCTCCTTCTGCTTGGATGCACAGCCAGCTGCTAGGATCCTTTGCACACAGGGACTCCAACAGCCAAACACAGACCCTGCTGCCTTAACAGCTACCTACACGTTCTTTAGATTGCTCCCGGAATGCACCACCTTCCAGAAGGACAGACATGCACACAGCTTGGATATCCCCACTCCCCTTTTGAGCCCTTTGAGAATGAGATCCTTTCTCCTACCTGACTTCTCTGCACTGCAGCTCCAGCTGGATCTCCTACAGCAGCCAGCAAAGCCACCACAGAGAGCAAGCACAAAAATCCCACAAGGGTCCTACAGCCATTGCTCTTTCCCTTGTCACCTGAGAGGAAGCTCTTCCTTCTGTCTGCAGAAAGTTCTTCTGCTTGATCCATGCTGTTCTGAGAGACTTTTTTTTTTTAAGAGGGAGATGTGACAGAGATTAAGACATTCTCTTCACAGAGTGCATTGGTAATCCTTTTGCTCACAGCTGCATGTGTGAGCAGCCCTGCAGTCCCTGCCAAAGCTGTGCAGAACCACCAGAGTTCCAAAAAAGCTCTGAAAAAGAGAAGAAAAAAAAAAAGAGAGAAAAGAAAAGGAAAAAAAAAAAAGTAGACTTTACATTAAGCCTCCTTCCAATGTGCCAAAGATTCTCTCAGCCTCTGCCAAGTGGGATCATATTACTGCAGCTGAAAGTTGGGCTGGCTGAGGCAAAGCAGCAAAGTGAAACAAGCTGGGATGGACATGAGCTCTTTTCTTTAACTGACTCTAATCAACAGAGCACAAATCTGCAGCTGTCAGCTTTATGCAGTGAAAAAAAAAAGGAAAGAAAAAGGAAAAAAAATAAAACTGGGGGAGGGGGAGCAGAAAGAGGAATCCAGAAGCCAGCATCACATCCTTGGAATGTTTCACTGGGGATGCTTAATGCTGGAGGAGCTGTCATTTGTCAAGGGCTGCCCTCAGGAGCAGCATGAGGAATGAGATGTTGTGAGAACAGGCAGGGCTGCTCTGCTTAGGAAACTCTGCTCTGGGGGAGGTTACAAGCTCAGATAAAAACAAACAGCAGCTCCCTCTTCCATGCCCACTTGGCAAGTGACCTGGAAGTTTCTGGTGTCCTTGGGAGCTCCCCAGGAAGGGGTCAGTGTGCTGACAAAGACAAGTACCTTCACATCAGACTGGTCTGGGAGACCTCAGCTTGAGCACAGCAGAAAGACTGACTTGGAGAGCAGCTGTTGGGTTCTTGGAGGCACCTCTAGGCTGCAGCCACGAAGTCAGCTCAGGACCTTTTAGGAAGCTTCCTCAGAAACAGCTGCACTTCTCTCTCTGATCACCCAGCTCTGGATCCTCAGTGCTGCTGAGGTGTCCTGAGCTGAACAGCTCTGACCAGAGGAAAAGGAACTCTGCAAGCTCCTCCTTGCACAAGCAGATAGCAGAGAGGGGGTAAGCCCTGTTGCAACAAGTACAAAACATTCCTAGGGGGTGTCTGAAGCATTTGAAAGCTTTCAGAAACTTCTTGCACTTTTAATAATGACAAATGGTTTCATTCAAATAGTTTTTCCCCTAGATCATCATCAGAGCTTGCAACATTTTATCAGTTTCATGTATTTCCAGCCTAAAGCTGGCCTTGTAACCAGCTCAGCATACTCATGAACCACCGAGCCTGTGCACAGGAAAATTTGGTTTCTCCATTCCCATCACTTTCTGCAGAGAGTGGACAAAGTGCAGCTCTCGTTCAGATGTCAAGAGAAGGACAGAACTAGGAGTAACATGGAAGGAAGTCATGGATAGAATTACAAAGGAAAGCTGGAACTTGAAGGAAGAGAAAGAGCAGAAAGCAAAAGGCACAAGAAGGCCAATGGCATCCTGGGGTGCATCAAGAAGAGTGTGGCCAGCAGGTCAAGGGAGGTTCTCCTGCCCCTCTGCTCTGCCCTAGTGAGGCTTTATCTGGAGTATGGTGTCCAGCTCTGGGCACCCTGGTTCAAGCACAGGGCTATGAAGATGCTGAAGGGCCTGGAGAATCTCTGATGAAGAAAGGCTGAGGGGTCTGGGGCTTTTTAGCCTAGAGAGGAGCAGGTTGAGTCAGGATCTTATCAGTGCTCATAAATCCTCAAAGGGGGGCTGTCAGGAGCATGGGGCCAGTCTCTTTTCATGGTGCCAGTGACAGGACAACGGTTAACAGGCACAAACTCGAACATCAGAAGTTCCATCTAAACATGAGGAGGAACTTCTGTACTTTGAGGGTGGCAGAGCACTGGAACAGGCTGCCCAGAGAGATGGTGAAGTCTCCATCTCTGGAGTCATCCCAAAAGCCCCTGGATGCCATCCTGGGCAACCTGCAGTGGGTGACCCAGCTCTGGCAGAGGGGTTGGACTGGATGATCTCCAGAGATCCCTTCCAACCCCTATCATTGTGTGATTCTGCACAGAGCTCCAACTCCTGTGGACCCAAGCAGCCAGCTGCAGCATCTGAGGCCTCACTCAGCTGCTGGCCACAGCTTTCTAGGGACAGTCACACCTCTGCAGCACTGCTGGCAGAACCAAACCAGCCTGGCTGTGAGCACTCAGAGGGCTTTGTTCAGAGCTCCAGGGAGCAGGGCAAGAGCAGCTCCATTTGTGGTTTAAGCAGCAGACCTCAGCAGGAAGTGAGGGACTGATAACAACACTCTCCTGAACTTATCAATGCCTCAAGTTCCCTGAACAAGTTGCTTATCAGAGTCTGTAGATGAGAACACATCTGCAGAAAGACTGACTGAGAAGGGAGCCTTGAAGTGAGAACCTGCCTTGGAATGGGCTCAAAAACTTGAGCCAAGAGCTCCTCTCCAATAAAGCACCACTGACTTGAGAGCAAAGTTCTGCTAGCAGAGTGCTGGAAGAACACTGAGTTTCAGCTGTGGGCATTAGGTGCACCCAGATTTCACAGGGCAAGAGGCAGCAGTGGTTGAGAAAGAGTTCAATTCATGCACTGTTACACAGCCCTCTGCTCTTGGCCAGAGCATCACAGCCTCTCAGAGCATTTAATCTTCAAAGCAGGGCAGTGCTATTATCTGTCCCCTACAGCTTAAGCCCCACAGTGCTATGCAGGAGAACAGATTTGCCTGAGCTCAAGCATGGAGCCTGAAATCTTCCAAGCACCACTTAGTGCCTCACTGCTTCTCAAGGTGATTGCAGGAACCTGAGTTTTAAAGCACGGACTGAGAACTCACAACCTCATTGCCTGAGAGAGCTAAGAATGGCCTCTGTCCCAGTGTAAAGAAAGCAAAAGGGTTTGTTAAATGCAAAATACTCAGCCCTATCTCCTCCTCAAGTCAGTACCTAGAGCTTTAGTAAAGGCATCTTCTGCAGGACCTCCTTGTTTCTGAGTACTTATTCACATGCAGCTACCAAAGGTTAACACAGCCAAGCCCTTTTCTATGGCTTCCTGAAGTATTCTGAGTGGGGGAAGAGCCCACGCTCTGCATTAACTTTTTATCTTCCTGTACCCCATAGGAATCTTGAGCTGCAGAGCTGATTCCTGACCTCTGTGCCAGTTAGGATCCTGCTTCCCTGAGGAGGCAGCAAGCAGGTTACACCCTGATGGATCAGAAGAAAGCAAGCAGGGGTTTGGAAAAGCACATAGCTCACTTCCCCCCCTCCACACAAATCTAGTGCCTGTGCATCCAACTTCACCAAACCACTGCCTGCAGAATGCTTCCAAAACTTTGGAGCCCAATATTTGCTCAGAAACCAGCAGTAAGGCCAAGACAAACCTCAGTTATCATGGCAATGAGTCAGATGAGGAAAGCTCTCATGCTGAGGTGTTCAGAACTTACAGCTGCAGCTTGTGGAGCTAAGGGAGACACAAACTCCATGCTGTCCACACTCACAACACTGCTGATAAAGTCTCTGTGCATTCAGATTGTTTGGAGCACAACCAGAATCCTCAGTGCTGCTGCTGGTCAAAAAGGGGAACTCAAAAGGTTTGCACTCAGTTACTCACTCTGGTGGTTAAACTTCAAGCACAGCTCTCTTCTGTGGAGATTTTAACCATCAGCAGGAGCAGAGTGCACAGCTGTTGACATTTCATCCCTGTTCTCTGCCCTGGGTTGGGAATACCATGGCTTTCCCAAGGGATACTTGGGCTTGAAAGACTCTCAGATCAGTGGTCTCAAACCTACAGCACTTGTTGGAATTTCAGCCTTTTTCAGATGCTTTAGACAACTCTCCAAGCTCTCTCCTGGGAGCCAGGGTTGCCCTGTGCCAAGGGCAAGAAGTTCATCAGAACTCTGGAAGTTTTCTCTCTGTCTTTTTAACATTCTAGGTGCTTTATCAGGCAGCCTGAGCCCCTGAGCAGGCTGCTTGTATAGGAATGCAGAGGACTGCTGCTGGAACTGCAGAGCTCTGATGAATTTTCGAGGTCTCAGGTTCTCTAGTGCAGATATTTGCTTTGGACTCCAGGCAGAAACTGTCATCCTGACTATATTTGGACAGAAAAACATTCCTGGCTTTGGTTTCTGCCCAGTGTCTAAAAGCAATGGAACACATGACACTGAGGGAATCCATATGGTGGAGTGGGGAACAGGCAAGGAAGGCAGGGCACAGAACTGACTGCTCTGTCTTCCTGCTGCCAGCAGCAGTGACCAGGACCTGGATATCCTTTGTATGGAGCTGGGATTTCCTAAGCAACCAGTCAGGGGCATATTCTGAGATCCCTGCCTGCAGTTCAGTGTCACAAGAGAAAGCAGGCTCTGAACAGCTGTCAGAAGGCAGTGAATGCTGCACTGTGTTGGATAAAACCTAAAATGGGCAACCAGGGACTATGAGGAACATAAAGGACTGGATCATTTGCACCACACAATCACTCTGCTTGTTAAACCACCTCAGTCTTGGCTTTGCTCTTCCCAGTCTTGTTGCTGAAATGTTTGAAGTGGGGCTGCTGTGTAACACAAAGCACATGGCTACAGTCCCAAGGGCAAGGTTCAGCTCAAGAATAAATGCTTTCTCACTTCCATAGAGCACTCTTACAGCATTCCTCTGCTCCTCTTTGTTCACCATTGTTCATTTTAGACCTTACACTTCCAGCACAGCTCCTAAATGGTTCCCTGCTACATCTGCCAGATTTAAGAGGAAGGTTAGCCCTGGTGCAGCAGACCAGAAGCACACTGGCAGTGCTTCAAGTCCCCACAACAACCTGTTACAAAATAGTTATCCTCATCCTAAGAGGTGCTCAACCAAAACCAACCATTAGTGCTACAACTGCAGCTGCCTGACTGTCCAAAACCAATCCCACCTCTCACCAAACCTCTTGTTGATTCAGGGATTAAGTGCAGATTACTCAGCACTGGAACAAGCTGCTCCCCTTGGCTTCCCTTGTCATGAAGTGGGAGTTGAACATGGATGCAGGGAAGGCAGGAAGACCCAACATCTGATGATGTCTGATGGCTCAAGGCATGAGCATCACTGTTTCATCTTCAGGGCATCAGCCCAGCTCCAAACCACAGGCAAGGGGAGGGGACTGCACACAGCTGAATGGGATTTACCACATTCTGGCTCCTTGGTGGCCCATGTGAAAAGAATTATCAGCTCCTCATATAGCTCTCACTTTAAAAAGCACTTAAATATTCATCTCTTCATCTCACAACTAGGGAGGGGGGAAAAAAAAAAAAAAAACAACACCCACAAGCAACCCAACATTCCTGCATGGCTCCTGAGGGAATGGCAGTTAGAGCTTGTGCTTTTCAGTGGGCCATGGACTAGAAAGGTTTGGATCTGCTGTGGAAGGACACAGCACTCCCCAAAGAGGGAGAGACTAAGAAATATTCGTTAGTCCCCCAAACATTCTCCCACTTTCTATCATGCAGCCCCTCGTGATCAGCATCTGCTGATGTTCCTAGAAAAAGCCATGGTCTGCTGGATAGCAAATGAGCTGAAAACAAGAGCTTGCTCCAGCTGGCAAAGAAAATGGAATATTTAGCTTCACTGTCAAATTGGAGCAGCTCACACAAATGCCTGGACTGGCCTGACCTCCTGTTACCAAAGAGACATTGTCTTGACCCTAGGTGGAAGGTCAGCAGCCCACTCATGGCCACGTAGTGAGCAGAATTTCAGCCATCAAAGCAGAGAGAAGTTTTTCTTAGTACACAGATGTGCCTGGAGCAGAGTAAGAATTGCTTACCTGGGTGGAGATGCTTTCTTGTTGCTCTTTGTTGGGTTACAGCCATAATCTGTGATCCATTTGTGGATGGCCCAGTCCTCTGAAATCCTGGGAGCAGCATGGACTACTGGGAACACAATCAAGAGACAGATTGGGTTCTGCTTCCTGACTCTGCCTTTCAAAACCCAATCTCCCTCTCTCTACCCCTCAGCCTCCTGCTCTCTGTGCAATGTGGAGTTTCAGCTACAATTCAAAAGGAAGTGCTTTAGCAACCCTGGGTTTGAGGAGGAGATGAGGTGCCCTCTTAAAGTTTCACACCAGAAAGACTCAGCAGGATCTTTCCCTTTCAAAGCTACTGCTGCAAGGCACACAGGAGCTAGCAGGAGCCCCAGTGAAACCAGGGAGCTCCCCACCTCATTTGCAGACCTGTCAGCCTCCTTTAAGTGGTAATCAACATCAAGCAGAGAGTTATTCACTACACTATTCCCTCTGACTTCCTAATAACTGCATTTGTCTTTTGTCTTTAAAGGAGCACCTCCTACTGCTCTGACACCTCCTTGCCTCTCTTCCATGCCCTTCCTGTTCCTATAGCCAGCAGCTATTTGTTGCACCTGCAACTATTTGCTGTACAGCATGTATTTGGGAGAAATGTCAGCTTTAGTCCAAAGGAGTTCACACTTTCAGCTATTGGAAGGCAGCTCCAAGACCCCCCTGGAGTCTTCTCCATGCTGAACACCCCCAGCCTATCCTGGAACAGAGCTGCTCCAGCCCTTGGATCACCTTTGTGGCCCTCCTCTGGACTCAGTCCAACAGTTCTGTGTCCTTCTGATGCTGGGGACACCAGAACTGGAGGCAGGATTGGAGGTGGGGTCTCAGCAGAGCAGAGTCAAGGGACAGAATCCCTTCTCTTGCCCTGCTGCCCACACTCCTCTTGCTGCAGCCCAGCACATGGCTGCCCTATGTGCTGCATGAGGGCACTGCTGGCTCATGGGGAGCTTCTCATCCATCAATATACCCAAAGCCTCTTTCTTCAGAGCTACTCTCAGCATCAGTGTCCACAGGAGTCAGAGGTTGTGATCTACAGAAGGCAGAGGTTATGACACAAAACTTTCTCACACCACAAGATGACGAAGCAGCAATAAATATTCCTGTAACATCCACACATTGCACCAAGCTCAACAAATGCCTCTCCAAAGATCTGCCACCTGTCTGCTAAGGAACAAAGAGGAGCAGAACATTTCTGTCTGGGTTCAGTAGTGCAACATGTACCAAAGAGCAGGCTTGTGCAGAACTGTGCCACAAGATTTACACCCCACACACAA
Organism: Indicator indicator; assembly: GCF_027791375.1. Taxonomy (NCBI): domain Eukaryota; kingdom Metazoa; phylum Chordata; class Aves; order Piciformes; family Indicatoridae; genus Indicator; species Indicator indicator. Next base: position 2,198,380 of record NC_072041.1, read on the forward strand.
AGCTGGGCACATATTACACTGTGGCCCTACAGCCTGCCACTTCCAACAGTCACTTGACACAGGATGGACTCAGGAGGTATTTTTTTCTTCAAGTCAGACAGCTGGAAAACACAATAGAGCAGGCTCCATGTTTCAGCTACTGTTTGTACATTCATTTTAATGCTCAGGAAAATAGATTATTTTTTTATTTTATTCAGTTTTGCTGCAAAACAAAGAAACAGAACCAAAAAGAAATCCCTTTTTTTCCCCCCTCTCTCTCTCATGTCTTAATTATTCCTATTTATTATCTTTACACTTTGATTGGAGTATTTAACACCTGCCTTTGGCATTATGGATAGAAAGCTCAGGAGTCTCTGAACACACAGTTGTGCCAAAAAAACCCCAAACCAAACCAAAACCAAAAAAACCCAAACCATGAAATAAAATAAAACATGGAAGAAGAGTGTCACTTAGAGGTTAAGAAATATTTCTTGTAACAACAGATTTTCTCCAATCAGTGTTCACTACTTTATCTCTAAGGCACACACTCTGTCTTTAGGGTCTCATCACATCCAGATTTGCCTCTGTCAGTTGAAGTTCTTGTGGAGCCCACAAGTGCTAGTTCAGCCAGCAGGCTGTCTAAGGACATCACCTCCCTACCACTGAGAGGCATCAAGGAGAAGTGACAGCATGACCCCAGCTCCTCAGCTGAAGCTCAAGCATGTGCTTTGCCACGGCCTGCCAAGGTGTAAGGTACACCCTCCCACAGCAGCTCCTTTCAGAGCAAGGCAAGGATGCAAGTCTGATGCTGCAGAGCACTAGTCACGATGCAGTCACTGCAGTTGGATGCTGTTGGAATCATCTGCAAATGGAAGTCTATGCACCTCTGGTGTGAAAGTCTCTCATGCCCTCAGCAGACAGGTCAGGCTTGACTTCAGCTCCTTCTGATGGATCAGCAGCACAGGGTGAGGGAGCTGCCTGCCTCCAGCACCCTCCTCGGCTGTATGACACTAAGGAGAGAGGACTCCCTCCACCTAAGTCACAGCAGTTATTTGCTTCCCTCTTCCAGGATGGCTTTGCAGGTAGCCAAACACATCAGCCTGCCTAGCACTGCTCATCTACAACACAGACAACAAGGGAGGGAAGGAGGAGGTGGGAAGGGGATGGGAAGCGAGCGGATCCTTAGACAAAGATCGGAATCCTCTCCCGGATTGCCTGCCTGCAGATGGGGCAGACAGTGAGGGATGTGCTGCAGTCTGGGCAGGAGCCATGTCCACACTGGAAGACCAGTTTGATTTGGTCATCGATGCAGATGGGGCAGGTGATGCGCTCCTCCATCTGCCGGTAGCGGCTCTGCAGCTCCTCCATCAGCTTCCTCTGATCTGTGGATTCAGAGCTTGGGCTGCACTCCACCTCGGTGCTGTCTGCAGGGGTGGAGAGCAGGAAGGGTTAGTCACCAGTGTGCTCTGCCTCATGGCACTGCCTCTGAAACCAGACTCTGCCCCTCCAGCAGCACTTCACTGAGCCTCATCCAGAGATTCCCCAAATGAAAAGCCTGAGCTGATGCCCTCTGCAAGCTGGCCAGTGCTGCTTTCCTCCACTTAGCTGCTCAGCTGGGGGGGTGTATGTGAGCTTGGGTGGTTTCTTTCAAGGGAAAGAAAACCTTGTCTGAAATGTTCTGCCTTGGTCTTCTGGAACAGGCTGCTGCCACCTTCAAGTAAAACCATGTGAAGCTGCTGTGCTGCTCTGCCATGCTAGTCCAGGCACCCTTACAGTGCCAAGAGTGCTGTGCGCTCTCAACCTCCTCTTCATTTGGGATGCAAATTTCTGCTTATGTCTTTCAGGACACTCATGGTGAAAGAAGAAGAAACCATTTGACATCACTTATGTGGAATTTAGCATACATGAAGCTGCACAAATAGAATCATTTGGTCAACTCTATGAAATTAAGGAGCCTCAAATCCTGGGCAGCTGCCAGCTTAGGTAAATAGACTCCCCCTAGTTTCAGCTTCATACAGCCCACTGCTCATCTTCTCCTCCTCAAGATTTGGTTAAGCAGCTTTACACTTCAATACAGATCACAGAATGGTTTGGGTTGGAAGGGACCTCCAGAGGTCCAACCCCCCCCCGCTTTCCTCAATGTTCTGGAATTAGCTGCACTTCAGTGGTGCAAGAAGTGATTTCAAATCCATAAAGGTGAAGTGAATTTGGGGAGAGTGAGCTTGCAAAAGGCAAACATTGAAGGCATCACTGACAGGTTAAGTCCTGCTGGTATTTTCAGAGCCCTTGATGTTCCTCCTCCAGCAGAAATTTGTATGCAAATGTCTCATTTGGGATTCTTACCATTGTTATGTTGCTAGTCTGTAGCTCCTGTGCACTGCCAGGTGAACTTGCTATTGTTTGGGACATGGAGTTCCAAAAAGGATTCTCTTTGCCAGCTGTGTACATCCAATGTCCTGTGACAGACTCTTGGCTCTCCTACACTTTTGTCCAGGCATCAAGTCACAAGACTAGAGCCTGATTCCAACAAAGGAATCTACTAAACCAGGAGCAGCAGGACATGCAGTTCATGTGCACTTACCCTGAGAGTGACCTCAGCTAGCAAGACATCAACTCTCCCAACTGTTAGGAAAAAGCCTCAGTGGGAAATTCTAAGGCAAGTGTAAACCTGCTTCTGGCTTGCTGACATAATTCACATTGCTGATTCTGGCCCCTGTCTTCTGTCCACACTACTCAGTCTGTTTCAAACTGGGTTGAAGAGACACAATCTCTTCAAAATTTGTAGACACAATCCAGCTGAATGATTTCTGGAGAGCAGGCTAATGCCAGCCCTGCAGAGGCACTGGACTTTCAGGCAAGGGAGGAATGAGGCTTTCACAAGATGGAATTTTCCCTTCCTCACAGGTCTTCACTGTGAAATCCCTGCCTGTGGAAATGGTTAGACTGACACATGGAGAAACTGACAGTTGCTTTTCATACTCCAAGTGAAGCACAGGAGAAACTTCCTCAAATGTCCTGTCTGTGGAGCTGGAGCTTGGCACATGACACCTTTTCCTCTCTGAAGGTGGTCAGTGCAACAGCCACACCCCCAAAAATCCTCAAAACCAAACCATCAACTCCCATCCTTGTACTTGTTTCACTGAAAATCATTGCTGCTGCTCAAACTAATGCTGTGCAGGACCCTTCCCACAGCACTGAACAGGAGGAACAGCAAACATACCTTGCTTCAGTTTTTTGGTTATTGTCACTTGACATTTGATGCACTTCTTCATTCTCCTGGAGCATTCTACCATGAATGATAGAAGAAGAAACTACAGTAAGCCCACTGAATCAAGAGGAAGAATACAGACTCAAGAACATCAGCTTTGAACAACCTGAGACCTCCCTGGATGCTGAAAAGTTGTTTCTGCACAGAAGTGAGGACAATATCTTCTTTTTGAGCTACATGCTAGCCTCTTGGTTTAGTCTTTGTTATGTCAGTGGCAAATACAACACCTTTAAAGTCCTCAGTGCCCTGTGCTGCTGGAACTGGTGCACTATGGATCAAAACCAGCCCTCTGCTCTGGCACACAGTCCTCCCCCTGTGGTCAGGCAGTGAGTGTTTTGCAAGATAAACTTGCTGACATGTTTGAGCAGGCTGCCACTAAATCAATTGAAATGCAAACCACTAACAAAGCCCAGAAGAGAGAAATCCTTCTTTGATGGATAAGGCACTGCCAGCTAGAACTGAAACATCTGGCTCTCCTTCTGAATCATCCAGGGCATCTACAAGCACATGCAAAGCCGCCTGGAGGCCCAATCAGCAGGTAGCCAGCACATTCTGTGCTTTTCATAGACAGCTGTGGACATCTTGTTTGAGATGGTGGTGCTGAAATTGTGCTGAGGTTGTTTCAGGACAACAGAACAATAGCTTTGTGTTTAAACGGATTGATGAGAGTCCAGCTAGGGAAGCCATGTGGTGAAACAGGAAAGATGGACTTACCTTCACACACAATACTGTGCTGGCATGGGAAGAAATGGATAAGCAAGGCCAGCTCTGAGCAGACCAGGCACTCTGTGGGGACTGCCACACTGGAGACGCTAAGGTTGGTCATCGTGTTGGGGGTGGTGTGCACACGGCGAAGGCTGCAGGTGATGGTTGAGCTTTCTGAAGAAACCTGCTGTTCCCTGCAACCATACACATGCAGTAACATTTGAGTCACATACTCCAGAGGTCCTCCTTCAGCAACTAGACAACATTGTACTGACCCCTGCCAAACCCTGTGTGTGGAGACAGAGCAGCAGATGCTCAGGGAGCTCGAGGCTGTGAACCTTTACTGCCCTTGTGGGGCCAACCCAGCCTCTAGGAGCTGGGATTCTGACTGGAGCTATCTAAAAACAAAGGGCAAGAGCATGGATGACCAAGACAGGAGTTTCAAGGGAAACATTTCACCTGTTATTTGGAGTGGAGCAGAAGCATGGCCAGTTCCATTGCCTGCTGCATGGCTCCTCCTCCAGCAGCAGCCCTCAGATCAAACAGAACTCTGCTTTCATGTTTGCAGACTCAAAATCCAAAGAAATGTTTCTCAGAACCTGAGATAAAACCATCTCTGACTTGCTGCTCTCCCTTTGGCATTTTTCTCAGCTATTTCTCTTATCAGCTGAAAAACAGGCACTTATCTAGCTCTGGAATCAATTCTGCAGATTGTAGTGCCCACGCTTTGGTCACACCTCCTCTATGTTTAAATTATCTGCAGCTGCAGAATCCAAAGTAAGTAAACCAGAACCCTGAATTACTCTGCAAGGCAGAAGTTGCTCTTGGCTTCAGGGGCCAGTCTTCTCAGACTGTCTCAGGGCTCTCTGAAGTCAGGAGGCTGAGTCTGGAGCAAGCAGCATTAATCTGCTTTTCCCAGCTCTGTGGAATGGCAGCATGCACCCTTAAATAACCCCTCCAGAAACACAGGGGCAGCAACCAGCTCCAGATGAAACAGGAGCTGCTCAGACTGACAGCCAAAGTGTTTCAAAGATGCTTCATCCTTCCTGGAAGAACAGCTGCATGCAGTGAGAGCACAGAGCTGTGGGAGCACTCTGCCTTTGTAGGGAAGTCTACTGCAAGGCAGTTTGCAGGGGACCTGGTTTACCTGAATTTCTGTGAGAAGTCTTTGATGATCTGGACAATCCTCCCATCTGTAATGAGGTCTAAAGGAGACTTCCCTCGATGGTTTGCATAATTAATATCTGCTCCTTCTTGTGCTAAGTAACATGCAATTGCAGTTCCAACATTCAGCTCCACATTTCCAAGAAAACCAGAAGCCTGCAGCTAAAAAAAAAAGTAAGTTGAGAAATACTCTGTTCATAGGAAGAGTTTTTGTTATGTGGCTTTTAATCTGTATCAACTTCTGAACAAAGTCTTAATCCTTGTTCTTCTGATTTGAAAGTGCAGTTGAGATTAACTGAAACAGAAATCCTTCAGCATGTAAACAGCAGATTTAAGTCTTGCATTCCAGGACAAAGAGTAAGACTGGTCCTAATTATGACTGATCATAGTAACAGGCATTCACTTCTTCAGGTAGTGGAAAGGAAGTCCTCTGAGGACACCCCAGTACATCCCAGTTGATGAAGAGCTGCTGTATCAAGGCTTGAGTGACAGCTATTGAAAAAGCCAAATTTGTGTCTGTTATCCAAAGCCATTTGAAGTCTCACAGTCTCACAGTGTATGAGAGGTTGGAAGGGACCTCAAGAGGTCATCAGGTCCAAACCCCCTGCCAGAGCAGCATCACTTAGGGTAGTCTGCACAGGAACACATCTAGGTCAGTAAGTCAATAAACATGCTCCACTAATTTAAAAGACCAAGACATGTAGAATAGAGCAATTAAAATTAGGCATGAAGTACTCTACACCATCTAATGTTACCATAAATAGTATTGGAAATGGCATGCTCAGATCCTTCATGTTGCTGTAAGACTTTCTGTGCCCAGGACTGGCTGTCCCTGGCACAAGCTAAGAGCCAACAGCTACCAAAGCTCATTCTCAGTGAGGAGATAAAACCCAGCCTTGCTGCTGACCCCTCCTCAAATCTGCAAGCAGAGATCTCTAATTCAGAAGAAAGAAGGAATTGCTGAGCTGGTGGGGGGGGTGTTTCTGTGGAGTGTCAGTGGCTGAACCAGCCTGAGGACCCCAGGGTGAAGCCTCCTTGGCCATGCACTCGAGCTATCAACACTGGTAGCTTGGTAAGGAGCAGAATGGAAGAGCAGCAGTGCACTAAGCTTTTTCAAGCACCACCAGGTAGCAGGGAGGAATGGGTGGTTTGGCACACCACTGACATGCTGAAGGGCTGCATGACCTTATTCTGACCATTTCAAACTACAATACAGAATTCTGTGCCAGGTTTTCTGGGGTTCTAAGTTATCTCTACAATGGAATCATTCTCACTCCATCCATAAAGCATAACCAGTGCTTCCATTCTTGGTTTGCACTGCAGATCTGGTGTGTGCACATGGTGGGATTTACATAGATGGCAGAACACTCTGAAGGGCTGAATTAATGCCTTTGCCAGCAAGCCAGACTGAGCTTCCAGTCCTTGGTGCATCAGGTGCTGATTTCTAGATCCAAAGCCTTTCCTGACAGGCCTTACACATCCATGAGTACAGGGCAACAGAGCAAAACCCTCTTCAAGCTTTTTAATCCTTGAGCCTGATAGATCTCACCTCTCACTCTGCTCTACATCTGCAGATAACTGGGCTGTTTGTGGTTAGCTGTCCTCATATTTTCCAGGCCATCAGGCAGAACTGAATTGCTGCGGTTCTGGGGCATGAATAAACCCAGGAGTCTTGGCTCTGCAACTGGATTTGTGACCTTTCCCATGTCAAGAAAGCAACACACAATGCTAATAAAACTGGGGGAGACAGTATGAATTGTTGTCTGACTAGCTGAAGTTTCAGGCTATAAATTCAAGCATGGCCTCAGAGGATCTTTTCTTGCTTTCCCACAAGCAAGGAGGTTTGTTTCCACATTCTCCATCTGGTCTGACTTTACACAATTTCCCTGCTTTCCTCTGTCCCCTTGGATCCCACTATCTGCTCTCATATCCCACACCAGGCATTTTCCTGCCCTTGGTGCTCCTACTGACAGCTCACCTTGGAAAGGAGGGACCACCCCATCTCCCCTTCACGCTTCTCCATCATGACGGACGTTAGCTGCTGTCGTTCCAAGGCAATGTGCATGGCTGTGTCCCCATCCTCATCCTCAGCATTGACATCACTGCCTTCACTGACCAGCAGCTGCACCATCCCCACGTGTCCCTGGATGACAGCCAGGTGCAGAGGTGTCTGGTTCCGGTTGTTCTTGAGGTTGACATCACAGCGGCCCTTGGAGAGGAGAAAGGCATCAGAGGGAGATGTCCCTGCAGAGTTTGGCTGAAGAGGGCTGTGGTGCTTGCTGAGGTTCCAAAGCTCAAGTCCACCTCTTTGTCAGGAGAGCAGTATAGGCATTTCCAAGAGAGCTATGTGATGCAGCCCTCTGTGTTTTAGCCACACAGCTCACACACCTCAAACATCAAGAAAGAGGAGATGGGACCCCCCCCCCAGGAATGCCAGCCCCTGTCCTTCAAAGCCTGGCCAGCAATGGCAGCTCTTCAAAGAGACTGAGACATTCTTGTGAGACCCAGCACTGACCGAAGGGTGGTTTAGGAAATATGGGAGAGGGACAGGTGGGAGTTTTTGGTGGTGGTTTGGTTTTCCTTTCTTACCTCTTTGATGAGGATTTCTGCCACTTCTTTGTGATTGTTGAGAGCAGCAAGGTGCAGGGCAGTGAAGCCATCTTCCTTCTTGGAGTCAACCAGCTGCCGAGCCCTTGCTAGAATCTTCTTTATGGCTCTAAAGTGTTGGAAGACAACAGAGAGATAAAAACTACTCTATCAGGAAGGAAAATAATGTAGAACAGAGAGGCCTGCCTCTTCTGCTCAGTACCTATGAATGTTCATGTTCTAATAGGCAGCACCATGAGCAGACACTTGTGATGCATCCCCTCTGCCTCAGACTGAGTTACAAGAATGAAACAAAAGCCCTCAGCCATCATCTGACAAAGCAAACTCATACTGCTATGAAAATAATGAGCATATCTACCCTGAGAAGAATTCTGAAGAGTTTTCTTCAAGTACTCTTCACTACAAACCTTCTCCTGTCCTTCCCTGTGTGAACCCAAACATCTAAGGAGACTATCCAGGAGCAGAGAGATTTCTTAGCCAAGCTACGAGAAAGATGGAATGGGGCAAGTAGGAAGCAACTTCCTGTGAATGGTAAAAATGCAAAAAGATCACTTACAGCTTGTTGCCTTTTAGAGCAGAATAGTGGAGCAAGTTGAAGCCTTGACAGTTCTGGACAGTGAAGTCTATGTTGGGTACTTCAGTAAGGATCTCAATAACAACTTTGTAATCTGCAGTGATGGCATAGTGCAGAGGGGTGTCCCCCTGGGAATCCTACACAAGGATACCAAAGCACAACACAGGTTACCTACCTCAGACTGTCAAGTGATTACAGTTCCCCCTGAGGGACACTTCAAGGCAAGAAGCAATAGCATCCCCAGGTCACATCAGCTCCAGATCAAACATCCAAATGTCACTGCCACCCACAGCAGCCTCATAGCCCTTGTGAAATCACTTCCCCACAGCTTGAAGCCAGCTGAACAGGCAGGTGCTAATACGCCTAACCAGCTCTGAGAGACTGACCCAGCACAGTCCAGTCCCACCACCACCACATGCATTCTCCAAAATCAGGCTGGATCCAAGTCACCATCACTGCCAGTCTTTAAAATCTCCCCACCCCTTACTGCTGGCAACAGGAGTGTTCCAACAACACACAGCAGCAGGTGGTCAGCTCTCAGTGGAAGCCCAAGTCCAGGAGAGCAGAAATAGTTCTACTGAAGTGAGCTAACTGATGATGGGCAAACCCAAACCTGGAATTTCAGAGTACTGCAGTTAGAGGAGTAGTTCCTCTGTGCAGTGCATTAGGAGAATGACCTTCAAACTCAATGAAGCAACAAATGGTGTAAGTCACAAAGCATCATCTCTCTGCCTCAAAAAAATTCCCAACCAACCAACCCAACCTCCAAAACACACCCCCAGAAACCCCAGAGCTTACTGGGAGGTTGACATCACAGTTGAGCTCGCAGAGGGTGCGCACCACCTCTGTGAATCCTTGACTGACAGCCACGTACAAGGCTGTGCACTTGGCATTGTTCAACAGGTCTGTGCTGGCTCCTTTTGCAACAAGCACACGGGCAACCTCAGCTTGGTTTCTGGTTTGAAAGCAAGGAGTAAGCCAGATCAGATTCAGTTCTGTGCAGACAGTAAACGCTTCTCGAGTTTTGTATCCTCCCAACCTCATCCCATCTCTCCTTAGTATTACAAACACCTCAAGACCACAACAAAACCCCACAACAAAAACCTTCCTAGAACCTGCTCTCTCTTTGCTTTTCATTAGCAGGAATCTCCTCTTCTTAATGAGAAATTCTTCCCTGTTTAGCTTACAACACAATTTCATCTTGCTCTGGAAAACAAATGCAGTCACAGAAACCAGCCAGCCAACCTAAGCTCAACCAGCCAACCAACCAATCTAAGGCAAACCAACTAGCCAGCCAACCAACCTAAGGCCAGCCACCCAACCATCCAGCCTAAGCCCAATCATTCTCCACCCCTTTGCAAAAAAAAAAAAAAAAAAAAAAAAAAAAAAAAAAAAAAAAAAAATCTAATCAGCAAAACCTCCTTATCACTTGTTCTAGAGCCTCCTGAAGCTGACCTAGCTGTGGGGGTTAAACTGGGGCACTAAGAAATGTAGCTGTGGCCCTGAAGCTCAAAGGCCAGTTTCTAACACAAGATAAAATCAGAGAAAAGCCTCCACCAGCCACACACCCTTCACACAGAGTGTCTTTTTATTTCTAGAATGTCCTTTGACAGCCTGTTAGGGTCTTGTATCAGAGACAGCAAGAGGAAGATGTCCTACCCAAAAGCTGCATAGTGCAGTGCTGTATCCCCCTCTTCGTCCCTCAGGTTGACAGTGGCATGTGCCTGCAGCAAGATCTTCACAACCTCCAGGTGTCCCTGGTAGGAGGCAATCTGCAGGGCAGTCCTACCCTGGTTCTTTGCATCGACCTATAGGAAGGGCAGGGAAAAAGCAAACAGCTTGGTTAGGAAAGACCTTGGCTTGTGTTCAGCCTTTGGCTCTGTTCTAGAGCAGGATGGGAGTCACTAGCTGAAGGACAGCTGCAGGCTCAGAAATGCTAAGCAGAATCTTTGCCTCCTTGGCTCTACTTTACATTCATCAACTCCAAGGCTGACCTTGTCCCATAATATTTCTAAAGGGGAAGGAGAGAGGACATGGACTCAAGAAGGGAGAAGTGAGTGAACAGAGCTGGAAGCCAGGACTCTGTAATTGCAGCTGTGATGCCAAACCCATCTATGCCTGCAAGCAGAATTCTTCTTGACATCTCTGCCAACAATTCCCTTCCCAATAGGAAAATGTGTGAGGAGATCAAATTAGCTTTGCATAAAGCTTTGAAGATGCCAAGTCCCCATTGTTTTGTGTTACTCCAGGTACTTTACTGGGCACAAAGGCTTGAGGGTATATCACAGTGCTGAAGTGCTGCAATGAGATTTCCTGAGAATTAAAAGGGATTGAAGAACAAAGGGAGGCTGTATGAAAAGAAGAAAAAACAGGAAAAGAAGCTACTGAAATCAGTGGGAAAAGAGATGAAGGAGCAGGCAAACGTTCAGCAGGCTGGCAAAGAGGACAAAGGGCCTTCTCCTAGCTCTAGGCAGCAGTCAGGAGAGCAGGACAGGCAAAACTGGCCTGGATTCACTCAAAATGATGGGCAAGTCATTTAGGCAAGGAGGCAGACAATGCTGATAAACTGGAAAGGCCTTGGCAAGCAATTCCAACTTGCACTACTGATCTCAAATCCAGCCTCCTCTTGCTGTATGTAACTAATAGAAATCACTCATTCATTAATATAAATATTAAATAGAAAGTAGAACAGAAAGCTAATAACTAATCACAGAATGGTTCCCTGACCCTTGGCACTTTCTTATCTAGGACAAATGTGACAATTGCAGGCAGTTGCCTATTGCTCCCATCTCCAGAGGCCCCAAGAACTTTGTAAATAGTTGTCTGGTATTCATTATAGCTAACCACTCAATCAGCTTCAGAGATTCCTTCTGAACTGATCCTACTTTTCCTGCTTCATGCACCCAGCTGTTTTTGCCAGCCATGCAGAGCTTCAACCAAACTTAGGTTTGGATACTGATGATCTCAAAGGACACTGCTGAAAGTTTTTGTTCTCTGGTTCTCCCTTTTTAAACCTGTTTATAAACCCTGTGGCCCTCACTGAAGGAGCTTGAGCCTTCAAACAGGCAGCTTGAAAGAGCAGCAATTTGAGTGGATGTGATCCTAACTGTTTGGCATTCTGCAAGCACATAAATTGTTCAGCAACAAGTCAAGCCCAGTTCCCTGCTCCAGTCAGACATGAGATAAGGCACTGCACAGACATGCACAGCATCAGGATCTGGGCAGCTTTTCTCTTTCCTGATTCCAACAATATCATTTTGCAAGGTTATCTAAGGACAGACACATCCCAGCCAGCCACAACCTTTCCAAACAGAGGGGTAGATCTTGCTACTGTTTCGTATAGATAAATACCTCTCCCCCTAATTCTATAGGTGCAATGTCCATACAGGAAATCTGGGACAAGCCAGCTTTGGAAATGTGCTTTCAGCACTTAACTCTAGCTCAGATTTAAAGCCATGGAATATGCACATTTAACATGCAAATTTAATCCCGGATGGTAGCAAAATAATTTTCCAGCTGTTGGAGCTGATACTAGGTCTGAAAAAATCCATTCTTTTTCTCCCATCCTCTTTCCCACCTGACTACAAACTTTTACGACAGCCTTTCCAAGAAGAGCAACAAAAAGTAACCATTCAGGATGTCTTCCAAACTTGCCTTGTCTGGGTACTTCTGAAGGAGCTCTCGAACTTTAGCTGTGTTGTTGAGTGCTGCACAAATGACCAGGCAACCTGCATGCTCTGACTCTGTCTTCTGAGACAGCAGTTTCTCCAAGACAGTAATCAAAGTACCTGGTAGGAACGAGAAACAGCCACAGGTTAGGAAGGCCAAAAAGCAGGTTTAGAAATGCCTGCAGTTGGCATAGCACAGAACCCAAGCATGTGCCTGCTGTACCTCCAACACTCAGCTCACACAAAGGGCTTTACAAATCACACTTGCTTTACAAGTCTGATGTTTTGAGAATCCAAAAGACATCAGACCATGCTATAGAAGACCAACACGGAAATATCAGTACTAAAACAGCAAATAATCTGAGGAGCAATGCATGGATTTGGAAAGGATGCCACAGGGAAAAAAATTCAGGTCCTTTCAGATGGACCCTCTAATGACAGACTGTGGCTAGCATTTCCAAGTCCTAAATTCTGTAGTTCCTTAAGTCCTTAAGAGGGCTAAATTCTGTAATTTCCTGCTAAGTCCAGCTTTGCTTCCCCAGTAAGGCACAGCTTGGTTTTGGAGCTGTGTCCAGGGAAGAACAGACACCTGGAGTTTGACACTGTCCAAAGAGTGCTCTTACACCAGAGCAAGCACGTCACAACCCCTGCCAGATCAGACATCCCTGTTCTCACTATCTCACTTTTTGATTCCTTTGCATTCTCTGTTGTCATGAGGTTTGCTTCCTCCTCTCTCTGATAAGCTGTCAGGCAAGCTGGGTTGAAGGTCCAGGACTGTCCTCCAACCGACACTCGCAAATCTCCGTCCCCATAGACTTTGATCACTTTGCCGATGTGCCCCAGGGTCTGCAATAAAAAGAGACAGAGGATGTTCAACAGGTGAGATGCTGCAAGGCTTCTCAGAACCAATGCAAAGCTTCTAAGAGTGGTTTCACAGGTGGCACACTCCTGCTGTGTGAAAAGAAGCACTGAACAGCGACACACATGCAGACAGCTCCCACTTCAAGGACAGCAGAGGGGTCTCAGCAGTTTCTCTGTTACTGGTTTTACATAAGGGTTTCCCAGACACATTACACATGTCTGGAGATGAAGGTGGTGAAACAACAAGACATGGTCTGAAGAACCCTGTGAGAGAACTGATGCAATTGGGTCTAGGAAAGGTTTCCTCTGGGCATTTGTTTGCTCCTGGAGGTCACCTGTAGCCTGCTTTTAAGCCACAGTGGTCTGACTGGACCATTTTTCCACTTTCCTGCCTCGTTCCAGAGAATTAAGGAGGGCATAAGAGAGCTTGTTTATTTTGCTTAGTGAAACCTCTTTTCTCACTTACTGGTATAGCCAAATCGTTTGCAGAATCCCCATTTACCTGTGCTTCACTCTGGGTGCTGCAATAGGATTGGGATTACCAAGAGCAACCCTTTATTTTGGCAAGGCCTCAGCAGTGCCAGAAAGGTCTGTGCACTCACTGTGCACAGCTGGGATACTAGAGGGCAGTGCAAGCCCAGTCACTATGAATAATTGCTTGGGAACAGTCAGGAAGTTACTGGAGTGTCCTGGAACGGGTGTGCACTCACAGGTGCCATCTCATCTGTCCACTCCCCATGACCAGGTTGGAATCGCTTCACTGTTTCCATATCATCTATCACCCGGACAACATCACCAACCCAAAAGGTGTTGAGCTACAAGAAAAAGAAAGTCATCAGCTTTTGGGGGCTGAAGTCAGAGTTTTCAAAAAATAAAATAAAAGAAAAAAAAAAATTTGATCACCCCTTCCCCCCCAGTCCTCCCTCCTCAGAGACCCCCAAGCAAGCACAAAGCTCATTGACTCAAAGGCATTGCAAGACATCAAGTACAGCTACCAAGGGATCTGTAATCCCTGAACTGCAAAATAAACACAGGTCACAGGGCTGGGGTATTTATCTTTGAAGCCCAGTGCACATTAAAGCAGGGAAATAACTTGGGATGCAACGTTTTTCTTTCCTCTTTCAAACCACTTAATAATTAATACCAGTATGGAACTTTCCTTGGTCCAGCTCCTCTCTCTACCTGACTTGGCACTGGAGATTTTAATTCACTTTAATAAGGAAGTTAAATCTGTTTGCTATTTTAAAATAGAAAATGGAAACCAGAGTTTATCTCTGCTGGTAATTTGCCAGATGCTCCCTCTGCTCACTGAGCAGTGTGTCAAAACACACTTTTCAAAGCAGACTAATTCTGTGCAAAAGACTCTGACACTGCATTTTTCCAGTGGCATTGGGAGAGTTGAGCAGTCTGACCTTGTTCAGGTCATTCAGAATTTTGCTGTCTCGCAGCAGCTGCTCCTATAGCTCTTAACCCTGTTTCTCATCATCCATGTTTCACCTCCTCAAAGGTGAAGGCCAGAGCTATGAGGTTTAGAAATAGACACAGATGAGGTGGATTAAAGACTCAGGTCATCCAAAAGAATCAGAGAGAAGAGAGACAAGATGATGTAAAAAGGGAGAGTAACACAGAGACAAGAACATGGAAGAAAACAGAATCCAATGGAAATGGCACAGATGAAAGCTCATCACAGATGAAAGGCAGCAGCAGAAGCATGAACTACTGTAGGTCTACTGTTATCATTCTTATCAAAGATGCTGAAATCAAGAAATAGAATTTACCTTCAGAATTTCCAACATTTGAAATGCAAAAGTTCATCAAACTAGACAGCCTAGCAGCCCAAACCCCACTGCCTGCAACCACCTGTCTTAGCTCTGATGGCTTGCAGGAGTTTCTGCCTGCTTTTAGAAGAGCACCTGAGACCCAGGCTGTCCTAACACCACAGGCTGCCCTGACAGCTACTCCCTGCAGCATTTCTACTTCCAGCCCAGCTCACCTACCAGCACCTACCTTAGTGAGAGCTCCAGGATGGAAAGTCCAGCGGGTTTCACTGTTGAACTGCACCCTCACGTCCCCTCTGTCCGTGATTCTGTGCACAGTCCCTGTCTGGCCAATGAACTTTTGATAGTGGGGGGGAAAAAAAAAAAAAAAAAGGGGAAACCCCCAAAATAAATCACATTGCTTAATAGTGAGGAAAGCAGGCACCATAGATGGCTAAAGCAGGCATCATTTCCAAGTGACAAACTAACAGTGCTCCCAAAACTGCTTTACATGAGATGCAGTCATGGTTTTCCTGCAAAAGTAAGGGAAAAGCTGCTTAAGAAGCTCTTCTAAAGTAGCAGCATACTGGGGGAGGAGGTCCATAGGAGACCAAAGTGTGAAAATCCTTGGAAATGCAGCAGAAATTGTCCTCCTCTTCCCAACTGGCAAAGATGGGCAGGGATTACAACATTGCTCTGCAGTGTAATAGCAGCAAGGCATTCTCCAAGAGGCAATGTGATGAGTAGCAAAGCATAATTTTGTCTTGTAGTAAACCTTCTGCACAACAGCAGTGCTGCCTTCTTCAGGATGTGAAGGCAATTTAAATCTCATCTATTCTGGGCAATGAATCTATAGACCATTAAAAGCCCTGAAAGTTGACTGAAGGAGAAACAAGCAGCACAGACCTTCTAAATTAGATGGCAACCATATTCATTTAACTGTTCTCATTTTGTCTGATTGTCAGCCCACACCAAATGCACACAAGCCCCTGGAGACTCACTTCCATGATGGCCCCCCTGAGATGCTACACTACAGCAAGAGGTGTCACTGCTATCTTCACTTCCTCTAGTAGCTGAGGTTTTTACAGATAATAGGTGAGAACAGACTGAACTCTTCCAGCTAAAGACAACAGGCTAAGCTCCAAGAACATCATATGGGCTGAGAAATTTTAGCCCTGCCCAGGGATAGAGCCCACTGTTGACACAACACATAACTTTCTTTAGCAGTAATGCAAAGTACAAAGAAGCCAAATAGGGAATGGATCCAGAACTCCAAGGCAAAGATCCATGGCTCATTTGAAAACAAACAAGCAATCCAGCCATGAGGTTTTCTTGCACTGGCTTGCAAGACTTTTGACCCATCATAGACTCTTAGAATCATGCAGGGCTCCACAGATTTACCTGAGCCTAAAAATAAATCTGACTCCAACATCCTGAAGAATTTCTCATTCAGTAACACAAGGTAGAAGGTAACATGTCACACACAGATGTTCTGGTAACTTCCTAGCCAGTGCCTGCTTATGTAGCCTGAGATAGTGACTGGCACATTACCAAGAGGACAGCAGCAAGCAGAAGCCTACCTCTGCCATTTTAGGATTCCAGCCACCATGGCCCTCCTGCATCTCCCTTAAGATGTCAATGTCCAGCAGGCATTTCACTTTGTCCCCGTGCTGGAATGGATGCCTGTCTGTGCTTTCCTTCCTCTGCAGCTCAGCTGGTTTTCCTGAAGAGAAGAATGACACCACCCACACACATGCAGAATGCAGTAATAAACACACTTTGGGTTTCATTTGCCTTTGCAACAAGGGTTGCAAATTAGCAGAGGCTTAATTGGGGCAGAATGGTGTAAAATCCATTTTTTTTTCCTCCTATTGCTGGGCATGCCCTACACACCCTCTGGGGCAGCACTATGTAGAGAGATCAAGAGGGTTTAGCTCTAAGTGGATATTGATATAGGTTGAACATGAGGTAGTTAAAATAAGGCACAGTTCTGTCCCTTCCCTCTTGTGTCACATCAGACATCAGCAGCTGTTCCCTGCAATTCAGTCACCCACAACTGTTGTTCAGCAGACACACCCACACAGTACCCAAAATAAGCTCTCTTCCACAGGCAGCCACATAGCTGGCTTTGTGGAGAGCTCTGCCCTCCCAGCTTTCCTGTGCAGCAAGGCACTGTACCCCTGGAAATAAACTCCCCAGCTAACCTTTCCCTTCCCTCCTGCTCTTGCCAAGGTGCTGAAGAAGAGAAAAGAATGAGAAAAACCTGATCCTTTCTGCTGCAGTCTCAAAACCAGATCTCTCAGGTTTCCTTTAGGGGAGTCCCTGCACCTCATTTTAAAAAAAACCTAAATGACACCTTAGTGAAAAATGCTGGAAGTCCAAACCCACAAATAGCTTCCTTGGTTTCATTGGAGTTAAGAGGAAAAGTGGATTGCAGCAAGTTGCCAATACAATCACCTTTTCCCATGACTTTTTATAATCTCCCTGCTGGGCAAATACTTGACAGCTCCATTGGCTGAAATTTCCTTTTGTTACATTCCCCTTCAAGAGGCTTTTTGGTTTATCAAAGTATTTCCTCTCTAAAAGCACAGTGGACAGCAATTGGGCCAATTCTTGCCTGGAGCATGAAAAAAAACTCTTTGGATTAACAAAATTGGCACTGGGTTGAATCCTCTGCTGACACAGGCAGGCACTCCCAAGGAGTTCCATGCATCTGCAGCAGCAAAACTCTGCCCTTAGCAGAAGATCCCTCCTTAGGACACAGCTGTGGACGTCTGATGGTCTTCCAACAGCCTTACCACTGAAAGGCCGAACTATTTTACTAACCACTCTGAAATAAAGCAATCTGTTCACACACAGACTACTACTTCCAAATGGCACAGATCATGTGGCACCTTCCTAGAGCCACATGCTGCTCTTCTGTCTTCCAAGCAAAATGGCTTCAGCGTCACGAAGCGGCAGCGTGAATCAGAACCGCTCGTCCCTACCCACCTAATTTGGGGAGATGCTCTTTGTAGTAAAAACCACCAGATGCCTCCACAGTACATTTCAGGTCCACTTTTCCCTTGTGTCCAACTCTGTAGACGTTTGTGGTACCATCAGACCACGTGACGCTGGCCACACTGCGTCCAGTCTCCACATCCCAGCCACGGATGTCAACCACACGTCCAGTTTTACCTTCACCACCTGATGGAGGGAGAGGAGAGCAAAGTGTCCAGCTTGCATTTTCACTAGGACCAATATACAGCAATTCACCTAGCACTGGGATGTAATTTAATGGCCTTTTAACCTCAACTAGGCAAAAAATAAGGAAAAAAGCTCATCATCTCTCCAACTATTCACTATCAAGGAGTAGGCACTGTCCACAGCCAGGGTAGCTGAAATTTGGGCTGAGAGGTTGCCACCAGGAAGGATTTCTGTGGGGTCAGCACACAAGTCTGCTTCACTGACAGCATACTCTGCCTGAGCCACTGCCCTCCAGTCAAGTGTTCCTCATACACATGAAAGAAGGAAATCACACACAATAAATAAATGATTTGGCAGCTCAGAAAAGTTCCTCACAGCCTGAACAATTCACCTGGGTCTGCAGAAGGCACAAGGGATCCCACTCACCTTTTTAATTAGAGCAATTCAATCATGAGACAACTCAGTTTGACCAATTAAGAGACAGAATCTCTATGTTTAAAGCCCCTGAAAGGCAGCCAGTCAGCCATTTACTTTGGAACACAGGCATGGAGGAGCTGCACTCTGTGGAGCAGCAGCGCACAGGAACACGGCGAGGTGCAGCGGCACGGCACCACGCTGTGGCAAGACAAAAACACAGCAGGACTGGAAAATCCACCCAAGCCCTTTCATTTCTCCCCAGCACCAGCCAGGTAGAGGAACAGCAACTAAAGAAAGGTAGAATCATCTACTCCAAACCCCCTGCCAGAGGCAGGGTACACCTCTCAACTAAACTCAGCTGCTCAAGGCCTCATCCAACCTGGCCTTGAACATCCCCAGGGAGGAGGGAGAAGCCACAACCTTCCTGGGCAACCTATTTCAGAGTCTCACCACTCTCACACTGAAGAACTTCTTCCTCAGCTCTAGTCTAACCCTGCTCTCCCTCAGTTTCAAACCATTCCCCCTTGGCCTGTCTCTAGACATCCTCATGAGAAGTTCCTCTGCAGCCTTCCTGTAGGATCCCTTCAGGTATTGCAAGGCAGCTCTAAGGTCCCCATGAAGTCTTCTCTTCTCTAGGCTGACCAACCCCAGCTCCCTCAGCTTGTCCTCACCCTGA
This sequence comes from Indicator indicator, assembly GCF_027791375.1. Taxonomy (NCBI): domain Eukaryota; kingdom Metazoa; phylum Chordata; class Aves; order Piciformes; family Indicatoridae; genus Indicator; species Indicator indicator. Next base: position 2,217,242 of record NC_072041.1, read on the forward strand.
CCACAGCAGAGCAAAAAACGTTTGGTCAACTTGCAAATTTCACAGTCAACGTTAATTTCTGCAAAGGGCTTTGGGCAGCAGGACTGCTAGAAAGACAAATAAAAGCCAGACCACTTGATCAGATTTCTCAGCTAGCTGCTCTTGCCCTTACCAGACACACAGGAGCAATACAGAAGCTTAACCAACAGACTATTACAGGGCTTGCAAGGCTCTTTATTAGCACAATTTGCATGTTACTGCCTTCAATGGAAATAAGAGTTCATGACAGCAGGGAGCTAAGTTCAAAAGAGCAAGTGGCTGTAATTGGGGCAGCTCCATCAAAGTCATGGCATTAGAGACCAGCTGAGTGGCTGGCCTGATGTCTCTTCTCACTTGTCTTGCTCATCTCAATTGCTTTCAGGCCACAATCATCGTAAGCAACCCACGTCTCAGACATGTAAATGTTGATCTGATCCCAAAAGGATGGATAAGCTGGACTGAGCATAAGCTGCTTTTGCTCTCAGACCCTGCAAGCATCCACGTCCTCCACTGAACCCAGAGCTGCAATAAATGGTGGAGCCAACACTGGAAACCTTTGGGCTTATAACTTAATTATTAAGAGGAAAAAAGAAGCTAGAAGCATCACAGTGTGCACAAGGCTCTGGAATAGAAACAGACACTAATGCTTCCTTAACCCTGCAGTGCTACACAGAAATAGGCACCAGTGAATTAGACACAGTCATGAGCACCCCAAGAGTAGCTCTAGAAAGGGTATTTTTGTCCCTTTCCACTTCCAGCCTGAAGCTACAATTCCTACAGAAAGGAGAAACCATTCTTCAGAAACCACAGTATGGAGTTCCTCATTACTGCTGCTCAAAGATCATTTCTCTTCACTGTCCTAAATTGTCCAAACCAGGACATTCCAGAGAACTCCAAGGGAAACAGGAGTACTGTACACAAAGTCAGCAAATTTTATTCCCACTATCCACGGGTGAATGGAAAGTTTTCCAGGAAAAGATAGGTCTTTATTTTCTTGTAAGGTGGTGAACATTTACAGCTCTATACAAGACCTTCCAAGATGGTTGCCAGGAGTTCTCACATCTATGAAAGAGGAGCAGCAAAAATTCCCTTCCCACACTTCATGTCCCAGGTATGCTTTTAAATAAATACAAGAAACCAAACACTACTAAATACTCTAAACACCTGCAATAACTACTTCTCCTAGAAGCTACTGCTTCACACAGGTTTTCAGCTAGAAATTTGGTAAAAAGAGAAAGAAAATACAATTAAAAAAAAAAAAAAAAAATCAAATGGCGTTTTACAGGCCATCTCTCAAAAGCAACTTACCATCCTGGTTACCCCACTCCCAGTCAGGACCACGAACTACTTTAGCCCCCTGGAAAGTCCCTTTTAAAGTGATGCGAGTCAAATTCTGTCGAGGACTCACCAGGACTCTGGGGAAAAAAAATAAGAAGAAAAACCCAAATCAATTTATAATTACTTTTTCACATTTTATTATAAAGCTCTGTTCCAACAGAGGTCTGTCATAGAAGGATCAAGTATACCACATTTAGCTAGAGGAAAACAGGGTTTGAGCTCTGAAGAGAGTATAAGATGTGAGAGAAAACAATGAAATAGTTGAACAGGGTCACTGATCATAGAGCTGCTCCTAGGCACTGTTCACCTGACAGCAGAAAGGCAACTAACAGATAACACACTGGACTAAAGACCACCCAGGTTTATCTTCAGACATTACCAAAACCTGTGAGATCCATGAAGAGCTTTACAAATGTTCTCAACAATGGGATGCAGACAACAGGGCAGAGGAGATGCTCTATGAGCACAAGGAACAGGCACTCTTCAGTGCAGGGACAAACATCTCTCTGCACACAAGCAACAGGACCATGGTGGAGGCTCCTTTAAGTTGCTGGACACCAGAATGTCATCTTGCTGACTCAGGAAGCTGAGCATTTATAAACATGAAGATTCAGAATGATTCCATTCACTCGGACACTACACAATTAGCCACAAAGGAAAAAAAAAGATCATCCTTGTTTCAGATCTTCAAGAGCCTTCAAGGTGCAGAAAATAAAACCTAGCAGCTCCAAAGAAGAAAAAATTCTCCACAAGCTCTGAGATGGAAGAACCACAAAATATATTAGGGCAAGGCAGCTCCCCAAGGGCCACAGTATGATTAATACCTTCTAACATAACCCTTTACTGGCATTCTACAGCATAAGGTACAACATCTGCAAACCAAAGTCAGTAAAACGCGGATTTAGCAGCTTCAGCAGGGAAAACCCTGCTGAAAAACCATCAAGCAATCCTAAACATCATAGCAGGAGGGCATGCTGGTTTTCACTGCAGCTGTGCCACTCAGAGTCCACAAGAACACCAAAGTCAGTCAATGGAAGGCTCATAAAATTAAAACTTATCCTTAAAAGAGAGGCTCAGAGAGGGGAAAAAGAAAAGAGGGGCTCAGAGTAGGGAGAAAGTAACCTCTCCAGAAAGGTTGACATCACCTCAGAGAAAGAATGAAACACTTCCAGCTTCCCTTTTACCTCATGACTGAGTTGAAAGCAATGCTGATGGAGGTTACCAGGGTGGAAATGGCCCAGGCAGTCTCCTAGCCTGAAGTCAGAACTGCAGACAACACAGCCTAGCTCATTTGCTGAGAAGCAGAACAGATTAGACCAGCAGTGTTGTGGCTAGACTGTTTCCAGGATAACACAGAGCTCTCTATCTGCCCTGCAATCCACACCACACACACCACCCAGCTTAAGGGGAAAGAGAAGAAAAATACCTACGTGATAGTAAAGAGGGGGTCTGATGTCCTGTTAAAGCAGCTTCCAATTCCCATAATGTTACAGCAACCTCTCTGCTGGTTTTGCGCCTGCTCTTCCGGGACCCTTTCCCTAGCAGAAAGCTCTCTCATGAGACTCCAAGCCACCAAAGTCCTCAGGGACCTCGCCCAGGGTACGATCCACTTCCCTAGGTGACCGCAGAAGTGCCACAATCCATAGCCGTAATCGCACACCTCCTCCTGACAGGCTCTTGGCAACTCCCAGACCAGAGAGAGCACAATGAGGTTCAGCAGCTGCTCCACAGGGGAAGGGGAGGGGAAGGCTACTGGGGGTAGGGCTGACCTCAGAATGCTGTATTTATTTTCCATCTAATACCTAGAGAGAGAAGGTGGAGACTCAGAAGGATAAAAAGCTTACGCTTGAACTTACTGTTTACTTATCCACCAGCAGCCTAAGTCTTTTACCTTTCTTAACTTCTCCCACCTGTGCTTTACAACTTAATGTGTTTAAAAAAGAGGGAGAGATTATTTACACATATCCTTATCACTGTTCAATGTTCATCATCCAGACTGCAGCTCCACAGGAGGAAGCTGAGGATGGTTGTTTGAATGGTTGAGATTTTGTCTGTTTTCAACACCCACCACGCCTGGCAGGTGGGAAAGAATATAATGGAAGAGGGCTAAGAAAAAGCTTAGCTAAAAAGAAGCAGTGATCAGCATTCATTTTATTGCTCTGTGTCAGGCACCACAGACTGGCTTCAAAAAAAACAGCATGGATTTGTGTGCTACATCTGAATCAGCTTAGCTACACCATTCTATTTTCACTGGGGTTCTTTTGTGGAGTTCTTTCCTAACAATTCATCACAAAACACCTTAGTCAAGGCCTGAGTTTATCACAAAGTGATAAAAATACACTTTTCTCCTCCAAACCCTGCTCTCACAAAGGAGGAATTTCAATGCAAAGATTCTCAGTGATGGCAAAATAAAGCACCAAGTGAAACTCAAGAAAGATGTTTAAACAGCAAAATAGCTCCCATTCATCAGACCCCTATCATCATTTATCCTTTTTTTGTATAATCATATCCCAGCAGTCATTTTCCATCTCAACACCTTTCATCTTTGGTGACATTTGTGGCTAGAGACCAGAAAAAAACCACAGCTGGCCTCTGCAGAAAGCTGAGCTTCCTTACAGAAGTATAAGAAACTGCACCTCCCATTCTCCTGAACTGCTGGAGGCAACCCATCCCAACTACCCTTATTTCCCCTGCCTCACAAAAAATCTTGACCTTGTCTTCTACCACACTGCTGACCAGCCACACCAAAGACTGATGCAAGAGCCAGATGTCCTGAGCCAGTACAGGTTTTAATCTAATTCAACATGTTTTGCTCCAAATACTGGATAACAACCAAAGCTATTAGTGTGTTGCAAAAATACCCTCGGGATAAATTTAATCACTGCAGCATTGCCTTTAATAACAATTTTAATTATGACAGCCAAAGTCTGCAGCCACTTCTGCCCTACAAATTCCAATGATATTAAATTACCATAGAGCCCAGCAAACCCTTGGGAGCATGTCCTGTACAGAATGAAGCTATGCCTCTCTTCAGCATGCTGGGAACCACCCCTCTGTGCATATTCTGCCCCTGTTCAAATTTCAGTGAGGTGCTCAGATAGCCTTTGACATCACTGAGAGTTATGCTCCAGACAGCTAGAAAAAGAGCATCACTCATGCTTTACAGAGAGAGATTTGAAACTCAGAATAACTCACTTGGAGAAGTTGAAACTGCTTTGTTTGCAGGAGAGATCTCAGGCTCTGCAGAAGTCAGAACCCCTTCATACCAGGCACTGCCATTTCCCAAGAGAGAAACTTCTCAGCTGCAGAAACTTTTTACCCCAAAGAAACAAGCAGAATAAATAGGAGTGAAAAGCCACGGAGGTGGTCACCCTGCAAGGCAGCAGGCCAGAAATAAGTGTGTTAATCTCTTCAGCAAGGCACAGCTGTAAACTAGAAGCTCAGCTCGCAGCAGGTACCACACTCCTCTTTAGGATGCACAAAGACCTACCCAGGCTACTTCAAGAAAAGCCAACACAAAGGGCTTCCAGAAGCTGCAGGTAAAACTGACCTCAGTGGGGCAAGAAATTCTGGATTCTCTAATCCTCCCTAGCAAAGCTTTTACTGAAGCACTTCCAGCAAAGGATAAAGGAAGGAAATTCTGACAGATGGCAGGCGGATGCTGATTGCTCAAGCATGAGCCAGACTCAGACAAGGACACTAGTGAGGGATCAGGATCACAGAAACCTATTTCAGGAACTGTCTTGACCAAGAATTTCCATTGTCAATCCCATCCTTCCTGGCCAAGGCACAGTTCCTGACAAAAACAGCTGGATGCTTACAACTCACACCACAAGGTTGGGCTAGAAGCTTGCTGTCTTTTCTGCTGACCTCCTTACCAGACTCAGCTTTGGAAAGCCACAGTGGGCAAGGACTGAGGCTCCTAAATGTGAACTGAAATGTGTGTGCACACTTAAGGCTGGTTGGATGAGGCCTTGAGCAACATCGTCTAGTGGAAGATGGGTTGGAACCAGAAGATCATTAAGGTCCCTTCCAAGCTAAACCATTCCATGAATACATGCTGAAGAGGTAAACACAGAAAATAAACCTAGATCCCCTTCATTGCCTGGTAATCAAATGCCCAGCAGTTGTCACTCAGCTGCTGTATGTTAGCTCAGGGATACAGGATAACCAGCTACAGATGGCAGGCTGGATTATTAAAGCTGCCTTGCATGGGTCAGCATGGCACAAGCAAAGCTACATGATGGCATGCACTTGTTCTGGTAATGCATCTGATTTGGAAACCCAACTGGTAACTAGACTAGCCAGAGCTGGTTTAAGAATCATGGCTGCAAGTAACTGCAAACTCTGTTTTGACTACAGCATAACACACTATGTGGGAAAATATTTGTTACTTCTTATGCTTGATTACACAAAACATTTCCCTGTGTACTTTGCTGGCTCCTCCAACTCTATTGTTCTCAAAAAAAAAACCATAGGGCTCTTGAAAAATTGTTATGGTTGTGATTTATTGGTGAGTGAAGGCTGGGTAAAACAAACCACTTCCCTCTACTGAAATTCAGCTCAGCATCAGCCCTCAGAAGGTGATGCACACCAAGTGCCATTGCTGCCTTTGCACCTGGAAATAAAAACATTAATGTTTTGTATTAGGGGAAGATCATCTCAGACTTCATTATTTGCAGGCTGTGCCTGACTATCCCAGCCCTATCACAAACCTGCTATGTTTTGCTTTGCTCTCCTGCTTGCAGACACTGATTTATTTCCCAATTACCAAGCACATATTCAGCAAATGGATACAGAACTGTGAAACAACAGAAAAAAAAAAAAAGTCTGCAAGAGAAAAAACAAAAAAAGAGGCCTGACCCTATTTTTAAATGAAGGGTGAAAGCCTCTCCCCAAACAGCCAGAAAATTATCAAATCAAACAAGACCAATTAAAAATACCTGCAATTAGCAGATGTTAGGAAGAGGTTACTTCAAATGGCAAAATAAATACATATTTAAAAGCAATAAACCAGTACTTCCTGCCATCAGAGGTTCAAATTCAGGTCATTTAAGACCTGAAATAGCCTCCAGGTAAAGGTGTCTTCAAAGCTTCTTTAGAAAACTGATTGGGAACCCTCTGCAGTGCCTGTCTGGGCTTAAAGCCTCTTAAGTCCTAGGATTAGTGAGCTGCTGGCCTTGCCTTGGTTTAGCTGCACAGGAGCCATGTGGTAAGTCTGGCCACAGCAATGCAAGTGGTGGCAGTTTGCTGTGCAGACATCACCCTGAGATCTCTGAAATGGTCCTACTGGAGGCTTTGGCTTTCTCTGTCAAAGGATCAGCAATGGTACCAGCTGCAAGACTGAATGTGTGGTGATACTCCCACAACAGACTGAGGACTGAGACCAGGGAGGGACTGGAAACTCTGGTTAGAGAGGTAGCTGATGGGACAGCTCTAATGCAGCTGCATCCCCTGGTGCTACACTGAGGGCAGGAAGCCAAGGCCTACAGTCATGATATACAGAACAGAACCACAGAATCATGTTGGCTGGAAGAGACCCTTAAGACCATCAAGTCCAACCATTAACCCAGCACTGCCAGGTCACCACTAAACCATGTTCATCACTACCACATCTCTACAGCTTTGAAATCCCTCCAGAGATGGGGATTCTACCACTGCCCTGAGCAGCCCAGTCCAGGGCTCAACAATCCTTTTGGGGAAGAAATTTTTCATAATATCCAACCCTTGTGCAACAAAGCAGCCCCTCCTTCTTTAGGCAAAACCAAGACTATGGGATGCTGTCAAATTTGGTGAGCTGTTCCTCCATACACTCCCTGCTTCTAAGTTTCCTGACCAGTTAACACCCCAATGGACTCATCACAGCACTCTGCCTGGGTCTTGAAAGTAACACACACTGCCTGTGCCTGAAGCTGATGGTAAACACCAAAAACTCCCCACTTCCTGCCAGAAAAAGGGAGTAAAAGAGACTCATCCTGTTTCACAGCCATCCAAACAACAGGTAGCAAGGAAATCATAAGAAAAACTAAATCCACACAGCAATTACCATGTCTTTTTAAATGTAATTTTTTTTTTTTTTGGTCCTTGGGGAACTGCCAAAGGTTTTCTCTGTTTTATAGAGCAAAAAGATTGAGCTGAGTGATCTAAGCACCAGTCCTAGTGAGTCAGAAGCATGCAATTTTTGTTCTTCGAAAAGGCTGCTGCACTGCCTAAGGCAAAGAGTCTTTGCAGCTCAGACCTCAGTTATTCCAAAGAAATCCTCTCCACGGCATGGTCCAAAGGTGATCTCCCTCCATGCTCCTCACCTCACTTATTGTTTTATTCAGACATTCAATTCCTAATGCAGAACAATCTATGGAACACCAGACCAGTAAATCCTAGGATTATATTTGCATTAAAGCAGAGGTATTCCCACTTTTTGCTTCTCCTGCACTGCCAAGACATTTCTGATTCACACTGGTTCACTTTGCCAGCTCCCTGTATGAAAGCTCTTGCATGAAAGACATAGGCACTGCAGCTCTAGCACAGCATTCCAGCAAATGACTGAAACAAAAGCACTTCTGACAGCCTGTTGCCTTTCATTCATCTTGAAAATTGCAGCTTTCCACAAGTGGAAGCTTCTTCAGTGAGGATTTCTGATTTCTCTCTGTCCCTCAGCATGGCTACATTCAATACCTGCCATGCAGGAACAGCAGGAAAGATGTTTTATTATCCACCAGTGCTGCTTTTTCCTTTACTCCTTCAGTTATATGTACAGAGTGATTTCATTATCAATTTATCTCCCTGAATCATTAATGTACCAGAGTGATTTATCTTCTTCTCATTCTCTAGACCCTTGGAAAGTGTTAAAGGATCATGTACTGCCAAAATCAAGCCCATAAAAATCCATACCCATTACTGAAGTTCCCAGCAACCACTGCCACATCTGGCACATGCTGTGTCCCTGATGTCACACACACCCACTTTTTTCTTTTGGCTTTTTACCAGCTGCTTGCTGTTAGGAAGATCACTGCTCCTGTTAAGGCACAGTAATGTCAACCAGAACACTGTTACCTCAACAAAACCTTGGTATCACAGGCTCTCAATTTCTTTTTAATCAACCCAAAGAGTTGACTTATATCATCCCATCTCTAACCACAGAATGAGCCACACTCACAGGAAAAAAAAAAAAAAAAACACAACCCAAAGTGATAGGAAAAAAAAAAGCCCCAACCCAAACAAACCAAAAAGCCACTAAGAGGTAAGCATCATCAGGAAGCAAGTTCTGCTCTAGTGAGCATCTACCTCCTAAGAGCTCTCCAGTGCTTCAGTGACATTCCAGAGCAATGCTGCAGTGTTTTGTGAAAGTCAAACAACTCACACAGGACAGCACCAGGTCTGGCAAGTCTCCTGGCAGCCCTCCAGGCTCTCTTTTCACACCAACAACAAACCCTCTGCTGCCTAATTCAAGCGGCAGCCTGGACACAGGTCAGATACAAGACTTGAGAAGAAAAATTGCTCTATTTCCATCTTTCACCATTCAGATTCCTCAGAAAAGGAAATAAATGCTGCAGAGGATGAATACTAGGGAGCAATTGCCTAGCAGTGTGCCTTTTGAGAAAGGACAGCCTTCTAGGGTGTTCCTGATGAGGGTCAGGAGAGGCAACAGAGCTGGCCTGCTGCCCAAGGGAATGCAGCACTGTGCAGCACCAGGAGAAACCAGAAAGAGGACAGAAAATTTGGCCTGCTCTGCAACAATTCAGCCTTTTACTGTAATTGTTGGCTCTTTTTTCTCTCTAAATGTCAGGATGATTATGTACCTTAATGGCACTGTACCTAGAGCTCAAACAAAAGCCACAAGCAGGCACCTCTGAGTAACCTGCAGCTAATTATAATATTCAGAGAGAGAGGGGAAAAAAGTCTGGTTTTATCTGTATGAAATCACAAAGCTCATTTCACTAAAGCATCTGGCTGGCTTGTCATTTTAACACAAGCTCAAGAAACATCCTAATCAGGTGGATAAACACAAGCCTCAAAGCTCAGAGAAGATATTGTTTGGACAGCAGCATCCTCTACCCCTTTGCTGCATTCAGAATTCTGGCTCAATTGTGGTAATCAACTCCAGAGAGAGCTTCCCACATGGGAGGAAAACCAGCTGGAAACCCAACACTGCTGTCTTTAGCAATGCAATTACTTTTCATTCCACAGATGGATGCAACACACAGGGATCTTTTCAAGGGGAGGAAAAAAAGGAAAAAATACCAACACCACAGACAAAAGCTGACTTCCTAATAGTTTTCCTAAAGGCAAGAGGATTACAAAGTTCATCTTCAAGCCCTCCTCAGGAGGAGGGAATAAAACCACTCTCAGCTCATCCTCCCAGCAGAGAGGCTCCAGCCCTCCCATCATTGCTGTGGCCTCCTCTGGCCCCGCTCCAACAGGTCCCTGTCTGTGCTGAGCACTCCAGAGCTGGCCCCAGCACTGCAGGCATGGTCTCAGCAGAGCAAAGAAGAGCAGAATCCCCTCCCTCCACCTGCACCTCAAGAGCATCTTGCATATCCTCTGGGGCACACCCTCCCCATGTTTTGGAGACCACTGCTACAGAGTGGGCAGCTGTCAAGCTCAGCAAGGTCAAGCGTCCCTGCCCTAGAGCACGACTCACGGCTGGGAGTGCGCCGTCTCGTAGCGCTCGAAGGAGTGCGAGAGGTCGTGCTTGTTGTTCATGTAGCACTGTGTGCACAGGTCATAGTCAAAGCACATCTTGCACTTCCAGCGCATCCCCCGGATGCCATGCTTCTTGCAGCAGTCACAGATGATGTTGGGGTGACGGACACCTAGGAGAGAAAAGTAAAGGCAGGTGAGATCCACACCAAATCCAGAGAGAGCAGGGCGAGCAGGCTCTCAGAACTACATCAGCGTGCTGTAAAGAGAAATACAATCATGTGCTGTGTGTATTGAAGAGGATGCAATGCTGTGGTAAGACTGAGGGGAGATCTTCTCAATGCTGGTCAATAGCTACAGGGTGGGTGTCAAGGTTATGGGACTAGTCTCTTCTCACAAAGGGCAATAGATAAACTGGAACACAGAAAGTTCCACCTCAACAATAAGAAAAGTTTCTTTGCTGTGAGGGTGATGGAGTACTGGAGCAGGCTGCCCAGAGAGGTTGTAGAGTCTCCTTCTCTAGACTTTCAAAACCCACCTGGATATATTCCTGTGTGACCTGGTCCTGGGTGATTCTGCTTTGGCAGGGGGGTTGAACTAGATGATTTCCACAAGTCCCTTCCAACCCCTACCATTCTATGATTCTGTGAAGTGAAATGAGCAACCTGAAGCATCCAATTCCTGGCTTAAGGGACTCCCATCCTAACAGAATCTAACAGAACAACAATTCAGTAAAACTGACAGACTCAGAATGAAGAAAGAAAGGCCTTTGCCTAGAAGCAAGCAGGAACGTCCTTGCCACGAAGTGGCTGAGCATACCCTACTGCTCAGCACCAGACCACAGGAAGCTGCAAGAGGCTGAGCATTCCAGCTTGCACATGAGGCAGGATTCCCACACACTGAAGGAGCTGGGTTCCCAGCACCAGTGTTGGTGCTTCCTGCCCTTGCCACACTCACCTATTTGTGCGTTATCATACAGAAGGAGGTCGTAAGCCCCTTGGAATCCAGTCCTGTAATTGGTCCTGTTGCCTTGATCCCACTGCACGACCACAGTCTTATCTGGAGTGGTTGGGCTGCCTGTCCGACCAATCTCGACCACAGTCCCGACATTCCCTTCTCCATTGTCCTGGTTGCCCCACTTCCAGTCCACTCCACGCACGACTCGCATCCCGACCTGCATGCTGGCATAGGGCTCCACGTCCATCCACCTGCACGGCAACCTCTACAGCTCCTCCAGGTGAGGGGCCTTGCAGACAGGCAGTATCACCAGCAGCACATCCAGCATCCTCAGCAGCATGTTCAGCACACCTGAGGAGACAACACAGTTAAGTGACACCATTTGCCACAGCACATTTTGCCCAGAATGACCTGGCTCCAGAAGAGGCCTGAGCTGCTGAGCAGATAAATCTGTGCTTTATTTAAAACAGGGATCCTCCCAGCTTTAGATGGGACACACACGCAAACTAGCCAGACTTCCAAGGCACAGGAACACCTGCGTATGTCCAAAAGACTTATCCCAGAGCACTGGGGATGAGGGAAGAGGACTGGACAAGAAGTTTTGACAAAACACCAGGACCAGCCCTTGATTTCTAATTCAGGAGGAAGTGCAACAGCCACCAGAGACACAATGGCAAGAGAAACAAAAACTAGAATGGTCAATGGAATCGAAACACAACCAGGAAAACACCAGCAACATGATTTTAGCAATAAAAATAGCAGTAGCAGTCTATTTTCCTTGGAGATTCCTCACATCTTATTAGTTCAATACTGCAGTGCTGAGTTCCACTTGCCCAGAAAGTTCGTTTTGGGCTTGATTTTGGGATGCAGGAAGTGTTAAAGATGCAGATGAAAGATGCTTGTCTGTTTTCCCCAAAGAGAAAGGTCTTTTGCTGCTCTTTAGCAATGTCAGCTCCAAGACGAACAGGAAAGGATTATTGCTTACCCACACAGAGCTCTCCAGACTTCAGGCTAGGATCAATAAGAGCTTGGAATAATCTTCCTAATTGTTGCCATGACAATTGGTAAATGAGGTGAATACCACACAGATGGAGCACATCCACAACTTTCAATTAAATCAAAGAAATTGTCAAAGCCTGGTTTACCTCTTTGCCAGAACAAGCCAGAGGAGCATGGCTTTCAACATTTAGGGCCAAGCTCCTGCTTTAACTTCTGGAAAAACCTACTCTAGCATCCTTTTATCTTTGGGCATCTCTGGGCCTCCCTCATTCTCTCCAGTTATCCACAACATCCAAAAATTTTCTTTGAATTCAAAAAGCCCCAAACCCAACAGAATGCTAAGGGCCAAACAGTGCAGATCCTAGAAGCACAGCAAATCTTACCAACTGCCACAACACAAAACCAGTTCAAACCAGGCTGCCAAGCCTGGTTTAGCTGACAAGCTAATAGGATGTGTGCTCAGACATGGCAATAGGAGCAGCTCTGAGCCATGTGACACGCTGTTAACTCTACCACCCAGCAATAAAGCAACTGAAACCACTAAGCCCTAAAAATAAACTCTTCCTCCAGCCAAGCATCCCCTTTTAAATGTATGGAGGAGTAGTTTGATGCAAAGAAATCAAGTTTCCAGCGTGCAGAGCTCAATTTCTGTTCAGCTTTAGCATCAAGCTAGCTTCAGACTTTTCCTACTGCACATCACAGTGACATCCAAACACCTGTCACATGAGAGCAGCATCAAAACCAGATGTCCTTGTGAACTTCATGTCATCCTTCATTTTAATCATCACTGTAAGAAGCCCTGGGCGACACTTTGATTTAGACTTCTTTTGTGGAGGTGGATGTAACATTGCTGAGTTTAAGGTGCATCATGTTTGCAGTCTTCATGAAAGCAGAAATTACCCCCCCTCAAAAAAAAGTATGTTTTTTTGAAAGCAGTGCAGAGTCTAATCAGATTTGTAAAATCCTCCCTTCTTCCTTCAGATCAGGGATGAATAAAAAGGACAATTTATTGCTGTAAGAGGCAGAACTGCTGTTTTAAAAGGCTGCTAGCAGCCAGTCAAGACAGCCAAACCCACTGCAGAAAAACCAAATGGAAACATCCAGCAATACAAAGGTACAAGAGAAGCAAAATTCAATTATTGCTGCATGGCTTTTCCTTAAAAACAACCACCACCACCCTCCTGTTTGATCCATATGGAGGGTGGGGGGAGGTAGTAACAGTGGGCAAAGGAATTGCATGCTTAGAGAAAGCAATGACAAGTATCACAGAGGGGTTTAGACAAGGATTAGACCTTTTCTCTTTCCCCAGGAATGAATGAACCACCACAGTCTTCAGAACTCTCAGCATTTCAAGGAAAGCAACGCCTGTTCCAGAAATTATTCATCATAGAAGATTATTCCAGGCTGTGCCACAAACCCATAAAATTTAAGTCACTGCAGTATGAAGGAGAATGATCCCTTGCTACCTGAAAACAGCAGAGCAGGCTGACATGCTGTATGCTGTGACACACACTTCAACAGCAAAGCACCAACCTCAGGTCAGAACTGCCTTGGGCCTACAAATGTGTGACCTACATACAGGCAAAAATCACACTTCTTCCTGCACCTTCCCACTACTTTTCTGACACAGATGCTGCAGAGATGCCTTCTTCAAGCTACCACAAACACAAAGCAACACGAAGACACTGTAGAAAGAGCCCTGGAAAAACACTTCACTGCACTGTGAAATCACTTCTGGATGCAATATGACAAGCCAACATCAGGTATCTTGCTGCAGGACTGCCAACAGACAGCAATCCCTGTCAATATCACAGGTACCAAGTTGCAAGGACAAAAAAATCCATTTCATCAGTAGCCCATAATAAGTTGGTTCCAGATGGGAACAGACTTCTACTGCTGCCACAAGCATCAAAGCTTCCCTTGGTTCTGCAGGTCCCTACCACTTATAAGGGAGCTGGACATGTCCTTATCCCACAGCTCTAGGAGCTGTTTTAGTTCAACTGCACACTTGTGCTGCTGTATACCAGTTAATGGAGCTGTCCATGCTGCAATGACCTTCATGCAATCCCTGCTCGCTGATCTGAAGGCTATCTTCTTACTGTGAACACACAAGAAGGCACCAGATGCATTCTGCATTCCCCTCTAATCTGCAAAGGTGATGCACTGTTAGAGAACAGGACTGTTCCAAACCATTAGGAGATGGATGGCAATGCCCATGCAGTCTGAACCTCGCCAGAGATCAGCATTATTTACTTCCTAAATGGAAATGTTTCACTTGCTGAAGCATAAACTCCTCCCTTGATGCTGCCTGGGTCATAATTACTCCAGGGAAGGATAGGTGTAGCTGCCAAAAATGATTCACAGGGAAAACAGCAGTTTCCCATGGGAGTTTAAAGTAACTACAAACAAATAATCCATTGTAAGACACAAGCATATTTCTGAATGCTGACCTAATGTTCTGACCTCATCTCCTGCGACACAGGAAAGAATAACCCAGGTGTAATCTATGAAATCCCAGCTGGAACAAAAGGGAAATACTTTAGCACCTCCAGCCCCACAACAGTTTTTTGTTCCAATAATTGTTGCAACTTTCTGCCAATACTCAAACTGTGCTGCTGGTAGAAGGTGCTCTAGAGGCAATGCAACACCTGCCTCCTAAGAGGCAAAGGTTGCTGCTGCACTGAATACACAGCAAACAGAACTGAAGAGTGGTGTAAGCAGATTGACAAAATCTCTGTGTGTAACTGGGGGATTGGGTTATTTGAACAGCATGGCAAACAGAGGAAGATACAGGTGGTTTGGTTTCATTGCTGCTTGGTTGTTTTTTGTGTTTTTTTTTTTTCCTTACAGCAGCTTTTCCACCCCTGTACACATGCTGCAGTTTGAATTGTCTTCTCAGGTGAATTACTTCACCTTAGAGTGCTTTGCCTATCCTAGGATGCCTCTTTTAAGTGCTAAGGCAAATGCAAATCAGCTTTTTCAAAAGCTTGTGGAGCTCAGATTTTGATATGCCTCTAGTTTCTACTTTCTGAACATCCTTTATTATAGAAACAGAATCGTTTAGGCTGGAAAAGACCTTCAAGATCAAGTTCAACCATTAACCAAGTCTGCTGTTAAACCATGTCACCTATATGGCTTTTAAACCCCTCTGGGGACAGAGACTGAACCACTGCCCTGGGCAGCCTGTTCCAAGGCTTGACAATCTGTGAATGGAGATGGTTGCAGCAGAACTTTTATTACAGCATCTTTTCCACAGCAGCTCACCTGAGCCCAAAATGCCCAGCTTTCCCAAGCATCAATCTCTAAGTCCCAAAATAAGTCATTATTATGCTAAGCATTTCAGAAAATAACACCATCCCCCATTTCTTACTATTTTCAACCCCCCTGACTCTTCCTCCTCACCGGGTACAGCCTGTTATTTTGTATAATTAGATCTCTAATAACTGGAGACCTGCAGCACCCAACACCTACTGAAGAGCTGACACCATCTACTCACTTTCACCCTCTTGCTCTTCAGAGGCTTCCCAAGGCATACAAAGCACAGGCAGATAGAAACGCCTCAAGCTGGCACAACTCCTCCATCCTCTGGACCCTGTCCGGGCAGCTTAGCGCAGGGCTTCCCCCTGCTCCCACTGGAAATCAGACTGGAGGGTACCGGGACAGCTCCCCGAGGAGCAATGGCCTACTGCCACCGACCCTCAGCAGCTCCTGACACCGCCGCCCGCTGCTCCCGCGGGCCCAGCCCCGGCCCAGCCTCCCCCGCTCCCGCCCCCCCGCTACCTGCCGGCAGGAGCTGCCGCCCCGAGGCCCGGAGGGGTCTTGTTCCCTCCTCACCCCCGAGCCGGGGGCTTCCTCGGGCAGGAGGCTGCCGGCGGCGAGACGGCTCCGCTTCCCGGCAGACGCCGTCGGCTCGTCCCCGGCTCTGCCGTGCGGTCACGGCCGCGGCAGCACGGCCCAGCCGGGACACGCGGGGCGGCTCCCGGGCGGAGCCAGCCGCTGCCCGTCCCGGCCCCGCGAGCGCGGCCCCGCCGCCCCGCATCGCCCTGTCCGGCCTCGAGAAGCATAGGGCAGGACGCTCAGGGCACCCTGAGGACAGCAGCGGCACGGGGAAGCTGCAGAGGCGGCTGCAGGAGGAAGCTCAACCCCAGATGGGGACAAACCTCCCACTTCCCTTCCGAACCAGCGGCCCAGGCTGGCCCCGGGGCACCGGCTCGTCTGTTTCGACAGCCCTGAGCCCCGATTAAAGTCTCGTTCCCTTCCCAGAGCAGAGCTGCCCAGACAGGGCATGAACCTACCCCTTGCAGTCAGCTGCACCAGGCCACCTTGTTCCCTCCAACCGGTCCTCGCAGCCTCCCTGCTCCAGCCAGCTGCAGACAGACACGGCTGGGTCAGACTCCCTCGGGAATGGCCACAGGGAGCATCACTGTTTTCATGCTTTAAAAGCCGCGAATCCTGCCCAGACATCCACAGCACCAGACTACATTCAAGTCCCTCAGGGTCATGTTTTGTGTCCTCCTTAAGGCTCCAGCTTATGTGCATGTTCTGAACCCAGGTGCTCTGGTGTGAACTTGACCATGCAGCTGGGTACACTGGAGCAGGGCTAGGGTCTGAAGGCAAAAATCTGAATCCTGGGTGGTCTGGGCAGTCATAACAGGACTCAAGCTTTCCTCCATAAATTCCCATTCGGGAACAGAAAAATAGAGAACACGACTTAGAGGAAAAAACAGTGTCCTCTGCCTGACAGAACCAGGCTGATCAACATTTCCTGAGGCTCAGTATTTGTTTACTCCACACATATTGTGGACACACTGCCTCCATGACACCACCCTGGAGCTATAAATCCTTTCTGCCATGCAACCTTTTGCACATGGTATACAATGCAATGAGTAAGAGAATTAAGCTTTGGCCTTCTCAGCACAACTCAGCAGTGGGTAAAGCAGCTTATTTTAATTAGAAGAGGATTTAAAGAGTTTTACAGCCTGTCTTCTGAGACCCCTCATCCTGCCCTGAGCCCCCCTCTTGTACAAATAGTGAATAGCCAGCACAAGAACTATGCACAGGCCTGGGTTTATTAAACTAACCTGCAACAAACTAGGAGTTAGCTTACATCTCAGAGCATCAGTAAGGATGGAAAAGACCTCCAAGACCATCAAGTCCAACCATCAAATCAACACCACCATGCCAAAGCTATGACAGCAGCACAATAAATGAATGCTGGTAAGATTCTGCTATTGAAAAGCAACAGAAAGCCTTGAAAAGGGAATTTAACAGAGCCATAACAATCCAGACGTGGAACTGGTGGTGACCAGCTACATTTCCTCACACTTCAAATAAGAGATTCAAATAAGTCAGGTGGTCACGGCTAAATTAAGCCAGCTTCAACTGGCTTAATGTCTACTGTGGCTAGGCAGCTGGTTTGTACAACTGCTTTCTACACCACTCCTATGGGCATGTGGCCTAAAGGAATACGGCTTGCCAGGGTTTTCCTCCTTTCCTGCCACAAGCAGTGTTTCTGAGAAACCAGCAGAAGTTGAATAGCTAAATGCTTGGCCAATTCCTATTGACACAATTAAGCACTGTTCCCCACCCCACTTTCCCTACCTGCAAACCAGAAAGAAATGCTGCTTCAATAACAGACTACTTCTGAGCTGCTAAGTTAGTTACCACAGCTCATGCCAACAAACTCAAACTCACTCTTACCCTTCACTTTTTTTCTCCTCACCTAACAGCAAGGCCCCAGGAGAGCACAGCAGCACGTGCTCTAACAGGATGTAGACTAATTTCTCTCACAAAAATATTCACTACTAAATGAAAGCAGACCAGAAAAAGAAAACCAAAAACCAAACCAAAACACACACAGAATACCAGACAATAAATAACCCTTTTTGACTTGCTGGTTGTATTACATAAACAGAATAAAGCAGGTGATTAATGCTCAGGGATTAATATCTTGTTGTTTCAGCTTCTCTGTGCAAGAGCAGCCACACATCCTGAAATGCAGGGACACAGAGTAAGGGAATGCTAAAAATAACCAGCCAGGAGCTATGCTTAAAGATGGTCCCATTGAGTGCATTTTATCTCTCCACACTTCTCCTTTACAAATGCCAGCCCATTGATCTGTTTTGCCTGAACTGGATTTTACATTCCATTTACACCAATTGTATGCTAGCACTGACTTGTCATGGTGAGAGGGGAACTTTGCCTTCCCTTTCAGGTTGCAGGAGCAATACTTTCAGTGCTTATAATGCTGGCTTCCTCTCTGTTCTTCCACCTTGTTAAAGGATGCAAGTCTAAAAGAAGCATCAGCAAATTTAGTGCTAGTCAGCAACTGTATTTTTGTGCAAACCCTTCTGAGAAGCTTGACTCCATCGTTCTGGTCTCCCAACAATCTCAGAATAGATCCCAAAGATGGAAGAAGTTATAGAGAAGTTATCCATCTTACACTTTCAGGTTCATTATGTCCAAGTATGGCAATACCTAATAGTGTCAGCAGACACAAAAGCCAACAGAGGCAGCTGCTGCATGAAACACAGTCAAAGATGGGCTCTGCTTAGCCAAGGAAAAGCACAAGAGATAACTGGACAGTAGCCAAGATCCTCATTCAGAATTCTGACAGAGAAACACTCAGTGATTCTCCTGAGACTGTCTATGGCAGTGCCAGAAGCACCAGATTACAGTAATGCCACTGGAGTGACTCAGTCTCAAGGCCATGCTGTCTTCATACTGTAAAAGCCATCACCAGAAGAAGAAAATGCGTCACAGCAAACAAGAAACTGAAACACACAGGCACTGCCACTTGTCCCTCAGGGGGAAAGGCAGTACCTCTGTCATCTGGACTGCAAGGAGGATGCCCCAGGAAGAAACTGGCTCCACAGCCCAAGAAGGTCAGCATCCATACACTTCCAAAGGGTGAGATGACTTTTTAAAAACCCTGCAGAGTTATCTTCTGTTTTCCTTGGGACCAAATTTAAATTCTGTGGGATTAAGCACAAATGCTGGGGCCAAGAGTCTTTTGTGTTTATATCTGAATGCTGTGAAGACCTCTGTGCTTTTGAGGCTAAACAGGCAAGAAGGACTTCCTGCTCTCAGATCCAGGACCACCACTAAAGTCTCAGATCAAAGATAACTCTTCTTAACTTAAATCACAGATAGGATTCAAAAACTCACAGCTTCAATATGGCTGAAACATCAAGAAGTTAATTAGAGAACTTCCTCCAGCTGCGTGTGAAGGCATGCAAAGCCTTCTAGAGATATCAAATCAGAACTGGGCTGGCCTTGAACCTTCAATTCTCACTTGATTCAAACCTCAACTCACCTGTGATGGCAACAGACACAGAAATGTGAACCTGCTTCAAAACCCAAGCACTTCTCTGCATAGCCTCAATCCAAACTGGTGTTGTCACCAAGTTCTATGGACCTAAAAGGGATTTTTTGTCAGGTAGGAGTAACAAAATAAGTTAAATAAAAAGTCACAGCATCATCCAAATGATCTACCAGGAGCAAAGACACAGCACAGTGCTTTTAATGAATCAGCCTCCTGCTATCTGATGGATTAGTCCCATGAAATGCACTGGATTGCACAGCAGGTCAATATTTGCTTTAAACCACATAAACACAACCTTTGGGAAACACCACCAGTAAGCCAAACCCAAACAGCTGTCACAGAATTCCAACACGAAGTTGTGTTACACCACAGGGTACTGGTTTTGGCTGGGAGAGAGTTTTCTTCAGAGTAGCTCATATGGTGCTCCTTGGGATTTCTGACCCAAAAAGTCACTCATGTTTTAGCTATTGCTGAACAGCACTTATCAAAGCCTCTTCTGCTCCTCACACTGCCTTGCCTGTGGGTAGGCTGGGGGTGCATAAGAATTTGGGAGGGAATACAGCCAGGACAGCTGATCCTAACTGTCCAAAGGGACAGCTGATACGGCATCACACTCAGCAATAAAAGCTGGGGGAAAGAAACAGCAAGGGGGGGAGGTATTTGCCCTCCCAAGTAACCATTACTCCTGATGAAGTTCTGCTTTCTCACTGTTACCCTTCCAGTTCTCCTCCCTGTCCCACTGGGGTAGAATGGAGCAAGCAGCTAGTGTGGTACTTAACTGCCTACCTGGGTTAACCCACAGCACACAGAAACGTGAAATATCTTCTGCCAGGTATTCAAAATCTAGATTTACAAGTCAACATCAGTCAAATCCTATATAAAAGAACAACTTCACTCTACCAGCTTCTACTGAACACAAAAACTTCAGGCTTTAAATGGGTGAGATCAGTGCTCATCTGCCCACTGGAGAATTAAGAGTGATTATAAGTGAAAGTTCACACTGGGCATCTAGTGGATCTTCCTTATTACATCCCACAGGATAATTGCTCATAAGCATGATGAAATTTCCTTCTGGCTTTTCATGAACTGTGTTCTCTCCAGGAGGGAGAAAAACAGCTCCAGCCATTTGCTTTAATTGGACCTGACAGTTTGCAGATTGCTGCCTCAAGCCTTGAAAAGCTCAGTAGCTGGGGCTGATGAGAATCCACTGTTTCCTCAATAGCAGATTTCAGAGTTGAATTTACATGGCATTAGAGTAAAAACAAATACACACAGAGCCCCAAACCACACACAACCACCAGGTGATGTTGTTTCATAACACAAAAATCCCCACCAATTATTTGCTGCGTTTGAATTAAGGTGTTTGGTTTTTTTTTTCCCCACTTTACATAGAAATAAAAGCAGGAGAAGGGTATTTAACTTCCCCACATGCTCCATGGGAGATCTCTGTGGCATAAAGAAAACAAAAACTCAGAAGCATTGTATCCAGTGACTCCCCCACTCTCTCCTGCCAACAATCACCACTGCTTTTCTGGCCATTAGCATTAAGAAGTCAATAGTCAAGCACCTGGCATGGCAGCTCTTTTTGTGCCCCATTCAGAACACTGACAAAAGGCACAACATTAAAAAACAAACAAAACAAAACACCCCAACAGTTTAATAAAATCAAACACAGCCCACTCAGGGAACCTAGAAAACCTCCACCACTTACAGAAGCAGCTTAACATATCTATCAGGAATGGGTCTGGTGTAGTTTATCGAGCCTTGTGGAAAAGGATGGACTAGGTGGCCTTATCAAAATCCCTTCCAGATCTGTTTTCAATCACCTAGAAATGGAGGACCACACAGAAACATATTCCAACAGTGAGAAATCTGTCTGGGCAGCAGATTTCAACTGTACTCTTACTCAGACACTGCTCCAACACATTTCTCAGAGGCAAGACCTTCTTGCCCAGAGCTGATGGTGTTGAGCCTGTGGTAAAGCTCAGGTCCATGCATCTTTTACACAATCTATCAATATCTATTGATCAGGAAAATCTAGGTTAAATCACTTCAAAATTCACAATCCTCCAATTAGTTTACACAAGTGCCCTTATGGACAGCTAAGTTACCCCACAAGTCATTAAAAATTAGAAGACTGCAGGAGCAAAAAAGAAAATAATTAAATAGAGAAGACTTAACATTGAAGTCCTGCTGGTAGACATATGGTTGACTAGAGAATGGTTGGGGAACACCCAGTACTGTGATATAGCTGATCATAGGTATTTAGCCTCTGGTACACTCAGCAGTGGTGGTACAATAGGATTACAAATCATCTGAGTTAGGAACACAACTTCCCCCAGATTCTCAAAATGAAAAGTAGCTGCTTCAGACTCTGGCACAGGACAAGCTGGAGCATAAAACCTGCTGAATCTCTGATGAGCCTTGATAACTCATCCTACCAACTTCCAGCCTTCCCCTGCTGGCTTTCAGATCGGTCAGCATCGCACTCCTGTCAGTTTTCTGCCTGAAACTTGACCTTTCTGTGCTCTGAAAACAGATCAAAAGGTTTAAGTCTAATCTATCTTGACATGCCTTTGGCTACAGAGACATCAGCTGCGTAGGAGCAGAATGAATTGAGTAGTTCACTATTGCTTTCCTCCCTGGTACTTAGAGAAGGTTTGAGGGTCAGCACGTACACCAATTCACTTGCAAGTCTGTACATTTCAGAAGTACAGATGTTATCTTTCAGCCCTGGATAGCTGAGTACTTTAAAGTACCCACTTTACAGATGGCAAATGGAGCCAGAGCTCTATGAGGGATTGGTGGCAGAGCCCAGAACAAAGCTCACACACATATCCTAGCTCCAAGTTCAGTCCTCCACAGCCTGGCCCATGCTGCTCACAGGGGAGTTAAAGAACAGTTTCACCCCATGGTCCAGCACGCATCCTTGCATTCCCTGGGTTCACATCAAGGAATGTAGATTGAGGTCTAAGGTGAAGCACACACCTAAGGCGATGCCAACTTCTACATACAGCCAGTCTAAATGCCACAAGAGTTGTTCCACTACAGCTGTTCTCATTACAGAGGGTACAGAAAAATTTAAACTCTTTAAGTCTCACAAAACACAAGAGACTCCACTTTCTCACTCCATGCTTAAGGAGAGCAGAGCATCCAATCATCCCTCTGCAACCAGTGAGTCTAGTGAAGGCATACTGAAAGCTGCACTCATCTCCCTCTGAGAACACTGCACTGCAAGACCCTAGCCCCTCCATAAATAATCTTGATAAGCCATGAATTTAAATTCTTGAAAAACAACTAAGACTCAAAGAGCCTGCTCACAGGACTTTGCATTCTATTCCTGGATCCCTGGGAAACAGCAACTCGAAATGAAAGGGCATGATCGGTACTGTCGCAAGTGGTATGGTCACATTCAGCATGACCCTGAATTCTGCCAGAGCCCAGGAGCAGTTCTGTATCAGAGATGATGAGCAAAGCAAGCAGATTTGATGAGAACAAGCAGGCAGGGGCAACATGACCTAGGAGAGCTTAATTATCAAGTTGGAGAAAGCTTTCAAGTCCAACAAAACCATAGGAGAACAAGAGCAGTCTCTGCAAGCAACTACACAAATGCAAGCCAAGAGATGAGCTTCTGCCACAGCTCTGATCAGCCCATGGTGGTCATGCAGCCATGCACATGACAAGCAAAGCAGCTTACAAAGCCCTGAACACAAGTGAAAATGGAAGGAAACAACCAATTCTATTTACCAACACCCTGAAACCACAAATGACAAATTGTAACAGGTAAGTAAGTGTGGAAGAAGGACCTAGAAGGATCAACAACAGCATTTTCTTCATAAGAAATAGTTTTAGAAAACCAAGGAGCTGCCAAACAGAGGAGAAATACAAACAGTATCCCATCTGAGCCAAATAAACTCCTCCTGTAGCAACAGAGAGGTGCAGAGGATGTAATGAGGCTCTTAGCCAACAAGAGAGGAGGTTCAGTAGCAAAGCCAAGCTGAAGCGACCTCCATGAAGGTGAGCCAGAGCTCATTTGCTCCTCAGTGAAGTAGAAATTAGAATTTGTTGCGTTCACAAAGGGAATTCTGGAGCTGAGTGTCTGCAGGGAAATCAGAACAAACATATGTGGCACTTCCAATGCAGCAGTACCATCTTCTCTAGGTTTAAATTTGTCCCTTGTTTTCAGGAATCTTTTTTGTTTTTCAGTTGGGGAAAAATGCAAATATCACAGAAACACAGGAGAGAAAAAGCCACATGTGCTTCAGCTTCGAGTTATATTCAGCATACGGCACATGCCCCAGCCATACAAAATGCCCAGCAGCAACCACTGCCAACGTTTCAGCTCTCACCTCAGCACGTAAGGACTTACCTGCAGTACCTGTTTCAGAACAGGAAACCAGAACGCACGTTTAGAGAGCAGCCAGCGCTCGCCAGCCAGAAAGAACGAAATAAAAACGGAGCAGGAGCAGACAAACCCCACCAAGGACTCAACGCCGGCTAAACGTGGCAGAGAGAAAACCTAGAGCACAGCTAATCCCAGCTTAGCCCAAGAGGAAAAACGTGGAAAAAACAAAATCCGGGGACATACCTGAGAGAGCAGAGAGAGAAGAGAATTCAAACAACCCTTCAGCAAGCCGCTGTCCTTAGCCAAGGGCTGCGTTTGCCTCCTTCCCTCGTTCATTCTCAGTGTAGCAGTCCCAGCAGCAGACCGAAACCAGTGGCCTAGGGAGGGACAGAAAACCCGAGCAGCACCTCAGGTGGGCACCATCGCCTCCGCCAGCCGCCACCGGCTCCCCTCACACCCAACACCGCCGCCGGACGAGACACGAGTGCGGCTCCGGTCCTCGCACCCGCGGCGGCACCGGCGGACTACAAGCACAGCCGCAGCGTCCCCAGAGACGGCAGCTCCCCAGCGTCGTTCCCCCCCGGCTCCCGCGGTCCGGCTCCCCGACGGGGACCAGCCGCCCCAGGCCCTGTTCGGCAGCGGCACCCAGACACCACGGCACCGGGCTGGGGCAGCCCTACCCACGGCCATGCTGCCCCGACCACGCTGCCTGCAAGCCCCCCCTCTTACCCCCAAAGAAGCGGCCGAGGAGCCGGGCCGCGCCCGGCCTCCCCGCGGGTGCTGCAGCTGCGCCGCTCGACCCCGCTCCCCCGGGGCCGCCCGCCCCGCCCAGGCCTCTCACCGCCCGGTGACAGCCGCCGGGGCATGCTGGGAGAAGTAGTCCCCGGCCCGCCCCGCTCCCCGCCCGTGGGGCGACGCCGACTACAAGTCCCGGGAGGCCCCCGCGGCCCGGCCCAGGCCTTGGCCCGCCTGGGGGGCCTCAGGCTGGCGCTGGGCTTCGGGGCAAGGCCCGAGTTGGGCTGCGACGGCCCCGTTCCGGGTTCAAGCCTCTGCTCCCCCAAGCCCCTGCTCCCCTTGCCGTGCCCGGTCCCTCCTTGCCGTGCCCAGTCCGGCCTGTCTGTGCTATCCCTGCTCGGGGTTTCTGCTTCGGGGGTAATAAATATTTGGGATCGTTCCGTGTTTTCTTTGCGTTTTTGTGTTTTAGCCCATGGGAACGCCTGACGTGTAAGGGTGCGGGATCCATGCCAGGACTCTTTTTCTAAACGTTTGGGTTGTTGGATTTTTGGGGTCATTTGGGGATAACTGTAAGGGAGGTGTGGTGATTCTTTGCAAGGTGCCTTGGGTCTTTGTGCAGCAGGTTGCCAGGAAGGCTCTGGAAGCCCCTACCAGACAAGATCCCATCTCAGATAATGCCTCATGGGGTCATTGGTACCCTGTGTGCCACCATGCATTAGCCAGAGTGTGTGAATCTAAAAGCACAAGCTATTACTACTTTCGTAATGAACTTATCTTCAAACAGGCAGAGACAACAAGTTTGTGTGGTCTGCCTGGTGATAAGGACTACACTTGTTATGGATCTCGTGTGTGACACACTCTACTGACCTTACCCCACTGTGGTCAGAGACACCTTATAAAGCCTCTTGCCTGCCCTGTTCTGTTGGTGCACATCAAGAAAGGCTCTGTTGAAGCCACCAGAGTGGAATTTTGGTTTGTATTTTAGTCTTTTTTAATGTGGACTGGCATAGCAGAGCGAGGGTGTGATGGTTTGAAACTGTCTTTTTAATTTTTCTTTGCAAAGTTCAAAACAGAGAAAGTGAAAGAGTGTAAATAAGTCACTATTGGGTGTACGAAAGCAAAATAATGATTGTTCTAAACACTTCCATTGGATAGATAGAAATGTTTAAGAACTATTACCCAAAACAAAGTGGGCATTCTGCACATTCTGCGTTCGGCAGTGGGGGCAGTTGCTGGGCTGTCTGGCTGCTGTTTCTTCTTCTCTTCTGGCTGAAGATAACACGTACTGACCTTGGCAGCTAAGTTAACAACTTTCTGCTTAACAAACTCTGCTTCTCTGTCCAGGGGGGGTCTGGGGGGAAGCTCCTGGGAGAGGAAGGCCCCTTTGGGAGGGTCCCTTTGGGGGGAAGCAAAGGGAAATTGGTTGTGCTTTTCTGTTGATTGTTGGTGGGGGGGGGGGGGATTTCAGCTCACACCGACACACATATATTTGTAAATGTTGTGAATTTTGTATATTTGTACATATTCATTGCATTTCTCTGCTTATAAATACAGCCTTCATTTGCTTCCAGACTGGGCTAGCCTGGTTATTGTTGGTGGGGGGGGAATTTCAGCTCACACCGACAGAGGGTTAAAAGAGTGACCTGCACTGATCGTGAAGGACGACCACAGCAGTCAAAGTGAGTGATGTGGTCATGCCAAACCCAAATGCCTGCAGCACAGAATTTGCCCTGCACTCACAACAGGAATGAGACAGCAAGGCCATAAAAAAAAGCCACCCTGTGCCATTCCTCATCCTGCTACCCCATCAGGAATATTATTTAGAGCCCTAAAATTCGAGGAGGAAGCAAAGTAACTGAGCAGCAGGATTGCCTGGGGCTCATGCAAGCTGAGGAGACCAAAATTCTGAGACAGTGTCAGAGCACAACAGCAGTTGCTATAACTTTTATGCCTACAGGGTACAAAGGACCTGTCCAAACACAGGCTCGTCATTGCCATGTGATAAAAGCTGAACAGGAGGACTCTGTGTCTCTTGTCCTTGTGCTAAAGGTGATGTGGGCCAGACCACTCACACCTTGGGGTGACTGTGAAAATGTGAATGTGAAAAAGAGTGACTTGAGCCTGACAGGGCTGTGGGCAGAGCTGCGGTGCATTTTAGCTTTTGGCCAGGAGATGGGGAATGAGCACTGTTAACTATTTAGGACTGTGCTAAGTGGATCTAAGCATGCACTGGGGCTCCCTCCCTCAGCTTGCAGATTTCTGTGATAGTATAAACACAGAAAACACCTTAAAGAGAGGTAAGTACAGCCAGCACAGCACCAAGTCCTGGCTTTCCAAATATATTACCAGGAATCTTTCTTTGCCCACTGGATGCCACTGTTACACAGAAATATTCACAGTCTCTTTCTGTAGGTTTCTTCTCCAGACACATCTCTATCAGATGTGGAAGGCCACTTCAGGGGCAGCCAAACTGTTTGAATTTATTTCTATTACCCAGCCTTTTGTTTTTTTAAACAAAAGAATTCTCCTTAACATTTTGCAGCTCACTGACACTGCACATGTGAACCTTGGGCCATGAAGGTATCTGCCTATGTGATGGCAACACCAGCAGCAGAAATCTAGTGATGTTCTTTGAAGGTGATTGAACAGTACACAGGAAAAAAATAATAAAAATAGCTGCTGAGGGGAAAATGTTGTCCAAAACGTGTCTTCAGGTCAGATAGAGAAGGACATTTCCCACAGGTATGTGCTGCAGTGCCTGTTTTGCCTGCTTAGTCTGTGTGTGGTAAGACAGGTTCAGAGACTTCTCCCCTCAAAAGCAAAGCCTGGGACTGGCAGCTTTCCCTGGCTCCCACGGTGCAGATGTGCACTGCTGTTACACTCACACCTTGTGGCACTGTCTCCAGAGGCAATGACCTGGATAGAGCAGGAAGGACAAGTGTGGCTTCCACTTTTTAGAGACAAATGAGCAGTGTTTTAGCTCAGCTGAGCCTCAGAATGAGACAGAAAGTGACCTACATCCAATACCCAGCTTTGGGAATTAACTTTGAGGAAGTTCAGTTCCACATTTAGGTCTCTCCTCTGAAACAAGCGGCAACACAGCCTAATGGAATCTAAACCCAAAGGGAATTCCTCTTTATTTCCTTTCCAAGAGTTTTTAGCACTGAGAAACAACTATCCTGGATTTTTAACCCCTGTTTCTCACTGAGGGAAAAATAGGACTCCAAGTGATCCTTCAGCTTGTAACAACTAAACTGTTTCCTGAGATCTGAGCCATTCACCTTCCAGGAGCTGGTCAAAACAACAGGAGAACTAAAATAAGGAAGGAGCTGTGGCAAAGCTGCTATGACAACTATATAACAGTGAAAAGGATTGTGTCTATCTGAGGACACCATCTGTGTCCAATAAACTTGACAGCAAATAAGGTAACTGATAAAAGGCAAAGCAGGGACCCAGCTTTGTTTGACCTCCAGTGGTGTAAATCTGATAACTTTCAAATTCAGGGGAATTATTCCTCTGAGCCTTCGGCTGTGTGTTTGCACAGTCTGCTGAGTCCCTTAGCTGACAATCCTTTGCTGTCTTGCCTTTTTTGCAGCCCAGTCAGTGTGATAAAAAGTACTAGAGACAGTTTGGATCTTCATACATCAATGTGAAATCTCAGGGGGAACTTTAAAACACTTGCTAACAAATATCTGCAAAGCATATGCTGCATGGAGCCTGCCATCAATAAAGCAAGTGGCAAATAAATATTATGGTGTCATGAATTCAGCCTGGGGGCTACAGCTGTGTTGTTGTGCAGCTTGTGGTATCCAGAGAAGCACTGTTGTCTGCTTCTGAATTCTATCCAGCCCTCTGGAGTCCTGTAAGAAGCAGTTTCTGTCTCAGTTTTGTCTGTAAAATGAGATGAGAGTGATTTACCCTCTTGCCCCACTCTTCACTGCACCAACTTTGCAGCAGGACCTGATCCCTCTGTGTAAGAAGCAGTGCACTGGGTCACTGATATCCCACTGGAAACGTGGTAGCAATGTCAATAAGCAAGCCAGGATGCTGTGTAGCCCTCCAGAAATCCTGGACAGATAGCTGCCCTGGCATGGTCAGAGAGATGCTCAACAGTTTTGTGATGTAATCCTGAGCCCTGTTACCATATGGACTCCTAAAGGGAGTGCAGGGAAGCAGTGAGGAAAGGCACTGTCCTTGGAAGGAGCAGAAAATAGCAGCTGAGCTGTGCCAAACTCTGGCCTTCCTGCATTTTGTCCTGAGTGTGTTGTTAATGACCAACAGACAAAGAGCAGGGACCAGGTAGTCACAGCTGTGTGCAGGGAACACTGAGTTTGGTGTGGTAGAACAGCAGCCCAGTGATGAGTGCTGAGGTTGCCTTGGAACAGCTGCAGGTAGTCCCAGCAGTGCTCCTGCTTCTGGCTAGCAAACAGAAACCTGTCTGCCAGCTGTGCTGCAGTGGTGTCATCTGGGGACACATGATCTGAAGCTGGCCCTAGAGAAGTCATCTGCAAGTGTTTGAGGGCACCAGGGCTGCCTTTTTGGAAGCTCCCCACTGCTTTTTGGGTGGGAGTTCTCCAGAGCCCCTAGCAGCTGTGGATTCTGTAGTGCTGGGTGCTGGATGGTGACTCTCAGCAGTGGTCAGCTGCCTGCTCTTTAGGACTGAGCCTTTACCTGCAGGTGCTAATTGCCAGTGCCAGCAGTTCTGCCATCTGAAGTCTATCTGAAGTCTCTTCTCCCTGTTGTTGCTGCTCTAGAAAATATCTAAGACAGCTTCACTCCAAAGCTGAGCATCATTCAAAAACCAAGGAAGACTGGATCAATCTGTTCCATCTGGTCTTCTGACCTTTGCTAAGTGTTCAGATATTGCCAGGTGGAAGACTGGAGGAGTTTTGGAGTCTAATGGAATCACAGAACTGGTTTGGTTGGGAGAGACCTTCAACATCATTCAGTCCAACCATTAACCCAACACCCCCATGGCCATTAAACCATGTTCCAAAGTGCTATGTCCACAGGTTTCTTGAACACCTCCAGGGATGGGGACTCCACCACCTCCCTGGGCAGCCTGACCACTTTTTTCAGTCAATAAATTGTTCCTAGTATCCAATATAAATTAGGGAATAATAATAAGAAAATTCTTAATTAATTGCTAAACAGCGAGCTCTTCCCCTACCCTCCTTCCCACCCACTTCCAATGAAGCACATCTAGAGGCAGGATGAAAAGCTGGTTGAAAAAAAAAAAAAAAAAAGAACCCAAACAAACAACAGAATAGGCAAATTGCCATTCAATTATTTCATCTCTTCCTAACTTTAGGGTCAGAGGATTTCAAAATCAGAAATGCCTCCTCAGCCTCCCTTCTTTTACAGGGTTTATTTATTGTGCTGGATTAATATGGCATATGGAATTCTGCAAGGGAAGTCTGTCTCTGCTGCTATAATTAGCCAGCAATGGTGACAGCAGGCATCTTGGCTTCTTTATTATTTTAAAATTCTCAGCACTGTATTATGGGATGGTTTTCTACCACATCAGAATGCTAATGCTTGGGGAAGCCTTGAGAGTGCAAGCATCCTGCTGCATTAATGTAGCCTTCCAAATCCCAAAGTGATCCCAAGTGTGACTGCAGTGAAATCAGCAGGATTACACCAGTGATGAATCTGG